>NW_027362771.1:278708618-279098618 GCF_046119375.1 Phyllobates terribilis
ATCGCTGATGATCCCACGGAGCACCATCAAATCCATTATCATCAAATGGAAAGAACAAGGTACCACAACAATCCTCAGCCCGGGGAAGGAGGGCATTAATCAGAGAAGCAGCACAGAGACCAAAGATAACCCTGCAGGAGCAGTAGAGTTCCCAAACAGAGGCTAGAGTATCTGTCCATACGACCAGAATAAGCCGTACACTCCATAGAGGTAGCCTTTATGGAAGAGTGGGCAAAAAAAAGCCTTTACTTACACACAAAAATTGTAAGGCTCATTTTGAGTTTTTCTAAAGACATGTGGGAGATTCCCCAAATGTATGGAGGAAGATGCTGTGGTCAAATGAGATCAAAATTAAACTTTTTGCCCACAATGGTAAACATGTCTGGCGCAAAACCAACACAGCTCATCACCCCAAGAAAACTATCCCCACAGTGAAACATGGTGGTGGCAGCATCATGCTGCGGGGATGTTTTTCGGCACCAGGGACAGGGAAATGGTCCGAGTCGAGGGGAAGATGGATGGTGCAAAATACAAGGATATTCTTGAGCAAAACCTGTTTCAGTCTGTCAGTGATTTGAGACTGGAATGGAGGATCACTTTCCAACAAGACAATGACCCAAAGCATACTGCTAAAGAAACACTTGAGTGGTTTAAGGGGAAACGTGTAAATGTTTTGGAGTGGCTTAGTCAAAGGCCAGACCTTAATCCAATTGAGAATCTGTGGTCAGACTTTAAGATTGCTGTTCACCAGAGGAAAGATCTAATTTGAAGGAGCTGGAGAAGTTTTGCCTTGAGGAATGGGCAAAAATCCCAGTGGCAAGATGTGGAAAGCTCATAGAGACTTATCCAAATCGACTTGCAGATGTAATTGTCGCAAAAGGAGGCTCTAAAAAGTACTGACCTTAGGGAGGTGAATAGTTATGCACACTGAAGTTTTCAGTTATTTTGTCCTATTTGTTATTTGCTTCACAATAAAAAGAAAACCAAATGTTCACAGTTGTAGACATGCTCTGTACATGTACTGCTGCAAACCCTAAAAAAAAACCTGTGAAATTCCAGGTTGTGAGGTAGCAGAACACGAAAAAATGCCAAGGGGGTGAATACTTTCGCAAGCCCTGTAACAATTTTTGAAAAGTTTTCTTTTATTCCATCTGGGAACATCTACCTAAAGTGTTGAGTGGCAGAAAACGTATATACTTGTACATTGTGGTGCACACTGTGTGATAAATCTAGTAAATCTAGTGTACCTAGTGCCAAAAGCCGGTTAGCACGGTGGCTTAGTGGTTGGCACTGTAGGTTGCAGCGCAGGGTTTGAAATCCCACCAAGGATAACATCTAAAAGGAGTTTGTATGTCCTACTGGTGTTTGCGTGGGTTTTCTCCTAAAGACATTCTAGTAGAGAATTTAGATTGTGAGCCCCATTGGGGACAGTGATGATAATGTCTGTAAAGTGCTGTGAAATGAATGGCGCTTTTTAAGAGAGTAAATAAAAACCATGTTGAAGGCCATTAATAAATCTTATATTATAAATAACATGCATGCTAAAGGGGGACTGGTAACCAGGAATATAGATATAGGGGATGTAGCAGACCTTCTATTAGGGTCTGCAGCTACATTAGAAGATATCAGCGTTATAAATGGTTCATGGAATGTGGGGGGCTGTTGTAGATTTATAAAAATACTGTAACCACATTCATCAAGTCCGAAAACATGGGCCTTTTTTTATTCCTAAACTGACATGAACTTGTTAATAATAATAAATGTAGGCCATAATTGAGATAAAACCCTGTGAACTAAAGTGCAGGTTACATTTAGCGTGAGAAGAATCACAGTGCCGAGTGGCTGATCTCAGGTTTACGAGGCTACATGATAATATATGCAAAAGAGAAATATAAAAGTTACAGAGCAAAATAAAAAAAGCAAACAAGAAAAACAAGTCTTACATAGCAGAGCAATTCTTGTGGGTATGTACAGTCATGAAGAGTGATCAGAACAAAGTAAACAGAGAGGTCAAAGAGGATTTTTTGCTTCATCAAGCTGCTAGTTTCCTGTTCTGTCTTCCTCCGCTTTACCAGATTCATAAATGAAAAATCCCTCAAAATGTTGGAAAACCTGAAATTCCTGATATCTTCTCTATAATGACCATATCTTTGTAGGGAATGAGTAACACAAATGTAAACCTAATCTAAATATACCTTTCCCTTTTACATGGTCAGCTTCAGATTTTTAGTTCTAGGTGTGTCTGCAATGTATAAACTCAGATTCCTTCCCCTGAAGGTAATGACAGCTTGCTTCTTTTACATATAATACTCTAAGTGACAGTATGTAATTAAAACACCCAATATTGATTTAGCATCACAGAAATCCTATTATCACAGTGCAATTACCACTGTATCAACAATTGCATTCTGTATATGTGGATTTAGGTGTGGTGACAGCAGATTATGCGGAATACACCTGTAATGTACAATAATGCAGAATACCCCTGTAATGTACAATGATGAAGAATACACCTGTAATGTACAATGATGGAAAATACACCTGTAATGTGCAATGATGGAGAATACACCTGTAATGCACAATGATGTAGACTACACCTGCAATATGCAATGATGGAAAATACACCTGTAATGTGCAATGATGGAGAATACACCTGTAATGTACAATAGTGCAGAATACACCTGTAATGCACAATTATGTAGAATACACTTGTAATGTAGAATGATACAGAATACACCTGTAAAGCACAATGATGGAGAGTATACCTGCAATGTACATTAATGCAGAATACACCTGTAATGTACAATTATGGGAAATACACCTGTAATTCTCAATTATGCAGAATACACCTGTAATGTACAATGATGCAGAATACACCTGTAATCCACAATTATGCAGAATACATCTGTAATGCACAATTATGCAGAATACGTCTGTAATGCACAATGATGTAAAATACACTTGTAGTGTACAATGATACAGAATACACCTGTAATGTACAATGATGGAGAATAAACATGTAATGCACAATGATGGAGACTATACCTGTAATGTACAATAATGCAGAATACACATGTAATGCACAGTGATGGAGAATACACCTGTAATTCTCAATTATGCAGAATACACCTGTAATGTACAATGATGCAGAATACACATGTAATGCACAATGATGGAGAATATACCTGTAATGTACAATGATGGAGAATACACCTGTAATTCTCAATTTTGCAGAGTACACCTGTAATGTGCAATGATGCAGAATACACCTGTAATGTGTAATGATGCAGAATACACCTGTAATGTGCAATGATCGAGAATACACCTGTAATGTACAATGATGGAAAATACACCTGTAATGTACAATGATGCAGAATATATCTGTACTGTCCAATGATGCAGAATACACCTGTAGTGTATAATAATACAGAATACACCTGTAATGCTTAATGATGGAGAACACATCTATAATGCACAGTGCTGCAGAATACACCTGTAATGTACAATGATCCAGAATACTCGTGTAGTGTAAAATGATGCAGAATACATCTATAATGCACAATGATGGAGAATACACCTGTAATGCACAGTGATGGAGAATACACCTGTAACACAATGATGGAGAATACACCTGTAATGTACAATGATGGAGAATACACCAGTGATGCACAGTTATGCAGAATACACCTGTAATGCACAATGATGGAGAATACACCTGTAATTCTGAATAATGCAGAATACACCTGTAATGCATAATGATGGAGAATACACCTGTAATTTTCAATTATGCAGAATACACCTGTAATGTACAATTATGCAGAATAGACATGTAGTGTACAATGATGCAGAATACACCTGTAATGTACAATGATGCAGAATACAAATGTAATGTACAATGATGGAGAATACGCCTGTAATGTACAATGATGCAGAATACACCTGTAATGTAAAATGATGGAGAATACACCTGTAATGCAAAGTGATGCAGAATACACCTGTAATGTGCAATGATGCAGAATACACCTGTGATGCAGAATACACCTGGATTGCAGAATACACCTGTAACGTACAATGATGGAGAATACACATGTAATGTACAATAATGCAGAATACCCCTGTAATGTACAATGATGGAGAATACACCTGTAATGTGCAATGATGCAGAATATCCCTGTAATGTGCAATGGTGGAGAATACACCTGTAATGTGCAATGATGCAGAATACCCGTGTAATGTACAATGATGGAGAATACACCAGTAATGTGCAATAATGCAGAATACACATGTAATGTACAATGATGCAGACTACACCTGTAATGCACAATTATGTAGAATACACTTGAAATGTACAATGATACAGAATACACCTGTAATGCATACTTATGGAGAATACACCTGTAATTCTCAATTATGCAGAATACACCTGTAATGTACAATTATGCAGAATACACATGTAGTGTACATTGATTCAGAATACATATGTAATGCACAATTATGTAGAATACATCTGTAATGCACAATGATGCAGAATACACCTGTAACGTATGATACAGAATACACCTGTAATGTACAATGATGCAGAATACACCTGTAATGCTTAATGATGGAGAATACACATGTAGTGTACAATAATGCAGAATAGATCTGTAATGCACAATGATGAAGAATACACCTGTAGTGCTCTCTAGTTTTGCTTTTATTATTGTATTATCTTTAGCTATGTTACTTATGACAGTTGTATATGAACTTCTGAATTGTAAAGCTCTGCGGAATATGTTGGCGCTATATAAAGATTATTATTATTATTATAATGTACAATGATGCAGAATACACCTGTAATGTGCAATAATGCAGAATACACCTGAAATGCAACATGATGGAGAATTCACCTGTAATTATCAATTATGCAGAATACACCTGTAATGTACAATTATGCAGAATACACATGTAGTGTACAATGATGCAGAATACATCTGTAATGCACAATGATGCAGAATACACCTGTAACGTATGATACAGAATACACCTGTAATTTGCAATGATGCAGAATACATCTGTAATGTACAGTGATGCAGAATACACCAGTAACGTATGATACAGAATACACCTGTAATGTACAATGATGCAGAATACATCTGTAATGTACAGTGATGCAGAATACACCTGTAATGCTTAATGATGGAAAATACACCTGTAATGCTTAATGATGCAGAATACATCTGTAATGCACAATGATGGAGAATACACCTGTAATGCACAGTGATGCAGAATACACCTGTAATGTACAATGATGGAGAGTACACGTTGTAATGTACAGTGAAGGAGAATACACCTGTGATGCACAGTTATGCGGAATACACTTGCAATGCACAATGATGGAGAATACATCTGTAATGTGCAATGATGCAGAATACACATGTAACGTACAATGATGCAGAATACACCTGCAATGTACAATAATTCAAAATGCACCTCTAATGCACACTGATGTAAAATACACTTGTAATGTACAATGATACAGAATACACCTGTAATGTACAATAATGCAGAATACACCTGTAATGCACAATGATGGAGAATACACCTTTAATGTACAATAATGCGGAATACACCTGTAATGCACAATTATGCGGAATACACATGTAATGTACAATAATGCAGAATACACCAGTAATGCACAATGATGGAGAATACACCTGTAACACAATGATGGAAAATACACCTGTAACACAATGATGGATATTACACCTGTAATGTACAATGATGCAGAATACACCTGTAATGCACAGTGATGCAAAATACACCTGCAATGTACAATGATGCAGAATACACTTGCAATGTACAATGATGCAGAATACACCTGTAATGTACAATGGTGGAGAATATACTTGTAATGTACAATGATACAAAATACACCTGTAATGTACAATGATGGAGAATACACTTGTAATGCACAATGATGGAGAATACACCTGTAATGTAAAATGATGCAGAATACATCTGCATTGCACAATTATGCAGAATACACCTTCTGCATTCTTGATCCTCTTATCGCTGTGGTGTAGTTATATCCTTCTTCCTTTAGGACCCAAGAGCGACCTCCACCTTCTGCTGCTGATTGACACACCCTTGCTTGGTAGTTAAAAACTCTCTGTTTCTCCAGAGAGTCGCCGGTGATAGTTCTTTGTACCTCTGTGCAGGCTTGGAGCACTAATAGTTGGCTAGTTTCTTTGGTGCACTTGGAGGACGGCTGGCGTTATCTCTCTGGTGTCTGCTTAAGCTAAGTGTATCCCCTTTGTTTGTTTACCTTGTTGTCTTTAGCTTGTAGTGGGGCCTGACTAGTGCTCACCCCGTCCCTTCCCTATCTATGGCCTAGCTCTAGGGACATTCAGGGATTAGGTTCATGTTCGGCGATAGGTGTGGAACCTTTATAGTAGCGATAGGGTAGGCAGGGTGATATTAGATCTGCCTAGGGGTCTTCAATCCCCGTTTCCCTAGTTGTTGGGCTCCCTTCCCCTCTCCCCATCATTGTGCACTTAGTCTTTCCCACACCTTGCGTGACATTATCACCGGCCATGCATAAAAAAAAACAAAGCAAAACTGACACGTGTTTTTTTTTGTGTGTTTTTTCTGGGTGTGTTTTATTTTTCCTTCTCCCTTGGTTTATGGATTCCTTTGCAATGCTGGCAGAGCAGCTGCACAAGCTGTCTCTAGAAGTGACTGACCTTCGCGCTGAGGTTCAGCAGCAATGGCAGCGGCTGCAAACTCTTAATGTTGAGGTCTCTGCGGGTAGGCCGGTCCAGCTTGAACCTAAAATTGCCCTCCCGGACAGGTTTTCAGGACGTAGGGACAAGTGTTTTGTGTTCAAGAAAGCTTGCATGTTATATTTCAAACTTCGTCCTTACTCCTCTGGAGATGAGGTGCAGCGAGTGATAGGTGAGACCACCTTCTTCGGAGCCCTCTTTTCGGGGTGGTGCCCCTTTGCCGGGGGTGCAGTCTCTGGGTGTACCAGTACTGGTGGAGGTGGAGGAACTCATTCAGTTAGGGGATGCCTCTGTGTACGTTTCCCCTGAGATCCCCAAAAAAAAGGGCGTGTGTTTTTTTGTGGTAAAAAGGGACATTTTATTGGGGCTTGTCCCTTGATATCTAAGCAAAATAAAATTTGATTATCCCTTGGTAGTCTGGAGTTGGATAATCAAGGGGTGTGTTTGTTGTCCACCTGCAGTTCTCGGTTTGTCCTGACTGCAGAGATGGTGCTAGAGAGCAAGACTGAGAAAATTTCTGTGTTTGTAGACAGTGGAGCTGGAGACAGCATGGTTGATGCTGAGTTTGTGAGAACTCATGGGCTTGCTTGCTGTACTTTAGCTATTTTTGCCATCGACTCAGTGCCACTTGCACAGAAAGCTCTGACTCAGATTGTACATAATGTAAGACTGAGGATGGGGTCTGTTCATTGTGAGATAATTCCTTGTTATGTCCTGGTCGGCCTTCCCACTCCAATTGTACTGGGTGTACCCTGGTTGGTGAAACATAATCCAATAGTGGAGTGGCAATCCAGCGAGATCATTGAATGGGGAGATTACTGCCATGAGAACTGTTTAAACATTTCCCTTTGTGCAGTCTCTACAGATACCTTATCTGCGTTTTTGTCTGGTTTTGAGGACGTTTTTTCTGAGAAGGGGTGTTAGGATTTGCCTCCTCATCAGGCATATGACTGTCCTATTAACCTGACCCCCCAGAGCTAAACTACCAAAGTCCAGACTGTATAATCTTTCTGGCCCTGAGAGACAAACCATGTAGGATTTCATTGTTGAAAGTCTGGAGAAGGGACATATCAGACCCTCATCTTCGCCTGTGGCGGCAGGGTTCTTATCCATGAAGAAGAAAGATGGCGGTCTACGTCCCTGTTTAGATTTCCGGGAATTGAATCAAATTATCATCCGAGATCCATACCCTCTTCCTCTGATACCAGATTTGTTCAGCCAGGTTGTGGGAGCTAAGGCGTTCTCCAAGTTGGATTTAAGGGGAGCTTACAAACTGGTTAGAATCAGAGAAGGGGATGAATGGAAAACAGCATTCAATACCCCTTAGAGGCATTTTCGAGAGTCTGGTTATGCCTTTCGGTCTGACTAATGCACCAGCTGTGTTCCAACATTTCATAAATTATATTTTACATCATTTGCTGGGCAGGTTTGTGGTTGTCTATCTGAATGATATTTTGGTTTACTCACCTGATTTTGAGACACATCGGGGGCATGTTAAACAGGAGCTTCAAATATTAAGGGATAACAAACTATATGCCAAACTAGAAAAATGTGTTTTCGCCATCCAGGAGGTGCGGTTTTTGGGGCACCTGTTGTCATGTTCGGGTTTTCGGATGAATCCGGAGAAGATCCGTGCTGTCCTTGATTGGGACCATCTCGAGAACCTGAAGGCTTTACAGCGTTTTCTGGGCTTTACTAATTTTTACTGTAAATTTATCCAAAATTATTTAATAATTGCGAAACCCCTCACTGACATGACAAGGAAGGGGTCTGATTTTTCGAAATGGTCAGATGCCGCCCTTCTTCCTCCCTAAACAATTGTTTTGCCACTGCACCTATACTCAGTCAACCCGATGTTTCCCAACCTTTTATCGTGGAAGTTGATGCGCCGTAGGTGGGGGTTGGCGAGCTTTTGGCGATTAAATTGGCATTCAAAGAATGGCGGCATTGGTTGGAGGGGGCTGTCCATTCTATTACTATTATTACAGACCATAAGAACCTGTCATATCTCCAATTGTCTAAACATCTCAACCCTAGGCAAGCTAGATGGTCCCTGTTTTTTACTAGGTTCAATTTTGTTGTCACTTTCCGTCCAGGGCTCAAAAAAGTCAAGGCTGATGCTTTGTCCCGGAGCTTTTCTGGAGGTGGTGACCATGAGAACCCTGCCCGATTTTGCAGAAGGGGGTAGTACCCTGAACTGGAGGGTGAGGTGTTGGACACTCAGGGGGACGCCCCTGCTCCCTGCCTTTCGGGGAGGTTATTTGTATCATCTAATCTGCGCCGCAAAGTAATCAGGCAACATCACAACTCTGTGCTTGCTGGTCATCCAGGTGGTAAGGCAACTGTAGACCTCCTTTCTCGTTGTTTTTGGTGGCCGGGGTTGCATCAGGATGTGATTGTACATGTGTCTGCTTGTAGTATTTACGCTCGTTCTAAAGTATCGCATACCCGTCTGTCTGGTCCTCTTCTTCCTCTACCTATTCCTAGCAGGCCATGGACACACTTGTCCTTGGATTTTATTACTGACCTACCGGTATCTGCAGGCAAGTCTGTGGGTTTGGTGGTTGTAGATAGGTTCAGTAAAATGGTTCACTTAGTCACATTACCGGCACTTCCGAATGCCAAGACTCTTGCTCAGGTATTTATAAATGAGATTGTGAAGCTTCACGGGGTTCTCTCCGATGTGGTGTCAGATCGGGGGACCCAGTTTGTTTGTAAGTTCTGGAAAGCTTTCTGTACTCGACTGGGGGTGCAGCTGTCCTTTTCCTCTGCCTCCCATCCTCAGCCGAATTGGCAGACCAAGTGCATTAATCAGAATTTAGAGACTTACCTCAGGGATTTTGTCTCCGAAAACCAGGAGGATTGGGCATTAGTGATGGGCGAGCACTAAAATGCTCGGGTGCTTGATGCTCGAGTCGAGCACATTGGAATACTCGGGTGCTCGACCCGAGCAACGAGCCCAATGTAAGTCTATGGGAAACTCGAGCATTTTTCAGGCGGCTTCCCCGGTGGTCTGCAGAGAGCCTAAAAATTGCCCAAATCGATGGGAACAGTGCTCAAATGACACGGAAACAGCATGGGGAAGACCCCTGGAAGCATTTGTGACTCCCAGGTCACTTCTGTCAACAACGTTGCCAGAGGTATTACGCCACTTTTACGGACTCACAATAAAACATACAAAAACGAAACCAAAATGGATTTTCCTGGGAAATATGTTAAGGAACATCCTTTCCAGGGTAATGACTTGTATATAAAGCAAAATAAATAACCCAAAACAAAAATGCTCCTCCACACCTTGGGCTATGTTCACACGTAGAGTTTATGATGCGTTTTTTTCACTTTTGCATTGCTTTCAACCGTGACAAATGCATTCACCAGGAAATATCATTTTAACATTTTACAACCTTATCTGGCCATGTGGTGTGTGAGATATCATCAGACACATCGTGTTTCATTTATGAAGGAGGGACTCTGAAAGTCACAAAGCCTATTTTTATAGGGCCATCATTCGGCCTTTACTATTCTTAAAGGGCCAGCAGTCGGCCCTCACTAATTTTAGAGAGCCATCAGCCGGCTATGTTTTATTGTTCCCATTACTAAAGAGTGGGTCTCCTATACTGTTATTGCGTATGCAGTGAGTGGCAGGGTTGCCCAAACTTTGGATGCACCCCAATACCATTTGAAGAGACTTAGAGGAGGGCCTCCTGAAAACAATGTTCTCATTATTAGGGAGTAGGTCTCCCATTGTGTTTGCCTATGCAGTGAATTCAAGGGTTCCCAAAAATTTGGAGGAACTCCAATGCCCCTTGGAAGAGATGTTGAGGTCAGAGGGCCTCCTGAAAACAATGTTTCCATTATTAGGAAGTGGATCTCCCATTATGTTTGGTTATGCAGTGAATGCAAGGGTTGCCAAAATTTTTGATGCACTCTAATGCGCCTTAGAAAAGACGTGGAGGTCAGAGGGCCTCCTGAAAACAATGTTCCCATTATTAGGAAGTGGGTCTCCCATTGTGTTTGCCTATACAGTGAATGCAAGGGTTGCCAAAAATTTGGAGGCACTCCAATGCCCCTTGGAAGAGACGTAGAGGAGGGCCTCCTGAAAAAAAATGTTCCCATTATTAGAAAGTGGGTCTCCCATTGTGTTTGCCTATGCAGTGAATGCAAGGGCTGCCAAAAATTTGGAGGCACTCCAATGCCCCTTGGAAGAGACGTGGAGAAGGGCCTCATAAAAAAATGTTCCTATTAGAAAGGAGCAGGTCTCCTATACTTGTAATGCCCATACACTAAGTGTATGCGCTGACAAACATTTACCCCTGGGGGGTATACATGAAAATACTGTATAAAAATTTTTTTTTACGGGCATCATAAACACCCTTTAAAAAATTATGTTAGTGTTGCATCATGGACCACGGTCACCCTGGTGATATGGTGGTGGAGGATGAGGATGAGGAGAAGGAGAAGGACAAGAGCAAATAGCCAAAATCAGGAAGCATATACCCATGTGTGGATGTGAAGAGGTGCATGGGAATACACCTCCCAAAAAAGACACTGGATTTGAGTTTATGTTACACTGCTATCATTCGGTGGTGTTGAGAAGTCTGGCCCCATCCAGCCCTTGTTCATTTTTATAAGAGTCAGCCTGTCACCATTTTCACTTGACAGGCGGATGCGCTTATCAGTTATAATTTCACCAGCGGCGCTAAAAACCCGCTCTGATAAAATGCTGGCGGCAGGGCAGGCCAGAACCTCCAAGGTGTAGAGAGCCAGTTCATTCCACGTATCCAGCTTGGATACCCAATAATTATAAGGCAAAGAGAAATCACGGAGGACGTTGGTACGGTCGGCAAGGTACTCCCTCAGTATCTTCCTAAACTTTGCACTCCTTGTGAGAGTACCCCGCGCCTCAGGGCTTGTGCGATGTGAGGGGCTGAGAAAATTCTCCCAGAACTTTGACAATGTTCCCCTGCCTCTGATGGATTGAAGTTGTGTCTCTCTCGCCTGTACTCCTTGGTTGTCCAACGAACTGTGACCTCTGCTGCCAGCGCTTTCAGATGGGAATTTTTTTTTAATAGTTCCGCAACAAGGGTTTTCTGGTACTGCCCCATTTTTGTAGACCTGTCCTCCTCAGGAATAAGAGATATAAAGTTCTCCTTGTAGCGTGGGTCTAGAAGTGTCACCAACCAATAATGACTGTCACCCAAAATTTTGAGAATGCGAGGGTCATGGGAAAGGCAGCGTAACATAAACTCAGCCATGCGTGCCAGACTGCTAACAGGTAAGACTTCCGTATCCTCACCAAGAGGATGACTGACCATGCTCTCCTCCTCCTCCTCTCTGTCCTCTGGCCATCCACGCTGAACAGACGGTATGACAGTTGTGCAGGTAGTACCGTCTATAGCGCATGAAACTACAGTACAGACCAAAAGTTTGGACATGGTAGCCATGCTGGTTCAGTATGCCTTCAATTTTGAATAAATCCCCAACAGTGTCACCAGCAAAGCACCCCCACACCATCACACCTCCTCCTCCATGCTTCACGGTGGGAACCAGGCATGTAGAGTCCATACGTTCACCTTTTCTGCGTCGCACAAAGACATGGTGGTTGGAACCAAAGATCTCAAATTTGGACTCATCAGACCAAAGCACAGATTTCCACTGGTCTAATGTCCATTCCTTGTGTTCTTTAGCCCAAACAAGTCTCTTCTGCTTGTTGCCTGTCCTTAGCAGTGGTTTCCTAGCAGCTATTTTACCATAAAGGCCTGCTGCACAAAGTCTCCTCTTAACAGTTGTTGAAGAGATGTGTCTGCTGCTAGAACTCTGTGTGGCATTGACCTGGTCTCTAATCTGAGCTGCTGTTAACCTGCGATTTCTGAGGCTAGTGACTCGGATAAACTTATCCTCAGAAGCAGAGGTGACTCTTGGTCTTCCTTTCCTGGGGCGGTCCTCATGTGAGCCAGTTTCTTTGTAGCGCTTGATGGTTTTTGCAACTGCACTTGGGGACACTTTCAAAGTTTTCCCAATTTTTCGCACTGACTGACCTTCATTTCTTAAAGTAATGATGGCCACTCGTTTTTCTTTACTTAGCTGCTTTTTTCTTGCCATAATACAAATTCTAACAGTCTATTCAGTAGGACTATCAGGTGTGTATCCACCAGACTTCTGCACAACACAACTGATGGTCCCAATCCCATTTATAAGGCAAGAAATCCCACTTATTAAACCTGACAGGGCATACCTGTGAAGTGAAAACCATTTCCGGTGACTACCTCTTGAAGCTCATCAAGAGAATGCCAAGAGTGTGCAAAGCAGTCATCAAAGGAAAAGATGGCTACTTTGAAGAACCTAGAATATAAGACATATTTTCAGTTGTTTTACACTTTTTAATAAGTATATAATTCCACATGTGTTAATTCATAGTTTTGATGCCTTCAGTGTGAATATACAATTTTCATAGTCATGAAAATACAGAAAAATCTTTAAATGAGAAGGTGTGTCCAAACTTTTGGTCTGTACTGTAGCTCCTGTTCTTCCTCCTCCTCCTCCTCTTTCTCATTGTCACCTAATCTACATTGGGATGAGATGAGGCTGGACTGTGTGTAATCACCCTGTATGGTTCATTGCTCCATCTCATCGTGCTCCTGCAACGCTTCCTCTTTGATTGTGAGCAAAGAGCATTTCAGAAGACAGAGAAGCGGGATGGTGACGCTAATTATGGCGTCATCGCTGCTCACCATCTTGGTGGAGTCCTCAAAGTTTTGGAGGATAGTACATATGTCTGACATCCATGTCCACTCCTGAGGTCTTATGTGTGGAGTCTGAACTGAATACCGATGGCCTTGTTGATGCTGGTAATCAATGGTAGTCAACAACTGCCCTCTTCTGCTCACAAATCCTTCCCAACATCTGTAGTGTAGAGTTCCAACGCTTGAGGACATCACACACCAGTCTGTGAGCCGGAAGCTGCAAATGCTGCTGAAACACGGCAAAGGCGGCGGAAGCTGTAGGTGACTTTCTAAAATGGGCACACAGGCGGCGTACTTTAACAAGCAGCTCTTGGTAGGATTTGAGAAACCGCTGAACCATGAGGTTAAGCACATGACGTGCTTCCTCATGCTGCTACTTGAGAGTGTGCAACGACAGGTGCAGGGCTGGAGGCACCTTCGGATACACCATGGACAGGGGATTGACTTGCATGCACAACAGCGGAAGAAGCAATGGTGCCACCCGCAGACACTGTTCCTGGACCCTGGGGTTCGGCCCACAAAGTCGGGTGCTGTGCTGCCATGTGCCTGATCATGCTGGTGATGGTCAGGCTGCTAGTTTTGCCACTCCTGCTGATGCTGGCCAGGCAGGTGGTGCAAATGGCTTTTTTGTGGTTATCGGCAGAGTCTTTAAAAAATAACCAGACTCGGGAAGACCTAACAGTTGTACTGGCAACTTCCTTCGTGTTGGTGTTACGGGGAACGGTTGCCTGCCTTCTGTCTGCGGCCACCACACTGCTTCTTCCTGCCTGTTGGGGTGCTCTGCCCCCCCACCCCACCTGTGTGCTGCTGTCCTCGCTCTGCATGTCCTCCTGCCAGGTTGGGTCAGTTACTATATCATCCACCACCTCGTTTTCCACTTCCGCACCATGGTCCTCCTCCTGACTTTCTGGCAATTGTGTCTCATCATCGTCCACCTCTTGTGACACTTTCCCATCGTTGCCTTCGTGTGACCGTGGCTGCCCAAATATTTGGGCATCGCTACATGCGATCTCCTCTTGCCCTGCTTCAAGTTGACCGGGCGTTAGGCCCGAATCTATAAATGGAAAAGTGAACAGCTCTTCAGAGTGTCCTATTGTGGGATCAGTTGTCTCCGGGCACTCGGCATGATTGGAGGAAGGAGGATCAGGGTGAGGAATATGCAGTCCAGACTCACGGCTACTTATTCTTGACCGTGTGGAAGATGGTGGTGGTGGCTAAGTGACTGGAAGCATTATTCACTATCCAACCAACAACCTTTTGACACGGGTCTGGGTTCAATAGTGGTGTGTTGCAGTCCCCTAGGATTTGGGACAGGAAGGTCGGGTGAGAAGATGTGGGTGTTTGTTGTGGCACAATTTCAGCTTGCCCACGGCCTCGGCCTCTGCATGCACCTTCACCATCACGTCCAGTTCCATGTCCCTTGCCATGCGCCTTGCCCATTTTAAATGGAGGACAATATCTTCCACGCTCACTACAAATGTCTGAATTTGGAGCGAAGTTATATGTAATCCGTGTGATGGCGAAAGCACAGTTTTAAATATCTGGCCTGTACGTAACCGGTGCCAAAAACTGTGCTGACACAATGCAAAAAAATTTGAATGGAGGCCAAAAATGGCAGTATTTTCAGCGCAATTATATGTGATCCGTGTGACGGAGAGACCACAGTTTTAAATACCTGGCCTGTAGGTAACTATTTTGAACAGCAAACCGGTGTCAAAAACTTTGCTGACACACAAAAAAAAAATTTGAATGGAGGCCAAAAATGGCAGCATTTTCAGCGCAATAATAGGTGATCTGTGTGACGGATAAACCACAGTTTTAAATAGCTGGATTTTTAGCGCTGTAATATGGAAAGGACCTGGCTGTATTCTGCAGTGCCAACAAGCAAATGGCGCAGAAAAACGGTATTCTCTGGATTGCTTTTTAAGCAAATAATGAGGATTAAGATCCAAAAAAATTATTCCTGGCTCCTGAGACCTGGGCCTTTGTCTAGAAATATCTAACAGCAGCAGAAGGCAGAACTGGAATGGAGCCTCTTGTGCTATATGCACTGCAGTCTGCTATATACCCTGCCTGCCTGCCTATATACGCTGCCTGGCTGATATCTCTGCAGACGAATTAGTCTTCAGAAGGACTGTTTGTTGAGATGGATATGTGTAATGTACTTGTTTTCTCCCTACGCTACCTAATACACAACCAAATCTCTCCCTAGCTCAGCAGCACCTCTCCCTACACTGCCTGATTATGGAGTAGACTGATGAGCACAGCGGCGCCAGGTCTGATATAGACCTGATGACGCTGTGCGGCCAGCCAATCACTGTAATGCCACAACCAACATGGCTGCAGCATTACAGTGAGTGGCAGGCAATCGCAGCATGTTCATTGGCACTCTAAAGAGCACCAAACATGCAGGGAGAGGACCCGAGCATCCGCCCGAGCATCTTGCAATTACTCGGTGAGCTCCGAGCATCTCGAGTGCTGAGATGCTCTGGCGAGTACCGAGTACTTCTGAGTACGCTTGCTCATCACTATTGGGCATCTTACTTACCGTTGGCAGAATTTGCTATTAATAATCATCGCCAAGAATCTACCAGCAGGTCACCGTTCTTTAGTGCATACTTTTTCCATCCACAGTTTGGTATTTTTTGTGAGGGAGGGGCTTCGGAAGTTCCTGAGGAGGAACATTTTGCTTTGACGCTTTCCTCTGTGTGGCGGGGGGTTCTGAGTAATTTGAAGATCATGGGAGACAGGTACAAACATATGGCTGACAGGAAACGCTCGCCAGGTCCAGACCTAAGTGTGAATGACTTTGTGTGGTTGTCTACCAGGAATATCAAGTTGAAGGATCCTTCCTGGAAGTTGGGACCTAGATTTATTGGTCACCAATAAAATAACTGCTGTCATTAACTCAGAAGCGTTTCATCTTGAGCTTCCTCAGGCCCTTAAGATCCACTATGTGTTTCACAGGTCTTTTCAAGAAATATGTAGAACCTCTTAAGTCCTCACCCCTGCCGCCACCCCCAATCATGGTTGATGGTAATTTGGAGTTTCAGATTTCGAGGATTGTAGATTCTTGGCTCCAGCGTCATTCCCTACAGTACTTGGTGCACTGGAAGGGTTATGGTCCAGAGGAAAGGATGTGGGTTTCGTCATCAGAGGTGAATGCCAGCAGGCTGATTCGTTCATTCCACACCTCTTATCCTGAGAAACCTGGTCCTGAGTGTCCGGAGGCCACTCGTAGAAGGGGGGGTACTGTCACGGGTGTGTCAGGTGTGACAGACAGTCGCTCTGGATCCGGCTGTAGAAGGTCACTGCGCTTGGCATTGTAGACGCCTTCTTAATCCTCTCATCTCTGTAGTATAGTTATATCCTTCTTCCTTTAAGACCCAGCAGCGACCTCCACCTTCTGCTGCTGATTGACACACCCTTGTTTGGTAGTTAAAAACTCTCAGTTTCTCCAGAGAGTCGCCGGAGATAGTTCTATGTACCTTTGTGCAGGCTTGGAGCATTAGCAGTCTGGTAGTTTCTTCTTTGGTGCCCTTGGAGGACAGTTGGTGTTATCGCTCTGGTGTCTGCTCAAGCTAAGTGTATCCCCTTTGTTTGTTTACCTTGTTGTCTTTAGTTTGTAGTGGGGCCTGACTAGTGCTCACCCCATCCCTTCCCTATCTAGTTCTAGGGACATTCAGGCATTAAGTTCCTGCTCGGCGATGGGTGTGGAACCTATATAGGGACAATCGGGTAGGCAGGGTGATACTAGATCTGCCTAGGGGTCTCCACTCCCCCTTTCCCTAGTTGTTGGGCTCCCTTCCCTTCTTCCTGTCGTTGTGCACTTAGTCTTTCCCTCACCTTACGTGACACCTCTCCCAGGCTATAAGCCTAAAATTTTAAATGGGCCGGTAGGAAACATCACTAATTAGAAGCACCCTCGGGCTGATGGGTGGAGTGCACAGTCAGAAAAGAAGGCAGTCATAACCTCTAATGACAAACTGCAAAAAATCTGACCACTAGAGGTTTGCGACTGCGTCCTTTTCTGACTGTGCACTCCACCCATCAGCCCAAGGGTGCTTCTAATTAGTGCTGGTTCCTGTCTGCCTAGCCTTTGCTGGTTATTAATTATAGGAGGACCCCCAAGTCTTGTTTTTCAGGGTCCCCCATTTTAATAACCAGTAAAGTCTAAGTATACAGCTGTGAGCTGATATTAAAAGCCTAGGAAGCGACATGCGTATTACACCCTTCCCAGGCTATAAACATCTGATTCCTGCTGTCTGCTTTCCCTCTGCTGGTTAATTAAATTTTGGGTGATCCCTCGCCACTTTTTTCAGAAAATAATTTATTTTGAAAATACATGTACAGTAAGCTACACACGCAAATCACTGGTTATATATCTCAATCACATATTTATATCTATCTATAAAATATATATATATATATATATATATATATATATATATATACTGTATATACATATATATATGTTTAGAAGAATATTTCCTTGGAAAACTATGTGTAAATGACATAGAGAATTCCTCTATATAAAAGCTCATGTTAAAATCGCATTGCAATCGGACGTCTTTTGGATGCTAGGTGATAAAAATCGCATTGCACTCATATGAAAATCGCATGACGCTCATCCAACTTTTCAGGAATGATATCGGACCATTTTTTTTTACGGTGAAGGGCATGAGCCCTTAGGCCTCCTTCACACGTCCGTATAAAACCGTTATTGGAAAAACCAGTACCAGTGTCATTAATGTTTTCCATCAGTGTGTCATCTGTGTTTTCTCCTATACTTTGCAATGGTAAACACGGAGAGCACACAGTCGCCAGGTCTCGCGTTGCTCTCTGCGGAATGTCTGAAGATTGGTAATGTTACTGACGTCACTGCTGTTCAGAATCGCTGAGTCTCGCACTGCACAGCATGAGCTAAAAGTGGCTCTAGGCAAAGGCTATGGAGCATCAGAGCGAGACTCCATAGCTTTTGTCAGACTCGCTGCACCACGTCGGATTTTGTGGACTATGGTGAACCTGCGTGGGATTTTTTTCCTTTTTGAAAAAAATGGTGAATGAGGGAAAGAGAGGGGAGTCTTTATTTTATTAAATTATTTTTTGTGTGTGTGTTTTTCATTTAATGATTTATATATGTGGCTTAATAGAAAGCACTACAAGCTATCTATCTATCTATCTATCTATCTATTTATCTAGCATCTATTATCTTTGCACATCACTTAAAAATCTGTAATTTCTATTCCGCATTCTATTCCGGTAGATGTCACACGGACGGCACACAGATGGTACACACGTACACACGGTCAACAGAAAACCATACGGATAGTAAAAATGGACCGTCTCACGAATACAGTTTTTTAAGCAGACATGTGAAAGGGGCCTGAAAGTCCTGCTCTGCCCCCCATCTATTTTGAGGCCTGAATGGCACATAGCAAGGTGAGTCACTAAAGTTAGAGACCATTCTGATTGGGTACACTTTGTCGTGGTGGGGTGGCTTTTACTTATATAATAATGTCAACTAAGTACTTTATGCTTTTTTCATGTTACTATCTAGCTACTTACTGCAGTGCAGTGAATATATTTGTCTGTAAATGGCCACAGTGTATATGCGCACCTGCATATTACATTTATACTGATAGGTGTGCTGTACCTTGTTTTTTTGGTTTTGAATCAAATACAGGTCTGGAAAAATTTTAATGGAGTGTTCTTTAAACAACTAAGATATAGTTGTCAGTAATAGCAACTGTGTTTAAAAAAAACAAACAAACAACAACATTATTTTGAAAATAAAATGTTATATATTTTTATATTTCTCCTCGTGTGAGTAAAGTGAAATGCTTAGATCTTCATGTAACCTTTCACCAGGCTTCAATGTGACCAGAGAAACCAAAACAAACCAAAAGATCATGAGCGGATGCAGCTGATGATACAACAAAACCGTACACAACACTGATTGCAAAGCTTCCATCAATGACAGCCGCACCATTGTGATCTGAGCTGTTGCTATGTACTAGTCACCCAGATAAACAAGTTTACTTTCACTTGTGATCAGAATAAGTATTTACACCAGGAATTTTCAATCCATCAGTCAAGAATTCCTGCTACTCACCAGTCAAATACCTAAAACACTGGGGGAAGCACTTCACTGCTTGGGGATTACATGATTTTAATACAGCAGTATAAAACTTTACGCATATTGACAGCTGAGGAAGCATAAGGTTACTATATGGAAATATCAGAAATGTGTCTACAGAGGTTGAAGACACTCTAAGGGTATGTCCACATGTAACTTTTTAATGCGTTTTTTAATCTGCATGAAAAATTCAAGCTCTGGACAGAAAACTACAGTGGAAATTACACACTTTTTTAGTGTTAAGTCATATTTATCGCAATGTAGAAAAACTGTAGTAGTAAAAATACTGAAAGAATTGGCATGCTGTGCTTCTTTTAAAAAAAGCCTCAAGTAAAAAAATGCTCTTTTTCCCGCACAAAAAAATGTACAAATAAAAAAAAAAGCATCAAAAGCTGAACTTGTGAACATGTCCTAAGTTCTGAAAATCTTTGAAAAATAAAAGTTAACAAGGCTAGCTCGAAGTAAAATTGTCAGCAGGAGTTAACACCCCAAACTATTTTTGTGTGTATGTAGCTCTTTCAAAGACAAGTCCAGCAATACCTTAACATGGCCAGTCCGTTCCTCCAATATTGAGAAATCAGCCTTTGATTTGATATGCAAATGAGGCTGATTTGACACATGGCAGAGAATAGAGCTGGAGCGACAGAGGCTCCAGATCTACAAATAGCTCTTTAGCCTCATGTATAGATCAGTTCAAATTCTGATTTATCAGTAGCAGATGAACAGAGTGGCCATCTAAAGGTATTGCTGTCTATTTAATATAATAATCTAATTGTTTTTTTAACATACATTAATTAAAAAAGTCCCTACTGTTCTCTCTCTAGTTTCTTTAACTGCTTTTTTTTAAATTTTAACCTTTTTCCGGTTTGATGACATTTTGTTTGAGACCCACGAGTGCATGCTGGAATATTCAAATGAGACGTCATCAGGGGGCAGAGCCTGCAGTCACTATCATAGACTCTGTCCCCACCCTGAAACAAAGTGTCATCAGTGACATCTGTTTCAAGGGCTGAGCTTGTCCCTGCTGTACTGAGCTTGCGTTGTTAATTCCATATTTTCGTATTTTCAGTACGAGCTCTGTTGTCACTGTCCAATATTACTTTCAATGCACAGCAACAGTGCATTACCTCATCAGCTCTAGTGAGAAGTGATGAGCCAACAAGAGAGAGCGCACTGTCAGTGCACATTGTAAGGAATGAACGTGGTGAGTAGAGACCAGTCCTGCTGAAAGTGACGTTTGTTTCGGGGTCAGGGCTGGTCTCTGCTTTTCCTGCTGGCCATGTTCTCTCCTTACAATGTGCACTGACTGTGCGCTGTCTTACCAGCTGATCACTTATTATTAGAGCCGGTGAGGGAGCGCACTGTCACTGCGCATTTAAAGTAATATCACACAGTGACAATTGACAACCAATGGATGCTCAGTAGAGATGAGACTAGCAGAGCCCCTGAAATGGAAGTCACCGATGACGCTTCGTTTCCACTGATGACTCTTCAATTCTGGGTGTGGACAGAGGCTTTGGCATTGACAGGAGCCTCTGCTCACTGATAACGTCTCGTTTTATTATCTCAGCATGCCCTGGAGGTTCTCAAACAAAATTTCATCCAAGTGGTAGTAATTTAAATAAAAAAACGGTTAAAGAGATCTATTGGTGGGGACTTTTTAATTAATGTATAATAGAAAAATGATTAGATTATTACATTAAATAGACAGACATTTAGGATTAAAATCAATGTAAGTTTCAGGCCACCCCTTTAAAATAGAGAATGAAAATGATTCCATGCATAGATTATTGCTTTATATCTGGGTAAAACCCTTTAAGTTAGGAGGAAAAATAAGGTTTTCAGTTACACTTGTGTTTGTCTCATGCTGTACAAAAATAGGTGTTTATTAACATGCAAGCTTGTTTCTACAGGTACATCGTGTCTATGGCAGTGCTGTGAGGAACCACTGTAACATCATCTGCGATTCATTATTCAATGTGCCATACATAAAGATTTATGGTGGTGTTTATATGGATGTAATAGTCTCAAAACAAGAAACTTAAGCCTGTGCGCTTGTACCTCCATCTAGCTAATTTTAATATTTATCCCAAGCAAACCATCTAAAGTTTAGACACGTTATTTGGTGTTCTTTGACAATATGGTGAATCAATATTTGGATTAATTATCGATATTAATGAGATGTTTCTTTGTTAAGTTTATAAAATCCATATATTCCAAAAATTACATCCTCATTGATGCAGAATATTGCAATTTCTAACTAATGCATAAAGAAAAAGAATATCAAGCAAAAATCTATCTAAATTATACAAACAACATACAGTGGCGACCAAAAGTTTTGCATTTTTTTAAAAGTGTGATCACTTCTGTCTGGATGTTTTGATGCCATTTCCCTGGAGAAATTGAAAGTGCCTGAAGTTGTCATCATACAAGACCTTAATTTTAACCAAAATGCTTTTGAATATAGGTATGGTCATTTAATTAAAGAAACCTGACTGCCAAAAGTTTTGCATATACTATTTATTGATCACAACCTAGAGAGTAATTCATTGTTTACAATGCCATAACTTAGTATTTTGTAGCATAACCTCTTGCTTTAATTACTGCACCACACCAAAGGGCATTGAAGCCACTAGGGTATTCAAGACATCTTGAGGGATCTTAATTAATGTATTGTAATGTAGTAAATGTATGATGTTGTTTATGTATAACATATAGGAAAAGACTAGGGTAAATATAGGATATACAGTGGGGAAAAAAAGTATTTAGTCAGCCACCAATTGTGCAAGTTCTCCCACTTAAGAAGATGAAAGAGGCCTGTAATTGACATCATAGGTAGACCTCGTTTATGAGAGACAAAATGAGAAAACAAATCCTGAAAATCACATTGTCTGATTTGGAAAGAATTTTTTTTTCAAATTTTGGTGGAAAATAAGTATTTGGTCAATTACAAACAAGCAAGATTTCTTGCTCTCACAGACCTGTAACTTCTTCTTTAAGAGGCTCCTCTGTCCTCCACTCATTACCTGTAGTACTGGCACCTGTTTGAACTTGTTATCAGTATAAAAGACACCTGTCCGCAACCTCAAACAGTCACACTCCAATCTCCACTATGGTGAAGACCAAAGAGCTGTTGAAGGACACCAGAAACAATTGTAGCCTTGCACCAGGCTGGGAAGACTGAATCTGCAATAGGCTAGCAGCTTGGTGTGAAGAAATCAACTGTGGGAGCAATAATTAGAAAATGGAAGACATATAAGACCACTGATAATCTCCCGTGGGGCTCCACATAAGATCTCACCCCGTGGGGTCAAAATTATATCAAGAACGGTGAGCAAAAATCCCAGAACCACATGGGGGGACCTAGTGAATGACCTGCAGAGAGCTGGGACCAACATTTCACAGGCTACCATCAGTAACACACTACGCCGCCAGGGACTCAGATCCTGCAGTGCCAGACATGTCCCCCTGCTTAAGCCATTACATGTCCGGACCTGTCTGAAGTTTGCTAGAGAGCATTTGGATGATCCAGAAGAGTATTGGGAGATTGTCATATGGTCTGATGAAACCAAAGTAGAACGGTTTGGTAGAAACACAACTCGTCGTGTTTGGAGGAGAAAGAATGCCAAGTTGCATCCAAAGAACACCATACCTACTGTGAAGCATGGGGGTGGCAACATCATGCTTTGGGGCTGTTTCTCTGCCAAGGGACCAGGATGACTGATCCGTGTACATGAAAGAATGAATGGGGCCATGTATCGTGAGATTTTGAGTGCAAACCTCCTTCTATCAGCAAGGGCACTGAAGATGAAATGTTGCTGGGTCTTTCAGCATGACAATGATCCCAAGCACACCGCCAGGGCAATGAAGGAGTGGCTTTGTAAGAAGCATTTCAATGTTGTGGATTGGCCTAGACAGTCTCCAGATCTAAACCCTATAGAAAACCTTTGGAGGGAGTTGAAAGTCGGTGTTGCCCAGTGACAGCCCCAATACATCACTGCTCTAGAGGAGATCTGCATGGAGGAATGGGCCAGCATACCAGCAATAGTGTGTGTCAACCTTGTGAAGACTTACAGAAAACATTTGACCTCTGTCATTGCCAACAAAGGATATGTAACAAAGTATTGAGATAAACTTTTGTTATTGACCAAATACTTATTTTCCACCAAAATTTGAAGAAAAAAAATTCTTTCCAAATCAGACAATGTGATTTTCAGGATTTGTTTTCTCATTTTGTCTCTCATAGTTGAGGTCTACCTATGATGTCAATTACAGGCCTCTCTCATCTTTTTAAGTGGGAGAACTTGCACAATTGGTGGCTGACTAAGTACTTTTTTCCCACTGTAGGTATAGTTAGAATATCAGATATAAGTCAGGAATAGAAACGGTGCAGTTGTGGGCACATTAGATACAGGAAGAAGGAAGTAAATAGCATGGGATAGGACACAGTTAATTGTTCAGGAACACCCCCAACTTGGAAGGGGGAAAAGTTAGTTAATAAGTAGTGTTGAGCATTCCGATACTGTAATATCGGGTATCGGCCGATATTCGCGGTATCGGAATTCCGATACTTAATTCCGATACTTTTACAATATCGAATACCGGAATCGGAAGTTCCCATAATGCCTGCGCTCTGCAGTGTCTGTGAAGGATGACAAGTTGGATGGCAGCGCGATCCAGCCTGTCATCAGAATGCCATCCCAGTGGGGGAGAATTCTCCTGATTGTTTAAAAGCCGGCGCGTGGTAAAAAGCCGCCGGCTTTTAAACAATCACACAGCCCCATACTGCTTCCCCGCAGCCTCCCACCCCGATCCTCCGCTCCCCTCGCCACCTCCAATCCCAATCGTAAATTAGGACCGGGCGGGGAGCACAGCACCAAGGAGCGAAGGACCCGGGCGGGGAAGCTGGCAGTGAAAAGACTTCACCGCCGGCTTTCCCGTTCTGTGCTGCGCTTTCCCGCCGGTTATTTCAAATGAACAGCTGAGGTATCAGCTGATGCCGATCAGCTGTTCATTTGAAGTAGCCGCGGGGCCCTCAGAGGGTTCATGTGAGTTCATGCTTGACTGCATGAACTCACATGAACTTTCCCACGGCCGCACAGGTCAGCCTCACCTCCCAGACCATCAGACCCGTCATGATTAGTGTGTGTGCGGGTGTGTGTGCGGGGTGTGTGTGCGGGGTGTGTGTGCAGGGTGTCTGTGCGGGGTATGTGTGCGGGGTGTCTGTGCGATGTTTGTGCGGGTGTGCGCGGTGTCTGTGCGTGCAGGCAGACATAGGCCGATGTGACACTACTACTCCCATCGGCCTATGTCTGTCCCCCGTCCACTCGTGCCAGCAGGATCAGCTCGATGGGAGCAGTAGTTCCCATCAGCCTGATCCTGCTATTTAAATTGCCCTACTGTGTCCCCAATTAATGTTAGATACATGTCATTGGTGGCCAGTGGTTACCTAAAAGAAATTAGTTCATACATTACCTGTCCTCGCCGAACGCCACCTAAAATAAAGTAAAAAATAAAAAACTACACCTATACTCACCTAGACACCTAATTCCCCGAAGCCATCGATCTCCTGTAATAAAATATAAAATAATAAACCACAACCTTATCCTTACCCCTCCGGAGTAGTCCACGAGTGTCCCACGAAGATCTCCAGTTCAGAGCAGCCACATAGAATGTGACCGCTCTGAACCGCTGCCGCCGCTAGAATGACGGGGCCGTAAGGGTTCACCGGAGTTCAGGCAGCGCTGCTCCGGTTAGCTCCTTTACGGCCCTGCTGTATCGTGAGAAATTCCCACGGTACAGCAGTGCCGTAAAGGAGGTCTCCGGAGCTGCGCTGCCTGAATGCACTCCGGTAACCTCAGTCAGTGGCTCCCGCTACCGGGAGCGGACGTGTTGCCGGCAGCGTGAGCTTACAGCAGCCATGCACAGCTGTCACCATCTCCAGATGTGACAGCTGTGCATGGGAGATCAGCGCAGGAACGTGGACAGGTAACTATTATTTTTAGTAAACTAAGAATTAAATAAAATGGTGTGTTTTATTTCAAATAAATTATTTTTTTCTGGGTGTAGTGTGTTTTTTCTTTTTAACACTTTGTAGGTTAGTAATGGGGGTGTCTTATAGACGCCCATCATTACTAACCTGGGCTTCATGGCAGCTGACGCTGACATGAACCCCACCACTATTACCCCCTGCCACCGCACCAGGGCAGCGTGGAAGAGCGAGGCTAAGTGCCAGAATTGGCGCATCCTATGGATGCGCCATTTCTGGGGCGGCTGACGGCTGGTGTTTCTAGCCTGGGAGGGGGCCATTATTCATGGCACCCTTCCTGGGCTATTAATATCAGCCCCCAGCTGTCTGCCTAGCCTTTGCTAGCTATTAAAATAGGGGGGACCCCACGTCATTTTTTGGGGGGGGTCCCCCATTTTAATAGCTAGTAAAGGCTAGGTATTCAGCTGGGGGCTGATATTAGTAGCCTGGGAAGCTCCGTGGGTTTTACCCACTTCCCAGGCTTCAAACATCTGCCCCAGCCGTCTGCTTAACCTCCGCTAGAGACTAAAATTATGGGGGATCCCACGCCATTTTTTTTAAAATAAATCCTTTATTTTAACGCTAAATGACATTTGAGGAGTTAATAAAGATGCAGTCCCTAAATTATTATTTATTTTTTAATTAATTTTTCCCAAAAGTTTTGACGTGGGCTTCGCCATATTTTTGTATGCCAGCCAGGTACAGCATCCAGCTTCTATGAACGCGCCATTTTCCGGGGCGGCTGCGGACTGCAATTTTCAGCGGGGGGGGGGGGGGGGGCAGAAAGCTTGGGCCTCCCTGCGCTGCAGATTCCATCCCCCAGCTGCCTAGTTGTACCTGGCTGGACACAAAAATAGGGAGAAGCTCCACGTTTTTTTTTTTTTTAATTATTTCATGAAATTCATGGAATAATTAAGAAAAAAAGGGCTTCCCTATATTGTTGTGTCCAACCAGGTACAAATAGGCAGCTGGTGGTTGGGGGCAGCCCGTTCCTGCCTGCTGTACCTGGCTGGACACAAATATAGTGCAAAGCCCCACGTCAATTTTTTTTTAATTATTTCAGGAAATTCATGAAATAAT
This sequence comes from Phyllobates terribilis, assembly GCF_046119375.1. NCBI lineage: Eukaryota > Metazoa > Chordata > Amphibia > Anura > Dendrobatidae > Phyllobates > Phyllobates terribilis. The sequence goes on from NW_027362771.1 coordinate 278,735,373, forward strand.
TAAAAAAAAAAGGGCTTCCCTATATTGTTGTGTCCAACCAGGTACAAATAGGCAGCTGGTGGTTGGGGGCAGCCCGTTCCTGCCTGCTGTACCTGGCTGGACACAAATATAGTGCAAAGCCCCACGTCAATTTTTTTTTAATTATTTCAGGAAATTCATGAAATAATTAAAAAAAAATTATGTGGGGCTTCGCCCTATATTTGTGTCCAGTCAGGTACAGCAGGCAGGAACGGGCTGCCCCCAACCACCAGCTGCCTATTTGTACCTAGCCGGACACAACAATATAGGGAAGCCCTTTTTTTCTTAATTATTCCATGAATTTCATGAAATAATTTAAAAAAAAAATACGTGGGGCTTCGCCCTATTTTTCTGTCCAGCCAGGTACAACAAGGCAGCTGGGGGCTGGAATCCGCAGCGCAGGGAGGCCCAAGCTTTCTGGGCCCCACCCGCTGCAAATTGCAGTCCGCAGCCGCCCCGGAAAATGGCGCGTTCATAGAAGCGCCATCTTCTGGCGCTGTACCCAACTCATCCAGGGCCCTGGTGCGGTGGCTCACTGGGTAATAAAGGGGTTAAGGCCAGCTTGGCATTATCAGCTGGCCCTAAGCCCGAAATTCATGGGGTCACGCCAATATTAGACATGACCGCCATGAATTTCTAGTAAAGTATTTAAAAAAAACACAAACACCCAGAAAAAAGTCCTTTAATTGAAATAAAGACACAATTCTTTATTGTTCTAAATTAAACCATACTTACAGTCACGCCCATTCCAGCTGAAGCCAACGATCTCCTTCAATAAAAGAAAAATAATAAAGCAACCTCATCCTTACCTTTCCATGGTTCCCACGACAGCTTCAGCTCTGCTACATCGAGATGACAGGCTGCACCGCAGCAGAACGCTGCCATCCAGCCTGTCATCCCGCAGACACTGAGAAGCGCAGGCATGCTTGCGCTCCTCAGTGTCTGGCTGTGACGGCATCCAGATGAGCCGAGGTCATGTCCAATGAACTCAGCTCACCTCATGCACGTCACTGACAGCATGGGAAAATTCTCCTGCACTCAGCGCTTCAGCGTGAGACTTCTCCCACGCTGTCAGTGACATACATGAGGTGAGGTCATGTCCAATGAACTCAGCTCACCTCATGCACGTCACTAACAGCGTGGGAAAATTCTCCTGCACTCAGCGCTTCAGCGTGAGAATTTTCGCACGCTGTCAGTGACGTGCATGAGGTGCGCCGAGTTCATTGGACATGACCTCGGCTCATCTGGATGCCGTCACAGCCAGACACTGAGGAGCGCAAGCATGCCTGCGCTTCTCAGTGTCTGCGGGATGACAGGCTGGATGGCAGCGTTCTGCTGCGGTCCAGCCTGTCATCTCGATGTAGCAGAGCTGAAGCTGTCGTGGGAGCCATGGAAAGGTAAGGATGATGTTGCTTTATTATTTTACTTTTATTGCAGGAGATCGTTGGCTTCAGCTGGAATGGGCGTGACTGTAAGTATGGTTTAATTTAGAACAATAAAGAATTGTGTGTTTATTTCAATTAAAGGACTTTTTTCTGGGTGTTTGTGTTTTTTTTAAATACTTTACTAGAAATTCATGGTGGTCATGTCTAATATTGGCGTGACCCCATGAATTTCGGGCTTAGGGCCAGCTGATAATGCCAAGCTGGCCTTAAACCCTTTATTACCCAGTGAGCCACTGCACCAGGGCCCTGGATGAGTTGGGTACAGCGCCAGAAGATGGCGCTTCTATGAACGCGCCATTTTCCGGGGCGGCTGCGGACTGCAATTTGCAGCGGGTGGGGCCCAGAAAGCTTGGGCCTCCCTGCGCTGCAGATTCCAGCCCCCAGCTGCCTAGTTGTACCTGGCTGGACACAAAAATAGGGCGAAGCTCCACGTATTTTTTTTTTAAATTCATGAAATTCATGGAATAATTAAGAAAAAAGGGGCTTCCCTATATTGTTGTGTCCGGCTAGGTACAAATAGGCAGCTGGTGGTTGGGGGCAGCCCGTTCCTGCCTGCTGTACCTGACTGGACACAAATATAGGGCGAAGCCCCACATCAATTTTTTTTAATTATTTCATGAATTTCCTGAAATGATTTAAAAAAAATTGACGTGGGGCTTCGCACTATATTTGTGTCCAGCCAGGTACAGCAGGCAGGAACGGGCTGCCCCCAACCACCAGCTGCCTATTTGTACCTGGCCGGACACAACAATATAGGGAAGGCCTTTTTTTCTTAATTATTTCATGAATTTCATGAAATAATTAAAAAAAAAGTACGTGGGGCTTCGCCCTATTTTTGTGTCCAGCCAGGTACAACTAGGCAGCTGGGGGCTGGAATCTGCAGCGCAGGGAGGCCCAAGCTTTCTGCCCCCCCCCCCCCGCTGAAAATTGCAGTCCACAGCCACCCCGGAAAATGACGCGTTCATAGAAGCTGGATGCTGTACCTGGCTGGCATACAAAAATATGGCGAAGCCCACGTCAAAAGTTTTGGGAAAAATTAATTAAAAAATAAATAATAATTTAGGGACTGCATCTTTAATAACTCCTCAAATGTCATTTAGTGTTAAAATAAAGGATTTATTTTAAAAAAAATTGATGTGGGGCTTCGCCCTATATTTGTGTCCAGCCAGGTACAGCAGGCAGGAACGGGCTGCCCCCAACCACCAGCTGCCTATTTGTACCTGGCCGGACACAACAATATAGGGAAGCCCTTTTTTAAAAAAATTATTTCATGAAATAATTAAAAAAAAATTGACGTGGGGCTTCGCACTATATTTGTGTCCAGCCAGGTACAGCAGGCAGGAATGGGCTGCCCCCAACCACCAGCTGCCTATTTGTACCTGGTTGGACACAACAATATAGGGAAGCCCTTTTTTTCTTAATTATTCCATGAATTTCATGAAATAATTAAAAAAAAAAAATGCGTGGGGCTTCGCCCTATTTTTGTGCCCAGCCAGGTACAACTAGGCAGCTGGGGGCTGGAATCCGCAGCGCAGGGAGACCCAAGCTTTCTGGGCCACCCCCGCTGCAAATTGCAGTCCGCAGCCGCCCCAGAAAATGGCGCGTTCATAGAAGCGCCATCTTCTGGCGCTGTACCCAACTCATCCAGGGCCCTGGTGCGGTGGCTCACTGGGTAATAAAGGGGTTAAGGCCAGCTTGGCATTATCAGCTGGCCCTAAGCCCGAAATTCATGGGGTCACGCCAATATTAGACATGACCACCATGAATTTCTAGTAAAGTATTTAAAAAAACACAACACCCAGAATAAAGTCCTTTAATTGAAATAAACACACAATTCTTTATTGTTCTAAATTAAACCATACTTACCATCACGCCCATTCCAGCTGAAGCCAACGATCTCCTGCAATAAAAGTAAAATAATAAAGCAACCTCATCCTTACCTTTCCATGGCTCCCACGACAGCTTCAGCTCTGCTACATCGAGATGACAGGCTGGACCGCAGCAGAACGCTGCCATCCAGCCTGTCATCCCGCAGACACTGAGAAGCGCAGGCATACTTCCACTCCTCAGTGTCTGGCTGTGACGGCATAAAGATGAGCCGAGGTCATGTCCAATGAACTCAGCTCACCTCATGCACGTCACTGACAGCGTGGGAAAATTCTCCTGCACTCAGCACTTCAGCGTGAGAATTTTCCCACGCTGTCAGTGACGTGCATGAGGTGAGCTGAGTTCATTGGACATGAACTCGGCTCATCTGGATGACGTCACAGAGAGACACTGAGGAGCGCAAGCAAGCCTGCGCTTCTCAGTGTCTGCGGGATGACAGGCTGGATGGCAGCGTTCTGCTGCGGTCCAGCCTGTCATCTCGATGTAGCAGAGCTGGAGCTGCCCTGGGAACCATCGAAAGGTAAGGATGATGTTGCTTTATTATTTTTCTTTTATTGCAGGAGATCGTTGGCTTCAGCTGGAATGGGCGTGATGGTAAGTATGGTTTAATTTAGAACAATAAAGAATTGTGTGTTTATTTCAATTAAAGGACTTTATTCTGGGTGTTTGTGTTTTTCTTTAACTTTGACTATGGGGTTAGTAATGGGGGTGTCTTATAGACGCCTCTCCATTACTAACCTGGGCTTGATGTCATCTGGCATTATAAGCTGACATCAACCCCAGCCCTATTACCCCACTGCCACCGCTACAGGGCAGTGGGAAGAGCAAGGCTAAGTGCCAGAATTGGCGCATCCTATGGATGCGCCATTTCTGGGGCGGCTGACGGCTGGTGTTTCTAGCCTGGGAGGGGGCCAATATTCATGGAACCCTTCCTGGGCTATTAAAATCAGCCCCCAGCTGTCTGCCTAGCCTTTGCTAGCTATTAAATTAGGGGGGACCCCACGTTATTTTTTTTGGGGGGTTCCCCCATTTTAATAGCTAGTAAAGGCTAGGTATTCAGCTGGGGGCTGATATTAGTTGCATGGGAAGCTCCGTGGGTATTACCCCCTTCCCAGGCTTCAAACATTTGCCCCAGCTGTCTGCTTAACCTCCGCTAGAGCCTAAAATTAAGGGGAACCCCACGCCAATTTTTTTTTAAATAAATCCTTTATTTTAACACTAATTGACAAGTACAGTAATCAACACTGTCACTGTACTTCATATATATGTGACTGACATGTTTCTATCTATCTAATCTATGTATGATTCTCTATTCTTTCTATTCTAAATTGTCGGGTACAGATGCTGAATTGCCGGCCGGCTTTCTTAAAGAGACGGTGCACGAAAACACTAATATTTTTTTAAATAAATCCTTTACACTAAATGACAAGTACAGTAAGCAACACTGTCACAGTACTTCATATATATGTGACTGACATGTTTCTATCTATCTAATCTATGTGTGAAGCTCTATTCTGTCTGTTATAAATTGTCGGGTACCGCTGCTGAATTGCCGGCCGGCTTTTTTAAAGAGACGGTGCACGAAAACACTAATATTTTTTAAAATAAATCCTTTACACTAAATGACAAGTACAGTACGCAACACTGTCACTGTACTTCATATATATGTGACTGACATGGTTCTATCTACCTAATCTATGTGTGAAGCTCTATTCTTTCTGTTGTAAATTGTCGGGTACCGGTGAATGCCGCTGATGAATTGCCGGCTTTTCATGTCATTCTACATTATTCTTAGTTGTTTTACTTCATGTAGAATTAACCTACAAGGAAAGAAAGGGTTTATTTTCATTCCGATATTTGTGTCCCATTGACTTGCATTGGTTTCCGGTATCGGAATCGGCGATATCCGATACTTTTTGGGTATCGGCCGATCCAATCCGATACGATATTTCCTGATATCGGAAGGTATCGCTCAACACTATTAATAAGGGGAAGACTTCCTGGTTTTTGTCAGATAGAGATGGTTGAAGATTAGATTGTAAGTGAGAGAGTGTTAGCAGCGTTCAAGGCCAGAGGGCTGGAGAGCACGAAAAATACGGACTGTTCAGGCAGCATGAGAACGTCGGCTACTGTTTACTGTGGACATCCCTGCCATGTTTGGGGCCCATGGCCAGAATTAGGCACTGAAAAGTGTGCCTTATTCCCTTCCCACAAGTGGAAGCTGAACGGGGAGACACATCATGGAGACGGGATGGAACTCATGGGAGGTGTGGGACAGAAAGGAATATCCCAGGGGTCACGGGAGCCATTAAGCGAAAGAACAGCTCAGACTGAACGAACAGAGAACATGGAAATGTACTGTGCTGTAACATCAATTGAACATGGACTGCTAAGGAAAGTTGAACTATTGGTTATGAAACAAGTGTCCCCTCATTTATGTGCGGCTGTTCCTGAATCCGGAATCTTGGAGACAGCTGAGGCCTCTTTCCGAAACGGTAGTGTTATATACTACACCCACAGCACATGGAAACTGGGACACTGTTTATTTGTTGGGTGCCAGAGTGTGGGAGAACAACAGCCCCTCGCCCATGACTACCAACCAGCACACTTTACAGCAGAATACTGACTCCTGAGGTTCCATCACAGTCTTTTTGGATGCGTTCACTGCTTCTTCCATGACTGACACAGATTACTGGGAAAGACAGGACCCGTAAAGGTTGACCTTCATGCTTAAAGGGGTTGTCCGGTCTAAAACGACAAGTCTGCAGTCACTCTATGTAAATCCTCACAGAGTGCGCACAGCATCTATGGAATGTGGGAGGAAACCGAAACCCATGTAAACACAGGGAGGACATACAAACTCCTTGCAGGTGTTGCCCTTAGGCTGAGTTCACACGATGCGTATTTAATGCGTTTCCGCGACGTTTTTGCAGTTGCGTAAACGCCGCGGAAACGCATGAAAAACGCATGGTAGAAGGGCAGCAATGTTCCCCAATTGAAATCCGCATGTGCTGTGCCCATGATGCAGATTTTTCCGCAGCGTAAACGCTGCGCTCAAAAATCCGCAGCATGTCAATTAATTTTGCGTAAACGCGGCGTTTTCGCCGCCATTGACTTGCATTAGAACGCGGCAATTCCGCAAGACTGCATCTGTACATGCGTTATTAGCACGTTCTAATGTGCGGATGGTACCTGAGTGTGGAGGAGAGGAGAGTCTCCTCCACACCCAGGTACCATTAAAAAAGCTGTAAAACAAGAATAAAATAAAAAATATATATATACTTACTATCTGTCGGCCCGCGCAGCGCTCCTGCTTGGTTCCCGGCACTTGCAGTGAGTTGAAGGACCTGCGCTGACGTCAGAGTCATGTGACGGGTCACGTGACGCTGACGTCGGCAGGTCTTTCAATTCAAAGTTGCAGGCCGCCGGGAGAACGGAGTGTAAAGCAGGACAGCGCGGGCCATGGAGGTAAGTATATACACTCTCTCGGGTCACACTATATAAATCCATGCTGTTTGCATGGATTTATATAGTGTGACCTAGTTGTCAAGCACTTTCCAAGTGATGCTATCGCCTGGAAAGTGCTTGTCAATCTGCATGCGGAAACGCATGTGAATCCGCATGTATTCTGCATGAAAAATGCATGCACAATCTGCATGCGTTTTTTCTGCCAGGGAGATGCAGAAATTTTCTGCTTCATTCCTGCATCGTGTGCACATACCCTTAGTGGAATTTGAACCACTGCAAAAACTACAGTGCTAACCACTGAGTCACTGTGGTCTCAATAAATAGCGTATATGGGGACGACAAGTTCCTTTTAAAAGTTAAAGTCTGCTTTATTAAAGCTCTAGAAGGGTTTACCACACCAAGATGTTAAACAACATAATTATGGCCACACATTGTCCATGTAGTTAATTAGTGTCCATGTAGTGCTTATAAGACCTAAATACTACTTGGTTTCCAATGACACAGTCCCCCATCACAGAACAGCCACCACTTACCTCCTTCCATATTTTTCTCCTACATGTTCTGAATGCAGCAGAACAATCCTGTCCCTCATCCCACAGATCCAGATAGATGGGATGACCTTTAAAGGGAACCGGTCACCAGAAAAAAATGCTATTAATCTGCAGATATGGAGCTAATCTGCAGGTTAATAGCGTTATTAACCGGCTTGGCACCGACACTTGTCCCCGCCGAACACGGAAACACTGAACTTTAAGCTCTTCGGAAGCATTGCAGTTTCAGTCACGGTGAGAGCGCGGGTTCAGTCACCGGCTGTAACCGTGCCCCCTGTCCTGACTGACAGCCAGCCCCAATACAGAGCCAGTGTCAGTCAGTGTCAGGGGCGCAGTTAAAGCCGCCGTTCTGTATACTCTGAACCCGAGCTGGCGCCGCCCCCATGACTGAGACCAGAACTCTGCAGGGGGAAATTTTCTCCCCACAGTGTTCAGCTAAGAGTGGATGCCGGACAGGTTAATAACACTATTAACTTGCAGATTAACACCATATCTGCAGGATAATAGCATTTTTTCTGGTGACAGGTTCCATTTAAAGCCTGTAGTTCAGCAAGTAATGTCAGTAAGATAATACTAGTTTTACTAACTGCTGTCAGAAAATGACAGTAATAGGGTATGTTTGCGTATGACGAAGGCTTTGGCATTCCAGTGGGAGGATACAATTATGGGTGAGCATCTTATTTGATCCTACATGAGTATGGTGTGCATATTATTGGGATACAATTACCCATCAATACAAGAAAACTTTGGCACGTTCTCATTTTATGTATTATTGTATTTCAGTCATCTACTCATTGGTGCATTTATCTTATGCGTTTTACCACTGTTTAACCAATTTCTTTGGGGGTAAACTAAATTCTATGTCTCCTCAAATATTATCTATCTGTACCATCTACTTGTTTACCTTTTTTATATTAATTAGGTAATTACAGCCTCCATATCTTACATGCTTTATATTCAGTACACTTTAGTTACTTTGTATATTTACATGGGCACACGTTACAGAGCGCACTTTTTAGCATATGTTTGCATATGGCCGATTCATGAAGACTGGCGTTTTGCATGCCAGTCTTGATACAGTCTTGATACAGTCTGCCAGTGCATCTTATGGCTGCAGTGCGACTGAGACAAATATCTTCAAGGCCTGGAGAACATTTCTGCTGTAATTTACGTTGCTTTTGTGGTGTAGATTATAATAAATTTGTTGTGCTTTCCTAGAGCACACCACCTTCTGCTAATCTTGGTCCACATTTCAAAAAGTTGCCAGAGTTGGTGTAAAAATGCTAAAAATCACAACATTTTTGAGCAGCTATGTGTTGTGCAAAAATATTGCAACATTTGTAAATTTCCCAACAGCTTTCAAGCACAAACTGTTTCAAGTACATGTCATTCTTAGCGACGTGCTTGTGGAGTAGTATTTGCTGAATTCAATAAGTGGTGCACTCCACTTCATTTCAAAGTGTTTCAGGCTAGTTTTCTGACATAAACACTTTGATGAATCAAGCCCACAGGTTTTTTCGTACATTGGAAAACTCTGACGTTTAGTTTCAATGGTATCCGTGGCAGACATCGGGACTGATGAGGATTCGCACTTTGGAGTTCTGCATGTCTGCACACAAATTAGCCTCCTTAAATGGGGCTAATTATTGTGTAGCCATGGCCACCCACCAAGGTTTCCAGGTGGAATCCATGCAGAAACGTCTTCAATAAGGCCACGTTAACACATTCAGTATTTGGTCATTATTTTAGGTCAGTATTTGTAAGCCAAAACCAGGAGTGGGTGATAAATACAGAAGTGGTGATGTGTTTCTATTATACTTTTCCTCTGATTGTTCCACTCCTGGTTTTAGCTAACAAATACTGACCTAAAATAATGACCAAATACTGAATGTGTGAACATGGACGAAGTCAAGATTCCAGGACCACATTAAAAATATCCACACACCCACATTTGAAGGGCAAAATTTAAATTGAAAACGATGGGAGAGGGTTTCCAGGTGCTTTTTCACAGCCTTGCTTTTATTAATGCACAGCATCTGTTGTTGCTTCTTATTTCCATTCACCTATTGGTCGGACCTAACATGGAGAATGAGGCCACACTCATGTGGACTTTCTCCAGTTTGGTATGACACAGCTGTCATAGACTCTTAGTAATCATCTTCTTATCTTCCATAAGCTTGTTAGTCCAGAGGCTCTTAGAATTTCAGCTGAATTGTGCATTTTACGGGTAAAAGTATGAAACTTGGCAGATATGTTTTATGAAGGTGACTGATCATTTTGAGGGTTGTAGGCATCATCATAATTTATTCTGAGCTGCCATCTTTGAATATAGTCACAAAATATGGTTTTTAGCCAGTAAGTTTTGAATGTATGGTCCAATTTAAATTCTCTTTTCATTTTCAAGGTCTTTTTTAACTGAAAATTTTAATTTATGTACTATATTTTCCAAAATTCAATGGTTTTCTTGCAATTTTAAAAATATTAAAAAATTAGTCAAGAAGTAACTCTAAACTAGAAGTCAAACTTTAATTGTACAAATAATACATATCGAAAAGAACCATTGTTGACAATATTAAAGAAATTCATTCGAAATCTACTTCACAGCCACCACATAGACAAAGATCACTGCATGGTAAATCAGATTTAATATATTTACATAAGGCAGAACAAGACTTTTTGCACTTGCATCGAATTAGTTCTCTGGATTCTGAGCCAGCAGGTGCTTGAGCAATCCACTTTGGTTGCCAAATTTCTGAACTCCTGTCTCGTGTCCAGCCAAACAGTTCCAAACTGGGTAGTTGTGAAGCTATTTGTAATCAGAGCAGGAGGGAGATTTCCGCTGGGTCCAAAAGTCACAAGGATTAAAGAGGCGTCTGCAAATGCAGTGACCTTCTGCAGCCAGATGCAGAGCGACTGTTGCATCTGACACACCCGTGACAAGTTGTGGTATGTTGTCCAAGTCTCTTTTCTTCAGCGCAAACAGTATAAGCCGGGTTCTGTTCACACTTGTCTCGTAACCACATCGGACAAACACTAAAATTACATATCTTTCAATGGATGGCATCACAGATTGGACCTCCTCAACTGATGGGGCATTTGACAGAACACAGAAGGCATCTGTTACTTCTGGGTAACTATTCCATATTGCCCAGCAACTAACTTTACCTCTTCCTGAAAACTTGGAAGTAGTGTCACAGCCAGTTAATGCATTGAAAGCTGGCTGACCCTTACATTACTTACTGTTCCCAGTGATTTGGCCATGGGAGTTATATCAAGTTTCCTGAAGTTTTTCCCTGTCCCAAGGCAACCCACAAATTACAATTAAGGAAAGTAGGATAGTGCAGAGATAAAACAACAACATCTGTGACTACACTTCCAACAAGAATTTGTTTATGTCCTCGTATCACACCATGGGCTGCATGTAAGAAAATTCTGGTGTTTGCTTCTTCTTGTGTACTGGGTGCCAATCCTGCCAATGTACATTTCTGAGGATCTAAAGAGCAAAGGAATGTTTCATTCAAATTAATAATGACCTCTCCTTTGTACGGTGCTGATGCTATCTGAGTATTTAACCCCTTTAAATCCCAAGACGTACTAATACGTATCTGCGCCCTGGGCTTTAAGAGCCTGATACGTATTAGTACATCTTTGCAATCGCGCCCGCACACAGGCTGTGCGGGCGCGATCGCCGCCGGGTGTCAGCTGATTGTCACAGCTGACACCCGGTGCTATGTGCTGGGAGCTATCCCGCACCGCTCCCGGCACATTAACCCCTGAAATGCTGCGATCAAGGTCGATCGCAGCATTGCGGGGGCAAAGGGAAGTGATCGCGATACTCATTTCACCTGCCGGCCTCCAGTGCTGTCTGCTGCGGCTTCCCGCGTCATGACAACATCCGGGTCACCAGACAACAGGAAGATATTTTGGTCATGCGCAGTGAATGACCAAAGTATCTTCTGCATCTGCAATGCTGACAGCCTGCATAGCACAGGGATGGTGCTGCATTCCTGTGCTATACAGGCGATCAGAATAAAAAAAGTGAAAGTCCCATAGTGGGACACAGAATAAAAGTAAAAAAACTGTCAAAGTAAAAAATAAAAAAAATCAACCAAAAATAAAAATATAATGTACCGCTTTAGAGAACACAGTAAAAAAAAAAAAAAAAGAAGCAAAAAACAATGCTTTATCATCATACTGCAAAACAAAAAATGTAATAACACGCGATCAAAAAGATGAATATAAATAAAAATGGTACCGATGAAAACGTCATTTTGTCCCGCAAAAAACAAGCCGACATACAGGTCCATGAGCCGAAAAATAAAAAGGTTATAGCTCTCAAAATAAAGCGATGCAAAAAATATTTTTTTCTATAAAATAGTTTTTATTGTGTAAAAGCGCCAAAACATAGAAAAACTATATAAATGTGGTACCGCTGTAAACGTACTGACCCGAAGAATAAAGCTACCTTATCAATTTTACCACACGCAGAACAGCATAAAATTTTTTTTTTAAAAAAACAATTCCTGAATTGTTGTTTTTTGTTTATTCTGCCTCCCAAAAATCAGAATAGAAAGCGATCAAAAACAGTCAGGTGCCTGAAAATGGCACGAATAAAAACGACAACTCATCCCGCAAAACACAAGCCATCACATGACGCTGTCGGCCAAAATATGGAAAAATTATAGCTCTCAAAATATGGCGATGTAAAAACTCGATTTTACAAAACATGCGTCTTTTAGCGTGTGACAGCTGTCAATCATAAAAACCCGATATGATTCTGGTATCGCTATAATCGCATCGACCCGAAGAATAAAGTCGTCTAATCACTTATACTGCACGAGGAACAACATAAAAAATAAACTCTAGGATTAGGGTTGGGGTTAGGGTTGGGCTAGGGTTAGGGTTAGGGTTGGGGTTGGGGTTAGGGTTGGGCTAGGGCTAGGTTTAGGATTGGGGTTAGGGTTGGTATTTTTTTCAAAAGTAAAAAAAAAGATGATGATATGGTGACTAGTGTGCTTCACAACCAAAAAAACCTTGCTGGGATTGCCTGCCATGCACGAGCGATCCCCGCATGATTTTTGGGGGGTGTCTAATAACCGTGAAATATGTGGGCGGGGACTCAAGCATGTCACTCGAGCACCCGCGATACATGGCGCATACCTGAGTACCCGATGCAAACTCAAATAGCGAGCACTTGCACTCAAGACTAATGACAACTTATTCAATATGATGACCTAACGTTATCAAATTCTGTGTCGTACCTGTGGGTTCAAAATGTTCACTATAGACCTTGATAAAATCCTTGAGGGGTGTAGCTTCTAAAATGGGGTCACTTGTGGGGGGTTTCCACTATTTAGGCACATCAGGGGCTCTCCAAACGTGACATGGTGTCCGCTCTCGATTCCAGCCAATTTTGGTTCAAAAAGTCACACAGTGCTGCTTCCCTTTTGAACTCTGCCGTGCGCCCAAACACTGTATTTTCCCCACATATGGGGTATTTGTGTACTCAGGAGAAATTGCACAACAGCTTTTGGGGTCCATTTTCTCCTCTTACCCTTGTAAAAATAAAAAAATTGGAGCTAAAACATAATTTTTGTGGGAAAAGTTTGATTTTTTTATTTTCACGGCTCCATGTTATAAACTTCTGTAAAGCACTTGAGGGTTCAGGGTTCTCACCACACATCTAGATAAGTTCCCTGAGGGGTCTAGTTTCCAAAATGGTGTCACTTGTGGGGGGTTTCCACTGTTTAGGCACATCAGGGGCACATCCGCTAATTATTCAAGCAAATTTTGCATTCAAAAAGTCAAATGGTGCTCCTTCCCTTCCGAACCCTGCCGTATGCCCAAGCAGTGGTTTTCCTCCACATATGGGGTATCTGCTTACTCAGGAGAAATTGCACAACAAACTGCATGGTGCAATATCTCCTGTTACCCTTACTAAAATGCAAAACTGGGGTGCTGAAAAACATTTTTGTGGGAAAAATGTGAAAATTTTATTTTTACGGCTCAATGTTATAAACTTCTGTGAAGCACCTGGGGGTTCAAGGTGCTCACCACACATCTAGATAAGTTCCCTGAGGGGTCTAGTTTCCAAAATGGTGTCACTTGTGGGGGTTTCCACTGTTTAGGCACATCAGGGGCTCTCCAAATTTAACATGGCGTCCGCTAATTATTCAAGCAAATTTTACAATCAAAAAGTCAAATGGCGCTCCTTCCCTTCCGAGCACCCAAACAGTGGTTTTTCCCCACATATGGGGTATCTGCTTACTCAGGAGAAATTGCACAACAAACTGCATAGTGCAATTTCTCCTGTCACCCTTATGAAAATGCAAAATTGGGGGCTGAAAAACATTTTTGTGAAAAAAGTGTTAATTTTTTTCTTCCACATTTCAAAAATTCTTGTGAAGCACCTGAAGCGTTAATAAAGTTCTTGAATGTGGTTTTGAGCACATTGAGGGGTGCAGTTTTCAGAATGGTGTCACTTTTGGGTATTTTCTGTCATACAGACCCCTCAAAGTGACTTAAAATGTGATGTGGTCCCTAAAAAAATGGTTTTGTAAATTTTGTTGGAAAAATGAGAAATCGCTGGTCAACTTTTAACCCTTATAGCTCCCTAATAAAAAAAAATTGGGTTCCAAAATTGTGCTGATGTAAAGTAGACATGTGGGAAATGTTATTTATTAACTATTTTGTGTGACATATTCCTCTGATTTAAGGGCATAAAAATTAAAATTTTGAAAATTGCAAAATTTTCACCAAATTTCCATTTTTTCACAAATAAACGCAAGTGATATCGAATAAATTTAACCACAATATGTCACGAAAAAACAATCTCAGAATCACGGGGATCCGTTGAAGCGTTCCAGAGTAATCATCTCATAAATTCACAGTGGTCAGTATTGTAAAAATTGGCCTGGTCATTAACGTGCAAACCACCTTGGGTTGTAAAGGGGTTAAAAACTGTACAGCCAAAGCAAAAAACTGAATTTTTTAAACAATTACAAAATTCAATTAGAAAATAGCAAAAAGGCAATGATAGTTACCAGCTAAAATGTCATGGAAAATGAACAACAGGATGCAGCAATCCCCCTTTTGTTAGAAGGAGGTAACACAGGTGCAGAATGCTGATGAACAATCACACTCAACCTCTCACTCCATGGAGAGGGTGATTGCCTAGCACTAAAATTGCACACAGATGAAGCTTGAAATAGGGCGCAAGTCACACACATGCGGCCCGGAAGTACTGTTGGAGGTCCTCCGGGCAGTTCCACAGAAACTGCTGTCGCGATGAGCTCCTTCAGCTGCTGGATGGTGGTGAGCTCCAGTCCTGCGGCCCATTGGTCAATGGCTCTAAGTAGGGCCCGCGTGTGATCGACCCAGATGTCTGCAGGAACACGCTGCAGACTCCGGAGATTTTTCCGGTACGACTCAGGGGTCAGGTTATACTGCCGGACCAGAGCCTGCTTGATGTCCTCATAGCTCAACGTGGTCTCACTGGGCAGATACCCAAAGATTTCCAGGGCCTTACCCCTAAGGAAAGTGGTTAAGAACCGGTCCCGCTGATCCTCAGGCAGATGGTACTGATGGCAGGTTTTTTCAGATGCCAGCAAGAAAGGGTCCAAGTCCCCTCCTTTGTCCAGCAGGGGAAGTCTTCCGCCTGTAGCTTTGGGATGCGGATCTCAGGTGACTCGGGACTGCCTGGGACCGGCAGCTTGAGCTGGAGCCGAAGCATATTTTCATGGTGCTCGCGCTCCCACTCATGTTCTGCTGCGGCTGTTGCCTCGCGATGTGCTGCTGCTGTTATGATCTGCAACAAGTACTAAGGAAAGAAAGGGGAAAGCTATCCCTACAGTAAGACTAAGCTGAATCCCTAAAAGACGGATGTCTCCCAGTACAAAAAAAAAAAGAAGAACACCCAGCTGAGGAGGATGTATGATTGTTAAAAGCAAATTCTGCAAGAGGCAGAAACTCAGACCACACCTCTTGATTGTCCGCCACAAAACAACGCAAAAACTGTTCTACATCCTGGTTCTTTCTTTCAGTCTGTCCATTAGACTCAGGATGATACCCAGACGAAAATGACAAATGGACTCCCAACCTGTCACAAAAAGCACGCCACAAACTGAGGTCCTCTATCAGAAACAATATCCGTGGGAACGCCATGAAGCTTGAAAATCTCCTTAACAAACGCCTTAGCGAGAGTCTTGGCGCAGGGCAACTTAATGAATGGAACCAAATGACACATCTTACTAAAACGGTCCACGACCACCCAGATGACAGTAAAACCCTCGGACACAGGCAGATCAGTAATAAAATCCATTGTGAGATGCGTCCAAGGCACACTAGGAACCTCCAGAGGGTAAAGCAACCCCGCAGCAGGAGTATGTGAAGCCTTTGACCTAGCACACACAGTACATTGACGTACCCACTTGATGACTTCTTTCTGCCATCCAGGCCACCAAAAACTGTGACTGATAAGTCTCTTAGTCTCAGAAATTCCTGGATGACCTGCCAACCGAGACTCTTGACACTCCACAAACAAATCTCTCCTAAAGGTTCTAGGCATGAACAACCTCTCATGGGGAGTGTTAGATGGAGCATCATCTTGAGCTTTCAGAATCCCATTCTCCAAAACGGAGTCCAATGCCGCCACCACAACTCCTTTCTGTAAAATGCGCTCCTCCTCCTCGACACCGACCGTAGGAGAGAAGCTGCGAGATAAAGCATCAGCTTTAACATTCTTAGTACCAGGTATATAGGTAACAGAAAAATGAAACCGAGAAAAAAAAAGTGCCCACCTAGCTTGGCGGGCATTTAAGCGCTTGGCAGCATCCAGATAGATCAAATTCTTATGAATTTTCAAAACCTGAATAGGAAACCTAGTACCTTCCAAAAAATGACGCCAATGTTCAAACGCGAGTTTAATAGCCAGCAACTCCTGATTTCCAACATCATAATTCAGTTCGGTTTCCGAAATTTTTTTCGAAAAGAAGGCACAAGGATGTACTCCATCCCTGTTCTCCTGAGACAAAACTGCTCCGACCCCACCGATGAAGCATCGACCTCGACCAAAAAAGGCTTGGTCTCATCAGGCTGCATAAGGATAGGGGCAGAACTGAACCTCTCTTTGAGATACTTAAACGCTTCAATGGCCTCAGTAGTCCACTGGACCGTATTCGCACCTTTCCTGGTGAGATCGGTTAGAGGTTTAACAATTACAGAAAAATTCTTAATGAATTTCCTGTAATAATTGGCAAAACCCAAAAATCTCTGTATAGATTTCAAACCAATAGGCCTAGGTCATTCCTGAACAGCCTGAACCTTCACCGGGTCCATCTCAAAGCCCTTGGTGGAGACAATGTAGCCCAAAAAACTAATTTTCTGCACAGCGAACTCACATTTCTCCAGCTTAGCAAAGAGTGAATTATCACTCAATAACTGCAAAACTTCACGTACACTCTGTCAATGGGACTCCAGATCTGGCGAATAAATCAAAATGTCATCTAAATACACAACCACATTCTTACCAATCAAAGGTCTCAGGATGTCATTAATAAGGTTCTGAAAAAAATGCAGGTGCATTGGTAAGACCAAAAGGCATCACCAGATTCTCAAAATGACCTACCGGAGTGTTAAAAGCAGTTTTCCATTCATCACCCTCCTTCACTCGTAACAAATTGTATGCCCCCCGGAGATCAATCTTAGAGAACCACTTGGCCCCCACTAACTGGTTAAACAAGTCAGGAATTAACGGCAATGGGTAGGAATTGCGTACGGTAATCTTATTAATTTCACGAAAATCCAGACATGGTCCTTTTTTTTTTAAGAAAGAAAAATCCAACTGCCACAGGCGACTTAGAAGGTCTAATGTGACCAGCAGCCAGGCTAGTCTGTATGTACTCCTCCAAGGACTTTCTTTCAGGGATAGTCAGATTAAACAAGCGGAAGAGTAGCTCCTGGAACAAACTCAATGGCGCAATCATAATCCCTATGAGGAGGTAAAACTTGCGACTCTTCCTCCAAGAAAACCCTCCAAAAATCTTGAATAGGTACACGTAATTCCCCTTTTTCCACAGCCGCAATGCGACTATTACAACATTTATCATAGCACTTCGGACTCCAAGACTTTATCATATTAGTAGACCAGTCCAGCAAACGATTGTGCAGTTTTAACCAAGGCAATCTTAGAACGACCGGAGAGGGTAAATTATTTAATACAACCAAGTCCAAAATTTCTTGGTGAAGTCCATTGATAGTGAGGGGAAATGCAGCAACCTTGTGAGTAATACATTTCAAGGGAGTGTTATCAATTGCAATCACAGAAATAGGTGATGACAAAGGTTTTGATTTCAATTTAAGTTTTTCCAAAAACCCTTTATCAATCACATTGTGTTGAACCACAATCCACAAATACCTGAAATTCAATCAAATTTTCCTGCAAAGTAGTACTCCCTGAGAGAAATACTCCTGCAGAGCATAAACAAGCTATACGGGCGTACCTGACCTTTTTTTTATCTTTACTTAAACGAAGCTCACAATACTTAATCAAATGGTCAGCTTTACCACAATAAAGACACACTCCCTCGGTGAACCTCCGGTCTCTTTCCTCCATCGGTTCTAGACGGTAAATAGACATTTCAGAGCAGGATCATTCCATTTGACTTCTGAAGCCCACGTTCTAAAGTGTGTGCAATAATTTTCAACATCACCTGACCCCTGATTCAAACGCCTGAGTTCTGCCTCAGCAGATGAGATTCGATCAGGATCGTCATATAATAGACCCATAGCAGAAAAAAATTCTTCTACAGACCTTAAGCATGGATCATTAGGTTGGAGAGAAAAGGCCCTCCCCTGTCGTTCATTGCGCAAAAGTGACATAATAAAACCAATGAGCTGTGATTCATTCCCAGAGGACCTTGGTCTCAAACGAAAATATAACAAACATCAGGCAGTCCTACCTTGGGTTCCACAAAATGCGCTCCAGAACAGCTACTCACGTGTTGCTGGAGCTCGGCCACATCCAGAGACAATCCCTGCAAGCGTTGAGCCAAAACTTGGACGGAAGCCATACTGATCCCAGAATTTCTTTCCTTTAGTTTTTTTTTTGGGCTGGACTTACTGTTTTGATCTGCAACAAGTAGTAAGGAAAGAAAGAGGAAAGCTATCCCTACAGTAAGACTAAGCTGAATCCGTACAATGTAGAAGGCTGCCTGTTCCTTGCGAACAGACCCGCCTTAGTCCTCGGCTAGTCTGAACGAAGACCTAAAGCATAAAGGGGAGGGGTCCCTAAAAGAACTAAGGACTGGAACAAAAATGGGACACCTCCTAAACAGAGAAGTTGTTGCAGAACACAAAAAGATAAACTGACAAAAAGGTACTAGAGGTCCCAGAAGGACCAAGAAAACTGACAGAGAAAGAAACAGAAGCACCTGGCTAGCAAAACAGTCAAACAACACTGAAGTCCAGCACAGCCAAAAGGGCGGAGCTGGAATATAAAGGCAGAAGGTCACGTGACCGCAAAACACAAGATGGAAAAAACAAACAGGAGGGTTCTAATAGCTGCTACCTCGAGACGTTCCCCTGCAGCTGTGAAGGTCTCATAGGTGGCCTTGTCTCCAGCCATGAGACTGGTCAGGGCAGCTTGCACAAGGTCACCCAAGCCGGCCTGCCTGGGTTGAAGGTCAGATGGTGGGTGGTCCCCTGCGGGGCCGACCGCTAGCAACTCTCTCCTTGGGGTCCCCTCTTTCTGGAGCGACATCGACTTTCACTTCCTCCCTACCATCTGGAGCATTGGACATCTCATTGGTCCTGCTCCTGATGCCACTGGCCATCCTTGCACGCTACGGTCAATGACACCGAACTGCAACCTGATGCACCCACACACCTAACAATATTTGCACTCTGACTGTCTATAGCTGAGCTGATCTTAGGACCCCAGCAGCAAGAGCTACTACTGGCAGTCCTTAGTGGCTGTGAGTATGCGTTAAACACTCACACACACCATTATCTCGATCCCACACTGCTTGCCACCAATGTGAAGGAATGGCACCAGGGGGGCCCCACAGAGTCCCGCTATTGCTGCTTCTTGTGGTGGATCCACGCCCAGCCACCCACCTGATGTCACACTACGCCAGATGGAGCACTGATACGGATCTACCCTTTGGACCAACGTGAACTTCCGCACCCCCCTTGAGGACTCGTAAGGTCAGATTGGTACAGTTGTACACCATCACATCCTGTCCACACGGGTAGAGAGAGTCACCAGGGAGTGAGAAAGGGTGGTCCACTCAGTCACTGACGTGGCCCCACGCTCACTCACACCCCTGACAGGCTAAGAGGCTCTTTCACTACTGCAGTGAAGCAGAGCCTTGTCGGCCTGGATAGAGCTACCACCAGTTCCTATTTGATATAACAGACTTATATCGGGCTAGAAACCAGCACGGTAGCATGTTTGTTGGACCGAACAACAGACGTAAGGTTGGGGGTCGAGATATAAGAACAGCCCAAGATTAAATTATATATTTAATCACCATAAGGGCTCACTAAACAATCTACTATATACATAAGGTTTACATATACAGTGGTCAGAGTTACAAATACAAAAGCATGGTACAATCAAGTATAAGCAGATCTTAAAGTCAGTTACCAGATTAGATGGACAGCCTGGCTTGTGCGGGGAAGGCGATCACATGGGGAGAGTGTAGGCCATCACTCGGTTTTTTTGATTGAATATAATCTTTTATTAGCAGTAGAAAAATAAGTTAAAAAGCAGTGTACAGTGCCGCAGCCCAGTACACACAGAATTATACATCACATGTAAATAAGAATACGACGCACTAACTAGACACATGAAACTCCTATGCTACACAAAATACTCAAGCTGAAAGAAAAGCATGTCCTCACTCGGTTGCTGGACTTGTCCCACACATCTTGATGGCATGGGCTCCCCAACAAAGACAGGTGGGAGGAGACCTGCAGGCATTTTTAAACTCTTTTGGTTCCTCTCCCTCCTCAAGCCCAAGTCTCCATTCCTGTACCCACTTAGCGAAGAGTCTCCAAAACGAAAATGTGCTCTACCTCCTTACTAGATGGTCCCAGGAAACCTGTTCTGGTGTCAACTGACCCAGCCGAGCCCCAGCTACGCGTGGAGACCAAACACCGGAGCCCTAGGGGCTTCTGAAAGGCTGTGCTGCATATCTCTCTATCCTTGCTAGCTGGTCGGTGGAGAAAGGGCTGGTGGGATCCTACCTTCCTTCCAGTTTCCAAAAATCTATCTTATGTATCACTCGAATATATCGTTTTCCCACAACTACTGTTGGATTATGTTTCTTGAACAAAGAAAGCACATGGTCAGGAGATGGGCCGTCCTGTGCCACTCACAGCTGCTGTGAAGAATCTCACTCCTGCTTCTCAGCCCCCCTCCCCTCTGCTTGAGCTGCAGTGGTGTCAGATTTACATATATAGAGATCTGTAAAACCCCCCCCTGTCAGCAGTGCACAGTGATTGACATGAGATATCGTGCATTTTCTTCACACCTGTTTTGGGTGATGGGTGCATAGTTGACTAGCCTTTCTTTGAAGTCCATGCTCAAAATTGTTTCAATCTTTTTTAATTGTTTGAAATTGCTTAATATCCTTACCCACAATATCCCTCGTTTCCAGAATCAACAAATCTTCACTTTAATATGAAAATGGGTTTTCCATTTCTCTTACTGTGGCTGCAAGGTTATGAACTCTTTCTAAGAACTGCCTTTGTTTTGCTGAAGTTTCATTATGATGAATGTGTTCATGTTTCTCTAAAACATTTATTTAATTTACAAACTCTTCAAAAGTGTGTGCTACTTCTGGTCCACAAACCATCCATCGAAGTAAAGCATCTGGGTGTTGAGTCAAACATATAGCTCCTTCAGTGCCTTCGATTATAGCATTATTCTGCTTGTGTGCTTCATCAATGGGTGTATTGGAAATTGATCTACCTGTCTTCTAACAGTAAATTTTCCCCTAAGGGACTCTTGTCAAACCTTTGGTTGCATCTCCTCCAGAAGCATCATATCCCGGAGGTGTACCTCAACATACGTTGCATAGTTGTGGTGATGCACTGCATGAAACAGCCAGTGCAGTTTGTTTAAATTTATTATTTAGTTCTTTATTTCATCCTCGTGCATTGCTTGGTCCCATGCAAACATGTCCAGTTGTTTTTGGAGAATGAGGTTCCAAAATTAAAATTGAGGATGGTTTTCTTCTTGAGACAAACACCTATCTCGTTCAGTAACATCAGTCTCATGGTTTTCATCACAAAATTCTTTGTATGCTTCCTGCCTAAGATTGAAAAGAGCACATACTGTTATATGGTGAGCTTGTAAGGTCTTCTTTACATGGGTAGCACTGCAGTCCCTGCAGTTGCTTTTTTGGCTTCTTCTAATGCTGCAGTCCAGCCACTGTTCTCCAACAAACTTTTTTAAGTATTTTAGGAGAGACATCTTGATGTGCAATCAAGAAGAAGGATGACAAATTTGTCTTCACCATATCTTTCAGGCCAGATCCACTGTATTTGTTTCATTATTTTAAATAGTTGCTGGTCACATGTTATAACGGGTGTCTGTTGGTAATTATGCTTGCCTCCTTAATGAGGTTCATGGTGTGCCGTAACATAGAAACAGACTTGGAGTCATCTTTGAAGAGAGGAAGAAGAGCAGTTGCTGCTGGTGATTTTTTTCCATTGTCCTTTTGGCTGTGAAATGCAGCCCAGGTTGCATTATTGCTCCTTTCTTCTTCAGTTCCCTTGACATCTATATGTCTGGCTACATGATCACATCAAGTGTATTCACTGTCACTATTAGTGGACACAAACTCAGTTGAAAAGCCTTCGAGGCAAGACGTTTTTTGCAGAGAGCTTTTCATTTTGATGGGAGGAATTTGAAGAATTATTGTGTAGCTTGGTGGCAATTTTGTGATCGTTTTACCAGATCTGTTGACATATTTTATGGTATGGGTTGAACCAACATTGTGCTCAGCTGGATGCTGGAAAAGGGAGATCACAGTTCCATGAAATGAACCTTGTGCACTCATAGCACTGGAATTATGATCAATGTTGTCAATTGCCGCAGTTGTGAAGACAACAAGCTTCATACTTGGAGGTACTACAGCATTCATGTTATAAAAATGATTAATGGCAGAGTTGCCTAAATCAGCAGAATAAGACAGCACTTTATCATAATACACTGATAAGCCCAAGTTGAACAAGAGGTCAACCGCTTCTTTTTGAATGTGATTCCCCAAAAACAACGGGACTGGGGTCTCTTGACTTTGGGAGTGTACTTTTCCTGTTGAACATTTTCACCGGTCCTTGAAGGTGTGATAACTTGGAAGCTGTGCTAAAGTTAGATTTGCCTCCAGTAGTTTACTCTCATCAGGACTTTGGAATCTTGGCTCATGAGTTACTAAAGAAAAGAAAGTGGTGACTGTAGATGGAACTGAATTTTCTTGGCAATTTTCTAGAAAAGAGTCAACTGTTTGTGTTGAAGGACATCACTTTGCAGTATGCTTGCAGCATGAGTCAATATAACTGCTTCAGATTCATTATCCAAAATATATGTTTTATGTAGAGAGTCCCAACATATTTATTTAGAACCATTAATATGTCCCGACCTTCTGGGTATGCTTCAAGCTTGGGAAAGTTATCTATCTTTCAGTCTAATTGAGTGAATATTAGCTTTCATTCCTCCACTCTTCTGTTATAAAAATACTTTAGTTCAATGAGTTTAAAAACTGAAGTTCCATCTTCCATGTAGACTCAATTCAATAAAGGCCATGAGCTCTGCCATTGCACTTTTATGTATTCCTGTCTGTCAATCAAACTGGGCAGAATAACAGCTTTGCAACTTTGCAGTTCTCTTGTATAAACCAGTGAGGCACTGAGCATGATATACAACATTCATAGCAATCATGTCCTCTTGATTCAACTTTGCTATAAGATCATTATCTTTTAGGCTAACAGCACACATCCTTACTTAATTGTCAACTTTAAAAGTTTTGACTAAGGAAAGGGGCTTGTTCCTCATCTGGGGAAAAAGCATACTTTTTCCTATGTGGTTTGATTGTATACAGTAGTGTTCAAAATAATAGCAGTCCAATATGACTAACCAGATTAATCACTGTTTTTGGTATAAATTATATTACCACATGTCAAACAATTTACCAGTTGCTGCAGTAAATTCTAAGAAAACCATCAGACTCAGCATTTGTGATCTGTATGTTTTTGAGTCTGTGTATTTGAATAATTAATTAAAAAGGGGTTTGTTCAAAATAATAGCAGTGTGGAGTTCAATTAGTGACATCAATCATTCTGTGAAGAAACAGGTGTGAATCAGGTGGCTCGTATTTAAGGGTGAAGCCAGCACATGTTGTACATGCATTTCTCCTTGTTCAGAAGAACAGCGTACTTTGATTAAAAAAATTGATTGGAGAGGGTAAAACTTATAAAGAAGTGCAGACAATGAAAGGCTGTTCAGCTAAAATGATCTACAATGCTTTAAAATGGAAAGCAAAACCAGAGAGACATGGAAGAAAACGGAAGACTACCATTGGAATGGATCAAAGAATAGCCAGAATGGCAAAGGCTCAGCCAATGATCAGCTCCAGGATGATCACAGACAGTCTCAAGTTACCTGTGAATACTGTGACAGTTAGAAGATGCCTGTGTGAAGCTAATCTCTTAGCAAGAAGACCCCGCAAAGTTCCACTGTTAAAATAAAGACATGTACTGAAGCTGACCTAAAGAGAAATGGAGAAACATTTTGTGGACTGAAAAAGTAAAATTGTTCTTTTTGTGTCCAAGGGCCGCGGACAGTTCGTCAGGCGACCCCAAACTCTGCATTCAAGCCACAGTACACTCTGAAGACCGTGAAGCATACTGGTGCAAGCATCATGATATGTGCATGTTTCTTTTACTATGGTGCCGGACCTATTTACCACATACCAGGGATCATGGACCAGTTTGCATATATTAAAATACTTGAAGAGGTAATGTTGCCTTACGCTGAAGAGGATATGCCCTTGAAATGGGTGTTTCAACAAGACAATGACCCTAAACACACCAGTAAACAAGCAAAATATTGGTTCCAGTCAAACAAAATTGAGGTTATGGAGTGGCCAGTCCAATCCCCGGACTTTAATCCGATAGAACACTTGTGGGGTGACATCAAAAATGCCGTTTCTGAGACAAAGCCAATAAATGCCAAAAAATTGTGGGATGTAGTCAATGCATCCTGGGCTGGAATAACAGTTGACAAGTGCCCGAAGTTGGTTGACTCTATGCAACATAGATGTGAAGCAGTTCTAAAAACAACAGTGGGTATACAACTAAATATTAGGTTAGTGATTCAGAGGAATGCTGAATCCTAAAACAAAAGAGTACATATTGTGAGTTTGTAAAGACAAATTCAGACACTGCTATTTTTTAGAAAAGCACAATTTACATTCTTTTTGTTATTTTCTCTAAAGTAGTTAAACATTACCATATTTTGCGGATTATAAGACGCACCGGATTTTGGGGTGCAAAATAGGATTTTTTTTTTTAATAAAATGGTGCTCATTATAATCTTTTTTACCTGGGGGGCAGCGATGGTGGAGCGGGGGTCACACATACTGGAGATTGGCGGCAGAGGCGGTGGAGGCAGGAGTTGGGCGATGCTGCGGGCCCCGTTCTCAGAAGAAGTGTTGCTGATTCAAGGCGATGCAGTTATCCAATTTCTGCAGGAAGACTCTACAGCTTGAAGAGCAGAAAGATTCTTCTCAACAGATTCATACCCAGCTGGTGCATTCCATGTTTCCCACTCAACAGGACAAGTGAGTTTCCATTGTTCATTGGCAAAAGATGCACTGCTCCCAGTTTGTTTCTGTTTTACGGGATGAGCACTTCGATGGGCCACCTTCTACCAACTTAAGGGGGTTTTCCCACAAACGAAAGTTCATTTTAATCAATAGATCTTGGAATAATAATAGCTTCCACAATTGGATGTGTTTAAATAAAATGTTCCTGTGCTGACATAATCTTATAAATGTGCCTCTGCTGTGTACTGTGTAATGGCTGTGTCTGACCATGCAGGAACACGGTCTGATCATACCACATTTCCTGGGCAGGGGAGGAAGAAAAAGAGTGTACAGACATTACAGCAGGGGATTACAGCTGATACTTTTTGTGAGGCAAAATATTTCCTGCCTGTTTTTAAACAATGTTTTACTTCAAAGAAAGAATCAGCTGTAATCCCATGCTGTCCTGTCTGTAGACTCTTTTGCTTCCTCCCCTGCCCAGGAGCTGTGGTAAGATCAGACCATGTCCCTGTACGGTCAGACACAGCCATTACACAGTACACAGCAGGGGCACATTTATAAGATTATCTCAGCACAGGAACATTTTATTTAAATACATTCAAATGTGAAACCTTATCATTCCAAGATTTATTGATTAAAATGAACTTCTGTCCGTGGGAAAAACCCTTTAAATCTTCTTTTCATCTTAGAAAGCTTGGTGAATTCTTAAGTACTTGTTATACCAAAATTTAGGAACATCTCACAACCTGGAAAAGAAGGATTCATTTCAGTATTAACTTTTAAAGAAATTAGAAAACAATCAAAAGTTCAAACGTCATTCAAAATCAGCATTAAAATATTATATAGCAATTTGTGAGAAAACCATTGAGTTTAGGATAAAAAAAATAGTACAGTATAAAAAATTCAGTTTGAAAAGATCTTTACAGCAAAAAAATGAATAAATAAAATAGGATATCTATTCAAAACTTATGGAGAAAAAAAAACGCATTTTGCCGCCATTTTCCAATATGGCCACTCAGAGTTGGTTTCTGCAATGCCTACAATGCTCAAAATCATCAGTCTCCTTCAAAGAGCATGCATGCAAAGTTTCATACTTTTACACCAAAAATGAACAATTCCTTACAATAGCCTACGGACTATGTGTTTAGGTTAGCTGCACATGCACAGTCATCCACTCTCTTTATTAATGGTTTTATAAATCACACCAAATAGGAAAATGGCAAAACTGAATGCTGAATAAGGCTATGTTCACACGTTGCGTTTATGCTGCTTTTTTTCAGCTTTTTTATGCAAATTAAAAGCTGCGTTTTACGGTACCAGCAAAAGCTATGAGTATTCAGAAATCTCATGCACACACATTGTTTTTTTTCCTGACTGAATTGGAAAACCGCTGCTTTTTTGAAAACTACAGCAGGTCACTACTTTCAGCATTTTTTCACCATTATAAAGCAATGAATAAGTGCAAAAATGCAGCAAAAACACAGGTATCAGATTTTCCTGCCTTTTTGGTGTAGAAAACTCAGGAACAGCAGGTTGTGACCTCACAGGAAAAGGAAATAGCCAGGGAGCTTTGGGTGTGTTGTAATGAGGTGTAGTGATCTGTAGTGAGGTGTAGTGAGCTGTAGTGAGGCGCACCGCTTCCGGCACATTAACCCTCGCAATGCTGCGATCGAAGTCGATCGCAGCATTGCGGTGGCAAGGGGAGGTGATCGCAATACTCACCTCCTCTCCCGGCCTCCAGCGCTGTCTGCCGCGGCTTCCCGGATGTTGCCATGACGACCCGATGTCGTCATGACAACCCGATGTCGTCATGACAACATCCGGGTCACCAGACAGCAGGAAGATATTTTGGTCATGTGCAGTGCATGGCCAAAGTATCTTCTGCATCTGCAGCACTGACATCCTGTGTAGCACAGGGATGGTGCTGCATTCCTGTGCTATACAGGCGATCAGAATAATCCCATAGTGGGACACAGAATAAAAGTCCAAAAAGTGTTAAAAAATGAAAAAAATAAAATAAAATAAATTTGTAAAAATATTTAAAACATTTTTTAAAAAATAATCCACCAAAAATAAAAATATAATGTACCCATCAATAAATATTATTATGAAAAAAAAACAAAAAAAACAATAAAAAGTACACATATTTGGTATCGCCGTGTCCGGAACGACCCGACCTATAAAACTGTCCCACTAGTTAACCCTTCAGTGAACACGGTAAAAAAAAAAAGAAGAAAAAAACGTAGCAAAAAACAATGCTTTATCATCATACCACCAAACAAAAAATGGAATAACAAGCGATCAAAAAGACGGATATAAATAAAAATGGTACCGCTGAAAACGTCATCTTGTCCCACAAAATACAAGCCGCCATACAGCTCCATCAGCCGAAAAATAAAAAAGTTATAGCTCTCATAATAAAGCGCCAAAACATAGAAAAACAATATAAATGTGGTACCGCTGTAAACGTACTGACCCAAAAAATAAAGCTACCTTATCAATTTTACCACACGCGGAACAGCATAAAAAAAAAACCCACAAAAACAATTCCGGAATTGCTGGTTTTTGTTTGTTCTGCCTCCTAAAAATCGGAATAGAAAGCGATCAAAAAATGTCACGTACCTGAAAATGGCATCAATAAAAACGTCAACTCATCCCTCAAAAAACAAGCCGTCATATGACTCTGTCAGCCAAAATATGGAAAAATTATAGCTCTCAAAATATGGTGATGCAAAAACTAGATTTTACAAAAAAATGCGTCTTAGTGTGTGACAGCTATCAATCATAAAAACTCAATATAATTCTGGTATCGCTGTAATCGCACCGACCCGAAGAATAAAGTCGTCTAATCACTTATACCGCATGAGGAAAAAATAAACTCTAAGGTTAGGGTTGTGTTAGGGTTGGGGTTGTGCTAGGGTTAGGGTTGGGGTTGTGCTAGGGTTAGGGTTGGGGTTGGGCTAGGGTTGGGGTTAGGGTTGGGCTAAGGTTAGGGTTGGGGTTGTATTAGGGTTGGGGTTAGGGTTGGGATTTTTTTCAAAAGTAAAAAAAAAAAGATGATGATATGACGACTAGTGTTGAGCGCAAGTGCTCACTACTTGAGTTTGCATCGGGTGCTCGGGTATGCACTGAGTATCGCGGGTGCTCGAGTGACATGCTCGAGTCTCCGCCCCATATGCTTCGTGGCCAAAACAACCTCACGAGGATTGCCTGCCATGCACGAGCGATCCCCGCATGTTTTTTTTCGGTGTCTAATAACCATGAAACATGCGAGCGGGGACTCGAGCATGTCAGTCAAGCACACGCAATACATGGTGCATACCCAAGTACCCGATGCAAACTCAAGTAGCGAGCACTTGCGCTCAAGACTAATGACAACTTATTCAATATGATGACCTAATGTTATCAAATTCTGCGTCGTACCTCTGGGTTCAAAATGTTCACTATACCCCTTGATAAAATCCTTGAGGGGTGTAGTTTCTAAAATGGGGTCACTTATACAGGGTGTCCACTATTTAGGCACATCAGGGGCTCTCCAAATGCGCCATGGCGTCCGCTCTCGATTCTAGCCAATTTTGTGTTCAAAAAGTCACACAGTGCTCCTTCCCTTCTGAACTCTGCCGTGCGCCCAAACACTGTATTTTCCCCACATACGGGGTATTGGGGTACTCAGGAGAAATTGCGCAACAGTTTTTGGGGTCCATTTTCTCCTCTTACCCTTGTGAAAATAAAAAGAAATTGGGGCTAAAACATAATTTTTGTGGAAAAAGTTTGATTTTTTTATTTTCATGGCACCACGTTATAAACTTCTGTAAAACACTTGAGGGTTCAGGGTGCTCACCACACATCTAGATAAGTTCCCTGAGGGGTCTAGTTTCCAAAATGGTGTCACTTGTGGGGGGTTTCCACTGTTTAGGCACAGGGGAAATTGCACAACAAATTTTGGGGTCCATTTTTTCCTGTTACCCCTGTGAAAATAAAAAAAATTAGGTCTAAAGTAACATTTTTGTGAAAAAAAGTTAAATGTTAATTTTTTTCTTCCACATTCCAAAAATTCCTGTGAAGCACCTGAAGGGTTAATAAAGTTCTTTAATGTAGTTTTGAGCACCTTGAGGGGTGCAGTTTTTAGAATAGTGTCACTTTTGGGTGTTTTCTGTCATAAAAACCCCTCAAAGTGACTTCAAATGTGATGTGGTCCCTAAAAAAATGGTTTTGTAAATTTTGTTGGAAAAATTAGAAATCGCTGATCATCTTTTAACCCTTATAGCTCCCTAATAAAAAAAAAAAATTGGTTCCAAAATTGTGCTGATGTAAAGTAGACATGTGGGAAATGTTATTTATTAACTATTTTGTGTGACATATCTCTCTGATTTAAGGGCATAAAAATTCAAATTTTGAAAATTGCAAAATTTTCACTAAATTTCCATTTTTTTCACAAATAAACACAAGTGATATCAAAGAAATTTTACCACAATCATGAAGTACAATAAGTCATGAAAAAACAATCTCAAAATCAGGGGGATCCATTGAAGCGTTCCAGACTAATTACCTCATAAAGTGACAGTGGTCAGAATTGTAAAAATTGGCCTGGTCATTAACTTGCAAACCACCCTCGGGGGTAAAGGGGTTAATGCTTCTAGCTTAAGACTTACTTTTAACATCATCTGCATCACCAGACGCCAGCTAGCCGGCGACAGCAGTCTGGGAAGAGCTCTGTAAAGCCTCTGTAGCTGTGGTGTCATCCTTCCCATAGTTAATAATTTTTATAGGGCCATCAGAGGCAGTGAGGTAGCTAGAGGGAGAAGGCGGGCAACTGCTCCCCAGAGCAACCACTAGTGGCAATTTCTCTTGTCAAGATTTAAGTCTTTTTTGCTGGTGTATTCCTATTCCTATTCATGCGGCCCTCACTCAATTTTTAGAGGGTCATCAGAGGCAGTGGGGTGTCCAGAGGGAGAAGGAGGCCAACTGTTGCTCTCATTTAAGCAAGTCAGCTACAGCTGCCGCTCACCGATTGATTTGCGACCTGCACACGCGCTGGAACCAAACATTAAATACGTACTTGCCAAGATTTTGTGAGCAGCAGTGGGCAGTAGTTGAATACCAGCTTCAACACACCCGTCGGTATTCCGCTCAGCCTCCGCACATAACAAGTGATGGGTGGCCATTGATGTATGACATCGGTGAGGAATCAACCAAGATGGTAAGCGGCGATGTCGCCATAATCGACGTAAACATCCCGCTTTGGTATCTACTCAAATGTTCCCTGCTCAAAATTAAAGAGGAAGTTTTACATGTGGACCAGGCGGAGATGGAGGAAGAAAGTACATAGGGTGCTACGTGCTTGCCAATCCTCTGTCCAGGATGCACGTGTGGATGTGTGTTACACATTCGCAAGCACCATCAGCAGCCACATCCACTTCCTTGTCCCAGCGCAGCGTTCAGCTGTCCCTACCGCAGGCCTTGAAACGCACAGAAAATACTAGCCAGCCACAAGCCCAAAAACTAAATGGGCATATTTACAGATTGCTCGCCATGGAAATCTAGCCATTTAGGCTTGTGGACACTTTGGGTTTCCGCAACCTCGTGGCGGTGTACGTCCCTCGATACTCGGTCTCCATCCGACATAATTTTTTGCGATGTTCCATCCCGGCCTTACACAACCACGTGTTTCATAGCAACACGCTTGCCCTGACCAATGCAGTTACTGTGAATGTCCACCTAACAACAGACATATGGATAAGTGCTTGTGGATGCGGATGCTACATTTCTTTTATAACTGCATAACCAAAGGACCCTAAACAGGCTAAGAGTAGCCTAAACATGTCCCTGATGTGTCCCTGCCTGACTGTGGAGGTTGGCACCCTAAAAATACGCAATGGCACCTACACTGAAAGTCAGCAGGCCCATATATTTGGGAGGGCCATCAAGCGGCCCTCAACCTGGATTTTTGGAGGGCCATCAGGCGGCCCTCTACCATACATTTGGGAGGGCCCTGAGGTGGACCTACACCATTAATTTGGGAGGATCCACAGGCAGCCCTCTACCGTTACTTTGGGAGGGCCCTCGGGCAGTCCTCTGCCATTAATTTGCGAGGGTTCTCAGGCGGCCCTCATTCTATTTTGGGAGGGCCTTTTTTTAAACAAAAATGTTTGCAATGACTGCAGGAATCATTTTCTAGCAGATCAGTGGTTCATAGTGTTGCAATTATTATTTTCTGCTTCACAGGCTTTTTAAAAAATATTTAAAAATTTTGGGCCAGTAAAAAGACTGAAATGTTAGCAGGAGTAGAGGGAGGTGGAAATGGAGAGTCCTCCTCCTTGGGGGAACAACAAAGTCTTTACTGTTGAGACTTTTGGCACACATGGCAAACTTTATGTACCTCTGGGTTTCCCGTGACCCACGTGTTATATGCAGTTTGTACAACACTGATTCCTGCTTGTTCACCCTTCCTGACCCACGCTCCTAGGAGAACTCATAAATACACTCCTAAATTTTGGAGGGCCCTCAGCCATACATTTAGGAGGGCCTTCAGGCAGCCGTCTACCATGCATTTGGTAGGGCCCTAAGGCGTCCCTCTACCATTAATTTGGGAGGGCCCTCACTCTTTTTTTTCAATCAAAATGTAAAAAGTTTGCGATGAGTGCAGGAATCATTTTCTGGCAGAACAGTCATTCCCAGTGTTGCAATTATTATTTATTATCTGCTTCACAGGATTTTTGAAAAATATTTAAACGTTTTGGGCCAGCAACAAGACTAAAATGTTAGGAGGACGGGAGGGAGGGGGGGGGGAGTGAGTCTTCCTCATTGTGGGGACAGGGAAGTCTTGACTGTTGGAGCTTTGGCAGACATGGCTAACTTTATGTACTGCTGCGTTTCCCGTGACCCATGTGTTATATGCAGTTTGTACAACACTGATTCCTGTGTGTTCACCCTTCTCGACCCACACTCTGAGGAGAACTCATAAATACACTCATAAAATTTGGAGGGCCAGCAGCCGGCATTTTTGCTGTGTTTCTTTTGTGTTTTTTCCCTTTCTCATTGTTTTAAATGGTGAAAAACCCATATCCCGGTAAATGTAATTTTAACATTTTACTACCATATCTGAACATGTGGTGTGTGTGACATAGTGAGACACATCCTGTTTAATTTATGAAGGAGAGACTGTGATACGCCACCAAACTTATGCAGACAATGCAAGAACTGGCAAAAATTAGAAGGAGGGACTCCGATACCCCCTGCATTAGACATAAAGGAGGGCCTCATACACATTCTGTTAAAATTGTTAGATACTGTGAATCCTACACTCATAAACCCAATGCACTATGTGCAACGGCTAATCAAACTTAGAAGGAGGATATCCGATACACTCTGCAAAACATGCAGGTGATGGCCTCAGACGCATAGACACGTAGAGAAGGGACTCTGATTCAATTCTGGTACAATCTTAAAAAGATTCTGACTCCAAAACTGGCAAAGGCCATGCTGTCACTGTGAGGCCTAGCTAAACTTACAAGGAGGTATTGCAATACAGCCAACAAGACATTTAGAGGGGGGACTTTGCATACATTTTTGACAATTTTAAAAAGATTGTCAATTGGATTGGATGAAGAATACATTTTTGTGACGATTTGAAAAAGATTGTGAATTGGATTGCATTCTTTAGGGAATTTCTGTCTACACATGAGCATAAAGAGACAGAATCGGGCAATGAATGCATGGAAAAAAAAGGCCTCATGCTGTGGACTGTGGAAGAGTCCAAAACAAAGAAGATTGTAGGACTTGCCTGTAAAAGAAGCCGCGTCCTGTCACTACACTAGTAAGAACAGAATGGAAGCGACATCCATAATCCGGCAGTTAACCTTAACCTCACAAAATTAGGAGTGAGCATTTTAAAAACAGTGGGACTCCTAGAGTGGTAAAGCCTGTTCAGTATGTGCAAGGTCTGACAAAAATTAGAAGGAGGCACTGCGATACACCCAGGAAGACACGTAGAGGAGTGTCTCTGAAAAATTCTTTTTACCATTTTGAAGTATTGGGACTCCTACACTGTAAAGTCAATGCACTATTTGCAAGGACTGAAAAACCTGTGGGGTATACATATACTGTATATGCAAGATGATTTTACAGGTATGCCTTTAAAAATTATATAGTAGGGCATCAGACACACCCTTGAAAAATTTGGAGCAAGAGCGGGAATGCACACTTAAAAAAGGAACATATTATTTGACTTTATGTTCCGCTGCTCTCATCCGGTGGTGTTGCAAAGTCATATCCAATCCAGGCCTTGTTCATTTTGATGAGTCAGCCTGTCTGTATTTTCAGTTGGCAGATGGATGAGTCTATAAGTTATTATGCCCCCGGCAGGACTAAAAACCCACTCTGACAAAATGCTAGCAAAATGCTAGCCACAGGGCAGGCCAGAAACTCCAAGGCGTAGAAGGACAGTTAATGTCACGTGTCCAGCTTGAACACCCAATAGTTGTATGGCACAGAGGAATCATGGAGGACGCTGGTAGGGTCAGCTAGGTACTCGTTCACCATCTTCATTAACTTTTCCCTCCTTGCCAGAGTACCCCGCAAATCATGGCCTGGGTGCTGGGAGGGTTTAATGAAACTGTCCCAGACCTTTGATAGTGTTCCCCTACTTCTGTTGGACTTGTTGTGTGTATCCCTCCTGTCTACTCCTTAGTTGTCCAAAAAACGCTGATCTCTACTACCAACGTTGTCAGATGGGAATTTTTTGACCAATTCTTCTACTAAGGCCTTCTGGTATTGCACCATTTTATTAGCCCTCTCCGCCACCAGAAGGAGAGGTGGAAAGTACTCCTTGTAGCGGGAGTCGAGAAGGGTGAAAAAACAGTAAAAGGTGGTGCCCAAAATGCGTATAACGCGAGGGTCATGTGAAAGGCAGCAGGACATAAAGTCTGCCATGTGTGGCAGACTCCCAACAGTAAAGAATTCACTGTTCCCACTAGGAGGACGACTCTCCATCTCCTCCTCTTGCTCCGCCTCATGAGGCTATCCACGCTGCTGGTGTTGGTAGTACCCTTTGTAGCACAGTAACCATATCCTGTTTCTCCTCATCCTCATTATCACCTAATCCATGCTGAGAAGATGAGATAACGCAGGGCTGGGTAGTATCACCTTGTCTACTTTCTTCTTCCATCGCCACCTGGTCTGCATGCAAAGCTTCATCTTTCATGGTGAGCAGTGAGTGTTTGAGTAGACAAATAAGTTGGATGGTCACGCTAATTATGTCGTCATCACCTTCACCATCTTGGTTGATTCCTCGAAGTTTTGGAGTACAGCACAGATGTCAGACATCCATGGCCACTTGTTAGTTGTTATGTGCGGAGGCTGAGCGGAATACCAACTGACAGGTTGCGGGAAAGCCAGTGTCCACAAGCTTAAATGGCAACATTTCCAGGGAAAGCAGTTGGGAAATGTGGCCTTTTAATGTTTGGGCCTGTGAGTGGGTGGTTGTGTATTTACGTCCAAGATCTGTGGTAGGGAAAGGTGAACGCTGCGCTCGGACAAGGAAGTGGACGTGGTTGCTGATGGTCGTGACGTACGTGCAACGATGGGTGCAGAGCAGGAGGCATCCGTGCCTGTATACTGGACAGGTTGCAAATGGCTGTTTTCTTATCCTGGCCCTTGGCCTAGGATCTGGACACGTGGGTTGCTCTGGGGAACAGTTGACCGCCTTCTCCCTGTCAGCGCCACTGCCTCTTCCTGCCTGTTGTGGTGCTGCAGGTCCCTCCCCCTCTGTGCTGTTGTGCTCGCTCTTCATGCCACCTTGTCAGGTTGGGTCAATAACTTCATCATCCACCACCTCATGTTCCACTTCCTCACTCTGGTCCTCCACCTGACTTTTTCTTTTAACATGACTTGTTGGCAACTGTGTCTCATCATCATCCACCTGAGACTGCAATTGCCGTTCACCACCGTCGGCTTCTTCTGACAGCAGCTGCTCAAATATTTGGGCATCAGCGCACACAATCTCTTCATGTCCCTCTTGAAACTTGCATAGTGACAAGCCAGAAGAAGCCATAAATGGTAAGGTAAAGAGCTCCTCGAGTGTCCAAGTATGGGATTACTTATCTTTTAGGACTCAACCTAGAGAGAGGAAGGAGGATCAGAGTGAGGATTATGTGGTCCAGACTCTTGGCTAGCAAGACTTGACCATGTGGAAGACAGAGTCAGGGTGGTGCTGAGAAACAGACTGGCAGCATTATCTACCATCCAATCCACAACCTGCTCGCACTGTTCTGGCTTTAAGACTGGTGTCCCGCACCCCCCTGAAAAGTGGACCAGGAAGCTAGGTCTCTTGGATGAGCATGTTTGATGTGCTCCTGCAGCAGACCCAGTTTCATCTGAACCACGGCTTCTGCGTGCACCATCAGCAGCATGTCCACTTCCCTGTCCCTTACCACATGCCTTGCACAATTTAAATTACCTGAGTGGTATTATTACAGAATAGAATCTATTTGAATTGTCCCTGAAATGATTTGCTCTTGTACGTGGCAACACAAAGTCTGTAACGCAATCAAACGTATGTCTGTAATACGATAATCCCTACTCCACCACCATAACCCCAAATTATTTTCAGATAGGTGGGGTATTAGGAAATAATAGAATCTATTTGAATTGTCAGTGAAATGATTATTTCTCACATGAGACAGTAACAATGTCTGTAACGCAATCAAACATGCAAAAATGTCTGTAATACAATAATCTCTACTACGCCACCAGACCCTCAATTTTTTTCACATATCAGTGGTAGTATTAGAGAATAGAATCTATTTGAATTGTCAGTGAAAGGATTATTTATTATACGTGGCAGCAACAAACTCTGTAACGCAATCAAACCTGCCGAAATGTCTCTAATACGATAATCTCTACTTTGCCACCAAACTGTAAATTTTTTTCTAGATATCAGGAAGTAGTATTAGAGTATAGAATCTATTTGAATTAGGCCTGAAAAGAGCTGTTAGGGTATGTGCACACGTTCAAGAATTGAAGCAGAAATTTCCTGAGAGTTTTTGCCTCTCCCTGGCAAAAAAAAACGCATGCGGATTTACATGCGTTTTTGACGCGTTTATACATGCGTTCTTTGAAGCGTTTTTGAGCATCAATGAATGATTTTTGGAGCTTAATAAAGTTGGTGGGACATTGCTTAAGCCCTTGGATTGCCATAAGAACTGGGGTGAGTATATTGGTTCATTTAAATGATTAAAGAATGTGTCTGTTGTATTTCAAATAAAGTGTTTACACTGTGTCTGTGTGTTTCTTTACTGTGTTTGGTCATGAAAAGGTCTGATTGACACCTTGATATAACCAAACAAAAGAGATGGGTGTCAGCTAGTCCCATTCACCCAGTCTTCATTAGCATTTCTATTCATGTAATTTATGCGACTGCTGGGAGCTGTTTTTTTTAGCCTGGGAAGGTGCCACTAGGCAAACATTTCCCTGGCCATTAAATAACATCTACGTCCCGCTACGTCCCCCGATCAGTACTCAGAAGCGCTTTGGACACAACGTATTTATGTTGCGTCCAAAATGCGGTGTTCTAATGCCACCGCATATAATGACACACAATGTGAATCCACCGCATATAATGACACTTCAATCGGTCAAAATTTGCAGCGGAGACTAGCGTGTCCACTACATAAATTGAACTTCTGCGTGAGTTTGGGTACGTGGCCACGATCAGGAGCCACTGCAGGTTTGACGCTGCGTGTATATACAGTGTCAAATCCGCAGGGTCCAAATGTTACAGTATAGTGGACGGGATCTCTAGAAATCCCACGTCTACAATGCGTGCATCAGAGGCTGCGAATCACCCGTGGACACTGAC
Organism: Phyllobates terribilis; assembly: GCF_046119375.1. NCBI lineage: Eukaryota > Metazoa > Chordata > Amphibia > Anura > Dendrobatidae > Phyllobates > Phyllobates terribilis. The sequence goes on from NW_027362771.1 coordinate 278,772,430, forward strand.
ATGCGGCGTGTCTTTCAGGACCGCAGCATGTCAAATTCTCTTGTGGGGTTGCTAGTCTCCACAACAGAAATTTGACCACTAGAATGTATTAAATGCGGTTCAGTGAACTCATGTGGATTTACTTGCGTTCAATAGAATGCAACGTTTTGGACGCAGCAAAAATTTGCATCCAAAGCGCTGGTACGTCTGACTTATGGGCACAAACCCTAAAATAAAAAAAAATGGCTTGGGCTCCCGCATCATTTTTATAACCAGCAGAGGGAAATCCGACTGCAGGGGGCTGATATTAGTAGCCCCGGAAGGGGCCATTAGCCAAAAATGTTCCCTGGCTATTAATATCAGCCCACAACTGTTTGTTTAGCCTTTACTGGCTAGATTACATTAGGACCCCATAAAAAAATCGACGTGGGATCCCCCTATAAAATCTAGCCAGCAAAGGCTAAACTAGACAGCTGCGTACCGATATTAATAGCCAGGAAAGAGGCCTTGGCTACTAGCCCCCTCCGTGGCTATTTTCCCCCTCAGCAGTCCCAGAAATGGCACATCCATAAGATGTGCCAAGTCTGACACTTAGCCTCGCTCTTCCACACTGCCCTGTAGCGGTGGCAGGGGGTAATGGGGTTGGAGTGTACGTCAGCCTTGCATTGGTGGCTGACGTGAAGCCCAGGTTAGTAATGGAGGGCGTCTATAAGAAGCCCCCATTACTAACCGTGTGGTTAAATGGTCGCCGCTTTTTCAATAAAAGACACAGCCAGAATAAAGTATTTTAATGAAATAAAAAACACACACGGTTCTACAATTTTTTTTTATTACCCGCCTCCGCGAAGCCCTCGATCTCCTGAAAAAAAAAAACGTAAAAAAACAAACAACAATATACCTCACCTGTCCGCCGTCAATGACGTAGTCTATGATCACGACTGTCCCACGACGATACGGATAATTTCTACAGCTGTGACATCAGAAATCACTGATGTCACAGCTGTAGAATACAGCACTGTATACTGACAGGGGTGTAAAATCACCCATGTCAGTATACAGTGCTGCATGTGGTCACTAGGGTTCATCAGCTGAAGATCAGCTAATGAGCCCCGGTGAGCAAGAGACCGTGGAAACATTCTTGTGAATGTCATGAGACCGATCAGCTAATTACCGGCATCAGCAATCAGCTGATCGTCACGTGACCATCAGCTGGTTGCTGCCGGCACTGATCACCTGATGGTCGCGTGATCATCAGGTGATCAGTGACGCTACTGCAGGTCCTGGAAGTACACAACGGGTTGCGAACCCGCGCCCTGCAGTATACCGCGAAACGCCGAAGAGGAAGCATCGCCGAGGAGGACACCGGGGGCCGCTGGACAGGTAAGTATGAAAGTTTTTTTTAAATTTTCACTTTTTTATTCTTTTTTTTTACTGTCACTGGCACGCGGGTTGGGAGGAGCAGGCAGCTGCTTCTGCCATCCACGCTGCTCTCGCTGTTATCAGCCAGAGCAGCAGATGAGAGGAGTAGCATTCTCCTCTCCCGACCCAGGTACCAGCCGCTTCGTGATTCCGGCGCGATTTTGCGCCTATTGTTTTACATTGAAACGCAGCAAATCTGCATGTATAGATATTACACATGCAGGTTTGCTGCAATTCAATGCAAGTCAATGGGTGCGACTTTGCCGCGAAATCGCGCCTGAATTGGTTGCGCTGCGGTTTGTGCTGCAATGATAATCGCAGCGGAAATTTCCGCATCATGTGCACAGCACATGTGGATTATCATTGCTCTACATGGCAGACCTATTACCAAGCAGTTTTAATGTGTTTCCGCAATGTAAAAACCGCTACGGAAACACATTAAAATCGCATCGTGTGAACTCAGCCTTAGTTTAACTTAGCAACACCAAGGACTGTTATGCAATCAAGCCTGCTCTAAATTCCCCTAATACGCTATTCCTACTACAGCAGCTAATTATCCCTAAAATGCAGCTAATTGCAGAATTATAAAATAGAATCTATTTGTATTAGCCCTAAAAAGTGCTGTTGGTTTAGGATTGCACAATCGGGTAGATAAATGCTGTCCAGCACACTGTGACTTCTCCTGCAGCTCTCCCTAAGCTATTTCCACATACAATGCGAGGAAAATAGCGTTACCGCGTCTTATATAAACCCAATGACGCTATGCGGCCGGCCAATCACAGTAATGTCAGTAGCCAACATGGCTATGGCATTACTGTGATTGGCAGGTAATCCCCGCATGCTTAGTGGCTGAAAATCAGGAGCCAAACATGCGGGTTGAGGAATCGAGCATGACGAGTGAGTAGCCGGATACTCAATTGAGTGCCAAGTATCTCGAGCAGCAGGATGCTCAATCGAGCCTAGAGCAGTGCCGAGCACGCTCGCCCATCACTAATAGCGATCTGCAGTGAGCTGTAGAGAGGTACAGTGAGGTAAAGTTTTTTATATCCGTATGCGGTTCGTTTTTTTAAGGACCTCAAATACGGACATACGCACACCAATTGTATTCAATGGTGGTGAGCACATGTCAGGTTTTTCAGAGGGACCGTGTGTTTGTGTGAAAAACCCACAGACATGTCCTTTTTTTCCAGCATCATGGAGGAAATGTATGTCGCACACGTGCACACTGATTACATCTATGTGACACGTACCCAAATGAAATGATCTGTCGGCTGATGACAGTTGTAGTCAGCACCGCCGTCTGGGAATAGCGTGCATTAAATAAATAAAAAAAATTGGTGTTGGGTCCCCCTTATTTTTACTAACCAGCAATCAATATCCAGCAGCTTATGAACAATCTACAGTCATCTTTGGCTCCCATCCTCTCCCTCCCCTGTCCAGACTCAGCATTGTCACACTATAACAACACATTGCAGAGTACCTTGGATGAAGTAGCAGCTGCAACACGCAGAATGACCCAGCATTGACGACAACCCTGGCACAGGATGCAAACACGTTCTCTCCAACGCAGCTCAAGGTGCACCGACCGTCTGTGGAGAAAATCACTTTCAGCAGAAGCCTTCATCCACTATAAGTTCATGCTCAAAACTTATAATTCTGCTCCCCATCTGGCTAAACAAGTCTACTTTACCACCCTCATCACATCTCTAGCCAACAATCCTAAATAACTCTTTGAAACCTTCCACTCCCTCCTGAGCCCTAAAGTACAGACCCCCGTCATCAACCTAAGCGCCGACGATCTGGCCACTTACTTTCTACAAAAAAATAAATTGTATCCTTCAAGACATTTTTGCACAATCCCCTCAGAGTCTGGATCCCCTTCCCTCCCGCACCGCAAGTGCTCTTTCCATCTTCGATCAGGTCACAGAAGAAGTGACCAGACTCGTTGCTTCTTCTTGCCCTACAACCTGCAACAGTGACCCTATTCCCTCACATCTCCTTCAGTCCCTTTCCCCAGCTGTCACTACGCACCTAAAATATTTAACCTCTCTCTTTCTTTGGGTATCTTTCCTTCTTCATTCAAACATGCCATCATAACCCCTTTACTCAAAAAGCCATTCCTAGACCAGAACTGCACTGCTAACTACAGACTGGACTCTAATCTTCCCTTCATCTCTAAACTCCTGGAATGCTTGGTCCACTCCCATCTAATCCGCTATCTCTAAAAATAACTCTCTTCTCGAGCCTTTACAATCCGGTTTCCGCTCCTCACACTCTACCGAAACTGCCCTCACTAAAGTCTCTAATGATCTACTAACAGCTAAATCTAATGGTCACTACTCCCTGCTGTTTCTCCTGGATCTCTCTGCCGCTTTTGACACTGTGGATCACCCTCTCCTCCTCACTATGCTCCGCTCTATAGGCCTCAAGGACACCATTCTCTCCTAGCTCTTCTCCTATCTCTCTGACTGCTCCTTCACAGTGTCTTTTGCTGGCTCTTCTTCCGCTAACCTTCCCCTTACTATCGGGGTTCCAAAAGGCTCAGTATTAGGCCCCTTCCTCTTTGTATACTGCCCCTATTGGAGAGAGAAACCATCAGCAGATTTGATTTCCAGTATCATCTCTATGCTGATTACAACCAACTATACACCTCTTCACCTGACATCACCCCCACTCTAATACAAAATACCCGTGCTTGTCTTTCTGCTGTCTCCAACATCCCATGTCCACCCTCTATCTGAAGCTGACTCTCTCCAAAACTGAACTCCTTGTTTTTCCTCCCTCTACTAACCTACCTATAGCTGACTTTGCAATTTCCTTATGTGGTGCCATCATAACTCCCAAGCAGCAAGCTCGCTGTCTTGGAGTCATATTTGACACACAACTTTCCTTTATTCCCCATATACATTCACTCACTCGCTCGCTCATGCCACCTGCACCTTAAAAACATATCCAGAATCCGACCTTTTCTCACCTTTTATACTGCAAAAACTCTTACTGTCGCTCTTATTCACTCTCGTCTGGACTACTGCAACTCTCTTCTAATCGGTCTCCATCTAAACAAACTTTCTCCTTTCCAGTCCATTCTGAATGCAGCAGCCAGGGTCGCATTTCTATCAGGCCACTTCACCGATGCCTCTACCCTGTGCCAGTCATTGCACTGGTTACCCATTCACCACAGAATACAATACAAACTCATCTCTCTCATCCACAAAGCTCTCCACAGTTCTGCACTGCCATATATCTCTTCCCTCATTTCTGTCTATCACCCTTCCCGTGCCATCTGTTCTGCAACTGATCTAAGACTAACATCCTCCTTAATCCGAACCTCACACCTCCGTCTCCAAGACTTCTCTTGTGCTGCGCCAGTTTTCTGGAATTAACTACCTCAAACGATTCGACTAATATCTAGCCCCCATGTTTTTAAACAGGCTTCACTAAACAGATGTTTTTTTTAAAGCACATCACCTCAACTCACTAACCTAACTCTCCCCTGTTCCCTCCTAAATGTTAATCTTAATCTGCTCCTAACTATTCATCTGTCTCCACATCCTCCATGCACCCAATAGCACACAGTAACTGCTCTTAGACAGATACTGGCTGATGACCATGTTCTACCATGTTTAAGGTTACCGCAGGTTACAGCCGGCAGTTCTCACAGTAACCTCTGTGTGCGCCGGCCAGTGAATTGCTGCTGTACTTTCGCTGCAAGTGGTGACGTCATTAAGGTTACCGCAGGTTGCACATAATTCAACAGGAAGTTGCATCGTGTCTTTTTCTGGGGGCACTAAACGTTATCAGCATGCACAAGAGACAAATGTACCTGAAAAATGCAGCAAAAAACACAGCAAAACCTGTATGTTCTTCACTGCCAAGAGAGCAGGCTTTGCCTGCAGAAAAAAAGCAGCAAAAACGCAATGTGTGAACATAGCCTAGGTTAGTAAAAAGTCTCTTTCAATCATTTTGTAAGTAAAGCACAGCAGCGGTTGTAGGAACAGTGACACATTATAAAAAGAACTAAATCAGTATGCCTCATTTATAAAGACTGCTTAACCCCTTAGTGACTGAGCCAAATTTAACAGTAATAACCAGGCCAAATTTTTTAAATCTGACCAGTGTCACTTCAAGTGGTAATAACTCTGGAACGCTTTTACATATCCCAGTGATTCTAACACTGTTTTTTCGTGACACATTGTATTTTATATTAGTGGTAAATTTAGATCAATATGTTGTGCGCTAATTTGTGAAAATATCGAAATTTTGGCAAATATGTTGAAAAATTTGCAGTTTTCAAACTTTCAATCTTTATATCCTTAAACCAATCAGTCATGCTTTATAAAATAACATTGTTGTACAGCCAAATTGGTTCAGAGATGAAAACAGTTAAGCTTAACTAATTTTGTGTTGCTAAAAATGAATATGTTGCTTAAATTGGCTGATTGGCTCTAATTTTCAAGATCCAGAAGAGGTTGTAATTACTTATGACACCTTTCATGTAGGCTTATAGAAAAATTGTGTCTATTATTTCATCATCATTATTGCATTGTTAGTAGCTAGTCTATTAAATCATCCACTTAGTCTATTGAGCCTTTAGTATTCTATCATCTTAGGGTAACCAATCAAAAAATGCCAACTCAGCTCAGATGAAGTAATCCTAATTACTGTTATAAATGCTCTCTGTGTAAGGTATATACAGGTGCATCTCACTAAATTAGAATATCATCAAAAAGTTAATTTATTTCAGTTCTTCAATACAAAAAGTGAAACTCATATTATATAGAGTCATTATAGAGTGATCTATTTCAAGTGTTTATTTCTGTTAATGTTGATGATTATGGCTTACAGCCAATGAAAACACAAAAGTCATCATCTCAGTAAATCAGAATACTTTATAACAACTTGAAAACGGTTTTTAAAATCCAAAATGTTGGTCTACTGATATGTATGTTCAGTAAATGCACTCAATACTTGGTCGGGGCTCCTTTTGCATCAATTACTGCATCAATGCGGCGTGGCATGAAGGCGATCAGCCTGTGGCACTGCTGAGGTGTTATGGAAGCCCAGGTTGCTTTGATAGCAGCCTTCAACTCGTCTGCATTGTTGGGTCTGGTGTCTCATCTTCCTCTTGACAATGCCCCATAGATTTTCTATGGGCTTAAGGTCAGACGAGTTTGCTGCCCAATCAAGCACAGTGATACCTTTTTTAAACCAGGTATTGGTACTTTTGGCAGTGTGGACAGGTGCCAAGTCCTGCTGGAGAATGAAATTTACATCTCCAAAAAGCATGTCGGCAGAGGGAAGCATGAAGTGCTCGAAAATTTCCTGGTAGACGGCTGCGCTGATTTTGTTCTTGATAAAACACAGTGGACCTACACCAGCCGATGACATGGCTCCCCAAACCATCACTGATTGTGGAAACTTCACACTAGACCTCAAGCAGCTTGGATTGTGTGCCTCTCCGCTCTTCTTCCAGACTCTGGGACCTTGATTTCCAAATTAAATGCAAAATTTACTTTGCATTTACTTAAGTGTGTCAATGACTGCCTTCTGGACATCTGTCAAGTCAGCAGTTCCCCATGATTGTGGAGCCTACTGAAACAGACTAAGTGACCTTTTTAAACACTTCGGAAGCCTTTGCAGGTGTTTTTTGTTAATTATTTTAAGTTACTGAGATAATGATTTTTGTGTTTTCATTGGCTGTAAGCCATAATCATCAACATTAACAGAAATAAACACTTGAAATAGATCACTCTGTTTGTAATGACTCCATATAATATATGAGTTCCACTTTTTGTATTGAAGAACTGAAAAATGAACTTTTTGATGATATTCTAATTTAGTGAGATGCACCTGTAGTTTTAGGATTTAGCTTAGTTTCTTAGCATATTGACATGTTTGTACATGTTTTTCAGATGTTTCATTCTTGCATTAACAAAGTGGATAGTTTTTGCTACATATGAGAAGTCACTTTTACATCACAAAGGCAAAACTTGACTACCATGATAAAGGAAAGCCTACAACTGTATTTTGGCTGCGGAAAAGGAGATCGGGGCAAGAGTTTGGCTCCACACATATGCTGCAATAGATGTGCATCACATCATAGGGTGCTTTCACATTGCGTTGTGACCCCGCCATGGCATACGTCCGAAATCCCCCGCAAAAAGGGCGCTGGACGTATGTGCTGACGAGGGCCAGAGTGCAATGGTGACGACTGAGCGAACGTGCGCTGTTTTCGGGAGTGTATGCTCACAGCAAGCGGACACTCAGACGTAGGCTACTGCATCTGAATGTCCGCCTCCTGTATCAGCTGATACCCCACATGTACTCCAAAAGTTCTGTTTGGACACACGCAAGGCTCGGAAGGAAAGAAGTGACATTTGGTACTTGGAACGTAAATTTGTCTCAAATAGATTGCAGACACCATGTCTCATTTGCAGAGCCCCTGAGGTACCGAAACAGCAGGAAACCCCCACAAGTGACCCCATTTTGGAAACTAGACCCATCAAGGAATTCATTTAGGGGTGTTTTGAGATTGTCAAACCCGTAGTTGCTGAGAACTTTTTTATTTTTTTTTGCCAAATTAGCCATATTAGGGCTAGTTTTTTGAGGGACAGTTTGGCATTTTCATTTATACCTTTTTTTTCTGACACTTGTCTTTTTGATCGCTTTTTATTGCATTTTTTAAGACTTAGTATGATGAAAAAGTGGCTTTTTGGTGTGTTTTTTTCCCGTTGTTCGCTGTATGGAATAAATAAACTGCCAGTTTTATAGATTGGGTCACTCTGGATGTGGCAATATCAATTAAGTGTACTTTTTTTGTTTATATGAAAATGCTGTTTTTAGTAGCGAAACTGTTTTTTGTGATTTGTGTGTGCTTTTTTTTTTCTTTTTTTTAAACTTTTTTGGGATATGTAAATTTTTAACTTTGATCGCTGGTTTCATGCACTGCAGTATTCATCTACTGCAGTGCCATAAACCTGTCAGGGAATCAATGGCAGAGACTGTAAGACCCGCTGGATCTCACTGACCACGGTACCTTGGGGTCATCAGATGACCTCAGGGTACACGATCAGTTCCAAAATTGGCCAGGGCCGATACTGCAGAGTGTCAGCTGTGATGTACAGATGTCACCCATGAGAATTGCACCCACGGCAGGGTGCTATTCCCTTTTTCCTGACTGCCGTTTAAAAAAGGCGATCAGGAATAAGGCCCATTAATGACTGCCGATTTAATGCATATTGGCAGTTGTTAAGGAGGTTAAGAAAATAACTGTTGTCCATGGCAAGGAATCACAGCTTCCATCTCATAAACAGACCTGGAAAAGTGAGGTAAAAAGTGAAATAAATTTTAAAAAAGCTCACATTCTCTGTGCAACATGTACATTAACTCCGTCCCCACATAGTGCGTCCTATATTGGGTCCTCATATATAGAGCTGGCTCAGAAGCTGAGCCTGCGCCATACACAACAGTAAAAGTCCAACCTATCAAAATATAAAATAAATCAGCCTTACTATAAAAGTCATAAAGCAAAAAAAAAAATTGGACGTCAAAAAACAAATCCTTACACAGCACTATCGGTGGAAAAATAAAAGTTTTGGTTCTCAAAAATTTGGAACATAAACCAATTTAACTCCTTTGTTGTTTTTATATTTGCATACCTCTTTAAATGTTTTAAAGCATCTGTCAGTGTTTTTTGAGTGGAATAATTTTTATTTAGATATTTTTCATTACTTGGTGTACACTTATATATCTCTTCAGTGCAGCTTTTCTCTTGTTTGATTATGTCATTGTTCCTTGAACAGGACTGGTAGCACCCTTTTTTAAAATTGTTGCTGTTGCCTCACGCATTTGTCTCTTTCTATTAAATAGACATTTTTTTTGTTTCAGACAACCCCTTTAAGTTATTTTATGTTTGCAAATCTCCACTAAATAAAAAAAGAAAACTATACAAGTTTGGTATTTTCTTAATAGTAGAAACCAGTTTCCAGGTAATTTTTACCACAATGAAAACAGTAAAACAAAACACATCACCATTTTATCACACTTGGATTTTTCTTTTACATTTTACAGTCCATTGTATAGAAAACTGGTGTCATTCAAAACAAGCCAAAGAAAAAATAAAAATTGGATTGAACATGAGGTTGTAGACTCCACTGCACCATAACATGGCTCCCTTCTGGTTATTTTTCTTTCATGACAATGCAGAAAGCTTCAGGTTCATGAAAAAAAAATACAGAAACAGGTCACTGCAAAATGGGGGCTTCATCATCATACCTGCTCACTGTGGCTGAACAGAGATGAACGATCGAACATGACCCCTACTGCTCCATTCAATCCCAACCAGTGTGCAGCGGAACATGGGATCAGGATTCCCTTTCTGGTGATCAGTAGAAGTCTAAGAAATCAGACATTTATCCCCCTATCGTGTGAATAAATGATAAATATCTTGTGGGAAAATTCCTTATTGTGGCCATAAGACACCAACATGTAAGGAAAAATGGGGTCACACCGATAAGTATGGAATAATGGGGTAAAGGCTAAATACAGTCTAATGGTAATTGGACAGTTTTCATAAGGCTCCTGCTCTCTGCCTAAACTGGAGGTAGAACATAAATTCTACAACAACGGCTGTGGAGTAATGTGTTTTCACCCTGCTCCTGGATAAAAACTTAAAAGGCAATCTATCAGTAGGATCACCCCTCCTAAGCAGTCTATTGGGCACGGAGGTCATAGGAAGCTGAATAATATGACACCTTGATATCTGTGATCTGATGTCTTATTTCAGAGACATTTACATTTTTCCTTATAAATGAGCTGTTAAGAACGATGGGCCGGACACTGAACTCTCTTGAGAATCTGCCTCCAGAGCTTATTTTATATGAAAGTAGAGAGACATGTAACGACTGACAGTTTGCTGTTCTGACCTACGTCTCACACTGGCAATGCCCATATAGATGGCTTAGGAGGATTGATTCTACTGCCAGACTCCCTTTAGCAGCTGCTTTATTAACACATTGGTGGTTCATAAGGTCATTATAAGGGGTGGACCAGCACCTAAAATGTATTTTCTATCTTTCCTTACACCCTAACCACTTTTGTAATTTTCCTTCTAACACAATTTCTTACACTTCTCCCTATCTAATCTCTAAATGTGTATTTGTAAATGCACTTCCTGTGACGTTTTGTTTGACAGGACTCTCAAACGTGACACCAGAAGAGATTGGGGCTGCACCCACTCCCACAGCGTCCATCAGCCAGGATGTCTTCAGAGGGGACAGCGATGTAAGAAACCAGTAAGTAGCTGCAGCACTGCCTCCCGATAACGCCCTGTTCCTGAGACGGTGATAGACGCGGTGGAGGGAGACTGCAGCACCAGTCTCCTGCAAAATCACTTTGAGACTCCTCTCATACGAAACGTCACAGGAAGTGCTGTAAAAGACACATTTAGAGATTAGCTAGATAGGGAGAAGAGTAGGGTGTTGTGTAATAAAGCAAATTACAAAAGTGGTTAGGGTGTGAGGATAGATGGTTAGAAAATACATTTTAGGTACTGGATCACCTCTTTAATGTATGTTAAAACCAGGGACACCATTAACCCCTTACTGGCCTGAGGCGTATTAGTACGCCCCAGGCCATCACCCGCGTTTCAGTACGGGCTCCGGCGCTGAGCCTGCACTGAACCGGGCAAATGTCAGCTGATTCTTACAGCTGACATGTGCCCGCAACAGCCGCGAGTGGAATCGCGATCCATCAGCGGCTGTTAACTAGTTAAATGCGGCTGTCAATCGTTGACAGCGGCATTTAACCCCCTTACTGGCCCAGGGCGTATTAGTACGCCCCAGGCCAGCACCCCCGGTTCAGTGAGGGCTCAGACACTGAGCCCGCACCGAACTGGGCACATGTCAGCTGATTCTTACAGCTGACATGTGCCCGCAACAGCCGCGGGTGGAATCGCGATCCACCCGCGGATGTTAACATGTTAAATGCCGCTGTCAATCTGACAGCGGCATTTAACATTGCCACGCTAAAAGCGCGGCATTAGCCCCGCCCATCGGTGACCCCGTCACGTGATCGCGGGTACCGATGAGTGGTCAAGACAACCCTGGGTCTGCAGCAGACACCAGTGGTTGTCATGTAAAGATTACTATGAGCGCCACCTAGTGGTCGGCGCTCATAGTACAGGAGAATTTCTGCTACATACAGGTGATCTGCTGATCACCTATATGTAGCAGAGGCGATCGGACAGTTGCTGCTTCTAGTCTCCTATGGAGACTATAGAAGCAAGCAAAAAGTTTTAAAAAAAGTTTTTAAAAATAAAATTTTTTTAAAAAAATATAAAAGTTTAAATCACCCCCCTTTTGCCCCATTCAAAATAAAATAATAAAAAATAAACCCCACATACACATATTTGGTATCGCCGCGTTCAGAATCGCCCGATCTATCAATATAGAAAAAAAGAATTAATCTGATCGGTAAATGGCGTAACGAGAAAAAAATTCTAAACGCTAGAATTACGTTTTTTGGTCGCCGCAACATTGCAATAAAATGCAATAATGGACGATCAAAACATCGGATCTACCCCAAAATGGTTATTAATAAAAACTTCAGCTCGGCGCGCAAAAATAAGCCCTGACCCGACCCCAGATTCCGAAAAATGGAGACGCTACAGGTCTTGGAAAATGGCGCTTTTTTTTTTTTTTTTTTTTAAGCAAACTTTGGATTTTTTTTCACCACCTAAATAAAAAAGAACCTATACATGTTTGGTGTCTACAAACTCGTAATGACCTGGAGAATAAGAATTGCAGGTCAGTTTTAGCATTTAGTGAATGTGGAAAGAAAAAAAAACAAAAAAAAAACCGACTGTGGAATTGCATTTTTTTTGCAATTTAACCGCACTTGGAATTTTTTTCCCGTTCTCCAGTACATGATATGGTAAAACTAGTAATGGGTTGAAAAGTACAACTCTGGGAACAAAAAACGAAAATGCAAAAAATGGAAAATCCCAAGGTCGTAAAGGGGTTAATGCAATCTACAGCACCGGCATGTCATGACCTTGCAGTGAAGATTTTTTTATGAAGTCCAATCTCTTCTCCTAAAAAGAAATACTGTCGGTTTGTACATCACGCAGGGTGTACACCCCCCCCCCGCATCACGCAGGGTGTACACCCCCCCCCGCATCATGCAGGGTGTACACCCCCCCCCCGCATCATGCAGGGTGTACACCCCCCCCCCCGCATCATGCAGGGTGTACACCCCCCCCCCCGCATCACGCAGGGTGTACACCCCCCCCCCCGCATCACGCAGGGTGTACACCCCCCCCCCCCCCGCATCACGCAGGGTGTACACCCCCCCCCCCCGCATCATGCAGGGTGTACACCCCTGGTCCCCCTCCCCGCATCACGCAGGCTGTACACCCCTGGTCCCCCTCCCCGCATCACGCAGGCTGTACACCCCTGGTCCCCCTCCCTGTATCACACAGGCTGTACACCCCTGGTCCCCCTCCCTGTATCACACAGGCTGTACACCCCTGGTCCCCCTCCCTGTATCACACAGGCTGTACACCCCTGGTCCCCCTCCCTGTATCACACAGGCTGTACACCCCTGGTCCCCCTCCCTGTATCACACAGGCTGTACACCCCTGGTCCCCCTCCCTGTATCACACAGGCTGTACACCCCTGGTCCCCCTCCCTGTATCACACAGGCTGTACACCCCTGGTCCCCCTCCCTGTATCACACAGGCTGTACACCCCTGGTCCCCCTCCCTGTATCACACAGGCTGTACACCCCTGGTCCCCCTCCCTGTATCACACAGGCTGTACACCCCTGGTCCCCCTCCCTGTATCACACAGGCTGTACACCCCTGGTCCCCCTCCCTGTATCACACAGGCTGTACACCCCTGGTCCCCCTCCCTGTATCACACAGGCTGTACACCCCTGGTCCCCCTCCCTGTATCACACAGGCTGTACACCCCTGGTCCCCCTCCCTGTATCACACAGGCTGTACACCCCTGGTCCCCCTCCCTGTATCACACAGGCTGTACACCCCTGGTCCCCCTCCCTGTATCACACAGGCTGTACACCCCTGGTCCCCCTCCCTGTATCACACAGGCTGTACACCCCTGGTCCCCCTCCCTGTATCACACAGGCTGTACACCCCTGGTCCCCCTCCCTGTATCACACAGGCTGTACACCCCTGGTCCCCCTCCCTGTATCACACAGGCTGTACACCCCTGGTCCCCCTCCCTGTATCACACAGGCTGTACACCCCTGGTCCCCCTCCCTGTATCACACAGGCTGTACACCCCTGGTCCCCCTCCCTGTATCACACAGGCTGTACACCCCTGGTCCCTCCCTGTATCACACAGGCTGTACACCCCTGGTCCCTCCCTGTATCACACAGGCTGTACACCCCTGGTCCCTCCCTGTATCACACAGGCTGTACACCCCGCTCATTCTCAGCATCCCCATCACCGGCCATCAGTTTCCCCTGAATCCGCTCACAGCAGTCCCCTCTCCCTCCATAGCTACAGGAGCAGTAAGCCCCGCCCCTTCCTGTGCAGTCACGTGAGCGGCGTCACCCTCCTGTATGTGTTCCTGCATCCTGGTATCTCGGAGCCTCCATCCTGATCGCCAAGTGCCCGGACTGAAAACAGGAAGTGAGTATGAGGCCCGGCCCTATGACAGCAGTGATCTGAGCGCATAGTCCGGGCATAGTGCGGCCAGTGTGCTGCTAGTGGCGCAGCTCAGAGGAGCCCGCTTCTGCCGCAGCTGTACCGCACCGGTACCGGTCACTGGATGTGTGGCCATGAGAGATGAAAGCTGCGCGTACTGTGTGCACGGCTCCATTAGTGTCAGCTGTGCTGCCCAACAGCTGGTGCCTGCAGGACGGCCCAGAACGTCCTCAGAGCGCTGCGTACTCTGCTATCCCTCCTCACAGGACAGTGACAATTGGGTGTTACCATTCTCCTGGTCCGGGGCGTGTCCCTGCGGATCCTGACACTGTCAGCACTGATTGGCCAGTGTGGGAGGACACGCCCTTAAATAGTAACGCCCAGTTGCCAATTACTGTGATAGATGAACCACACAGGAGTCTTGAGAGAAGTAATCAGGAGATGGGTGACTCTTTCCGAGTCCGGACTCCACTACACACATATGGCTGGTTTCCCCCATTATCTTATGTGTATGGCAACCTGTCATCAGAGCCTGATAGCCAGGCTGTGGTGTCAGTAAGCCGAACATCTGACTCCTGAATTTCCCTGACCCCGACTCCCTCATACATGGCTCATGTTTAAGTGATACATTTACTGTAGTAAAATGGTAACATCAGGCTTTTCACCACCATTATGATATAACAATCCACCTATTTCCTGTTCACTCTAGCAGTTCTGAGATGAGTACTGGCCTTCCTTCCGCCTGTTTCCTGTGATCTGTAGAGCAGGAGCTTCACTACTGAGCATGTACATAAGGTGCCGCACTGCCTCACTACTGAGCATGTACATAAGGTGCCGCACTGCCTCACTACTGAGCATGTACATAAGGTGCAGCACTGCCTCACTACTGAGCATGTACATAAGGTGCAGCACTGCCTCACTACTGAGCGTGTACATAAGGTGCAGCCCTGCCTCACTACTGAGCATGTACATAAGGTGCAGCACTGCCTCACTAGTGAGCGTGTACATAAGGTGCAGCACTGCCTCACTACTGAGCATGTACATAAGGTGCAGCACTGCCTCACTAGTGAGCGTGTACATAAGGTGCAGCACTGCCTCACTACTGAGCATGTACATAAGGTGCAGCACTGCCTCACTACTGAGCGTGTACATAAGGTGCAGCACTGCCTCACTACTGAGCATGTACATAAGGTGCAGCACTGCCTCACTACTGAGCGTGTACATAAGGTGCAGCACTGCCTCACTACTGAGCATGTACATAAGGTGCAGCACTGCCTCACTACTGAGCATGTACATAAGGTGCAGCCCTGCCTCACTACTGAGCATGTACATAAGGTGCAGCACTGCCTCACTACTGAGCGTGTACATAAGGTGCAGCACTGCCTCACTACTGAGCATGTACATAAGGTGCAGCACTGCCTCACTACTGAGCGTGTACATAAAGTGCAGCACTGCCTCACTACTGAGCATGTACATAAGGTGCAGCACTGCCTCACAACTGAGCGTGTACATAAGGTGCAGCACTGCCTCACTACTGAGCGTGTACATAAGGTGCAGCCCTGCCTCACTACTGAGCATGTACATAAGGTGCAGCACTGCCTCACTACTGAGCATGTACATAAGGTGCAGCACTGCCTCACTACTGAGCATGTACATAAGGTGCAGCACTGCCTCACTACTGAGCGTGTACATAAGGTGCAGCCCTGCCTCACTACTGAGCGTGTACATAAGGTACAGCACTGCCTCACTACTGAGCGTGTACATAAGGTGCAGCACTGCCTCACTACTGAGCGTGTACATAAGGTGCAGCACTGCCTCACTACTGAGCATGTACATAAGGTGCAGCACTGCCTCACTACTGAGCGTGTACATAAGGTGCAGCCCTGCCTCACTACTGAGCGTGTACATAAGGTGCAGCACTGCCTCACTACTGAGCGTGTACATAAGGTGCAGCACTGCCTCACTACTGAGCATGTACATAAGGTGCAGCACTGCCTCACTACTGAGCATGTACATAAGGTGCAGCACTGCCTCACTACTGAGCATGTACGTAAGGTGCAGCCCTGCCTCACTACTGAGCATGTACGTAAGGTGCAGCACTGCCTCACTACTGAGCATGTACATAAGGTGCAGCCCTGCCTCACTACTGAGCGTGTACATAAGGTGCAGCACTGCCTCACTACTGAGCATGTACATAAGGTGCAGAACTGCCTCACTACTGAGCGTGTACATAAGGTGCAGCACTGCCTCACTACTGAGCGTGTACATAAGATGCAGCACTGCCTCACTACTGAGCATGTACATAAAGTGCAGCACTGCCTCACTACTGAGCGTGTACATAAGGTGCAGCCCTGCCTCACTACTGAGCATGTACATAAGGTGCAGCACTGCCTCACTACTGAGCATGTACATAAAGTGCAGCACTGCCTCACTACTGAGCATGTACATAAGGTGCAGCCCTGCCTCACTACTGAGCATGTACATAAGGTGCAGCACTGCCTCACTACTGAGCGTGTACATAAGGTGCAGCACTGCCTCACTACTGAGCGTGTACATAAGGTGCAGCACTGCCTCACTACTGAGCGTGTACATAAAGTGCAGCACTGCCTCACTACTGAGCGTGTACATAAGGTGCAGCCCTGCCTCACTACTGAGCATTTACATAAGGTGCAGCACTGCCTCACTACTGAGCGTGTACATAAGGTGCAGCACTGCCTCACTACTGAGCGTGTACATAAGGTGCAGCACTGCCTCACTACTGAGCATGTACATAAGGTGCAGCACTGCCTCACTACTGAGCGTGTACATAAGGTGCAGCCCTGCCTCACTACTGAGCGTGTACATAAGGTACAGCACTGCCTCACTACTGAGCGTGTACATAAGGTGCAGCCCTGCCTCACTACTGAGCGTGTACATAAGGTACAGCACTGCCTCACTACTGAGCGTGTACATAAGGTGCAGCACTGCCTCACTACTGAGCGTGTACATAAGGTGCAGCACTGCCTCACTACTGAGCGTGTACATAAGGTGCAGCACTGCCTCACTACTGAGCGTGTACATAAGGTGCAGCACTGCCTCACTACTGAGCGTGTACATAAGGTGCAGCACTGCCTCACTACTGAGCATGTACATAAGGTGCAGCACTGCCTCACTACTGAGCATATACATAAGGTGCAGCACTGCCTCACTACTGAGCATGTACATAAGGTGCAGCACTGCCTCACTACTGAGCATGTACATAAGGTGCAGCACGGCCTCACTAGTGAGCGTGTACATAAGGTGCAACACGGCCTCACTACTGAGCGTGTACTTAAGGTGCAGCACTGCCTCACTACTGAGCATGTACATAAGGTGCAGCACTGCCTCACTACTGAGCATGTACATAAGGTGCAGCACTGCCTCACTACTGAGCGTGTACATAAGGTGCAGCACTGCCTCACTACTGAGCATGTACATAAGGTGCAGCACTGCCTCACTACTGAGCGTGTACATAAGGTGCAGCCCTGCCTCACTACTGAGCATATACATAAGGTGCAGCACTGCCTCACTAGTGAGCGTGTACATAAGGTGCAGCACTGCCTCACTACTGAGCATGTACATAAGGTGCAGCACTGCCTCACTACTGAGCATGTACATAAGGTGCAGCCCTGCCTCACTACTGAGCATATACATAAGGTGCAGCACTGCCTCACTACTGAGCGTGTACATAAGGTGCAGCCCTGCCTCACTACTGAGCATGTACATAAGGTGCAGCCCTGCCTCACTACTGAGCATGTACATAAGGTGCAGCCCTGCCTCACTACTGAGCGTGTACATAAGGTGCAGCACTGCCTCACTACTGAGCGTGTACATAAGGTGCAGCACTGCCTCACTACTGAGCGTGTACATAAGGTGCAGCACTGCCTCACTACTGAGCATGTACATAAGGTGCAGCACTGCCTCACTACTGAGCATGTACATAAGGTGCAGCACTGCCTCACTACTGAGCATGTACATAAGGTGCAGCACTGCCTCACTACTGAGCATGTACATAAGGTGCAGCCCTGCCTCACTACTGAGCGTGTACATAAGGTGCAGCACTGCCTCACTACTGAGCGTGTACATAAGGTGCAGCACTGCCTCACTACTGAGCGTGTACATAAGGTGCAGCACTGACTCACTACTGAGCGTGTACATAAGGTGCAGCACTGCCTCACTACTGAGCATGTACATAAGGTGCAGCACTGCCTCACTACTGAGCGTGTACATAAGGTGCAGCCCTGCCTCACTACTGAGCGTGTACATAAGGTACAGCACTGCCTCACTACTGAGCGTGTACATAAGGTGCAGCCCTGCCTCACTACTGAGCGTGTACATAAGGTGCAGCACTGCCTCACTACTGAGCGTGTACATAAGGTGCAGCACTGCCTCACTACTGAGCGTGTACATAAGGTGCAGCACTGCCTCACTACTGAGCGTGTACATAAGGTGCAGCACTGCCTCACTACTGAGCATGTACATAAGGTGCAGCACTGCCTCACTACTGAGCATATACATAAGGTGCAGCACTGCCTCACTACTGAGCATGTACATAAGGTGCAGCACTGCCTCACTACTGAGCATGTACATAAGGTGCAGCACGGCCTCACTAGTGAGCGTGTACATAAGGTGCAACACTGCCTCACTACTGAGCGTGTACTTAAGGTGCAGCACTGCCTCACTACTGAGCATGTACATAAGGTGCAGCACTGCCTCACTACTGAGCATGTACATAAGGTGCAGCACTGCCTCACTACTGAGCGTGTACATAAGGTGCAGCACTGCCTCACTACTGAGCATGTACATAAGGTGCAGCACTGCCTCACTACTGAGCGTGTACATAAGGTGCAGCCCTGCCTCACTACTGAGCATATACATAAGGTGCAGCACTGCCTCACTAGTGAGCGTGTACATAAGGTGCAGCACTGCCTCACTACTGAGCATGTACATAAGGTGCAGCACTGCCTCACTACTGAGCATGTACATAAGGTGCAGCCCTGCCTCACTACTGAGCATATACATAAGGTGCAGCACTGCCTCACTACTGAGCGTGTACATAAGGTGCAGCCCTGCCTCACTACTGAGCATGTACATAAGGTGCAGCACTGCCTCACTACTGAGCATGTACATAAGGTGCAGCCCTGCCTCACTACTGAGCATGTACAGAAGGTGCAGCCCTGCCTCACTACTGAGCGTGTACATAAGGTGCAGCACTGCCTCACTACTGAGCGTGTACATAAGGTGCAGCACTGCCTCACTACTGAGCGTGTACATAAGGTGCAGCACTGCCTCACTACTGAGCATGTACATAAGGTGCAGCACTGCCTCACTACTGAGCATGTACATAAGGTGCAGCACTGCCTCACTACTGAGCATGTACATAAGGTGCAGCACTGCCTCACTACTGAGCATGTACATAAGGTGCAGCACTGCCTCACTACTGAGCATGTACATAAGGTGCAGCCCTGCCTCACTACTGAGCGTGTACATAAGGTGCAGCACTGCCTCACTACTGAGCGTGTACATAAGGTGCAGCACTGCCTCACTACTGAGCGTGTACATAAGGTGCAGCACTGACTCACTACTGAGCGTGTACATAAGGTGCAGCACTGCCTCACTACTGAGCGTGTACATAAGGTGCGGCACTGCCTCACTACTGAGCGTGTACATAAGGTGCAGCACTGCCTCACTACTGAGCATGTACATAAGGTGCAGCACTGCCTCACTACTGAGCATGTACATAAGATGCAGCCCTGCCTCACTACTGAGCGTGTACATAAGGTGCAGCCCTGCCTCACTACTGAGCATGTACATAAGGTGCAGCACTGCCTCACTACTGAGCATATACATAAGGTGCAGCACTGCCTCACTAGTGAGCGTGTACATAAGGTGCAGCACTGCCTCACTACTGAGCGTGTACTTAAGGTGCTGCACTGCCTCACTACTGAGCGTGTACATAAGGTGCTGCACTGCCTCACTACTGAGCGTGTACATAAGGTGCAGCACTGCCTCACTACTGAGCATGTACATAAGGTGCAGCACTGCCTCACTACTGAGCATGTACATAAGGTGCAGCACTGCCTCACTACTGAGCATATACATAAGGTGCAGCACTGCCTCACTAGTGAACGTGTACATAAGGTGCAGCACTGCCTCACTACTGAGCGTGTACATAAGGTGCAGCACTGCCTCACTACTGAGCATGTACATAAAGTGCAGCACTGCCTCACTACTGAGCGTGTACATAAGGTGCAGCACTGCCTCACTACTGAGCATGTACATAAAGTGCAGCACTGCCTCACTACTGAGCGTGTACATAAGGTGCTGCACTGCCTCACTAGTGAGCGTGTACATAAGGTGCTGCACTGCCTCACTAGTGAGCGTGTACATAAGGTGCAGCACTGCCTCACTACTGAGCATGTACATAAGGTGCAGCACTGCCTCACTACTGAGCGTGTACATAAGGTGCTGCACTGCCTCACTACTGAGCGTGTACATAAGGTGCTGCACTGCCTCACTACTGAGCATATACATAAGGTGCAGCACTGCCTCACTACTGAGCGTGTACATAAGGTGCAGCACTGCCTCACTACTGAGCGTGTACATAAGGTGCAGCACTGCCTCACTACTGAGCATGTACATAAGGTGCTGCCCTGCCTCACTACTGAGCATGTACATAAGGTGCAGCGCTGCCTCACTACTGAGCATGTACATAAGGTGCAGCGCTGCCTCACTACTGAGCATGTACATAAGGTGCAGCGCTGCCTCACTACTGAGCGTGTACATAAGGTGCAGCGCTGCCTCACTACTGAGCATGTACATAAGGTGCAGCACTGCCTCACTACTGAGCGTGTACATAAGATGCAGCCCTGCCTCACTACTGAGCAGGTACATAAGATGCAGCCCTGCCTCACTACTGAGCATGTACATAAGGTGCTGCACTGCCTCACTACTGAGCATGTACATAAGATGCAGCACTGCCTCACTACTGAGCATGTACATAAGGTGCAGCACTGCCTCACTACTGAGCATGTACATAAGGTGCAGCACTGCCTCACTACTGAGCATGTACATAAGGTGCAGCACTGCCTCACTACTGAGCATGTACATAAGGTGCAGCACTGCCTCACTACTGAGCGTGTACATAAAGTGCAGCACTGCCTCACTACTGAGCGTGTACATAAGGTGCAGCACTGCCTCACTACTGAGCATGTACATAAGGTGCAGCACTGCCTCACTACTGAGCGTGTACATAAGGTGCAGCACTGCCTCACTACTGAGCGTGTACATAAGGTGCAGCACTGCCTCACTACTGAGCGTGTACATAAGGTGCAGCACTGCCTCACTACTGAGCGTGTACATAAGGTGCAGCACTGCCTCACTACTGAGCATGTACATAAAGTGCAGCACTGCCTCACTACTGAGCATGTACATAAGGTGCAGCACTGCCTCACTACTGAGCATGTACATAAGGTGCAGCCCTGCCTCACTACTGAGCATGTATATAAGGTGCAGCATTGCTTCACTACTGAGCATGTATATAAGGTGCAGCACTGCCTCTCTACTGAGCGTGTACATAAGGTGCAGCACTGCCTCACTACTGAGCGTGTACATAAGGTGCAGCACTGCCTCACTACTGAGCATGTACATAAGGTGCAGCACTGCCTCACTACTGAGCGTGTACATAAGGTGCAGCACTGCCTCACTACTGAGCATGTACATAAGGTGCAGCACTGCCTCACTACTGAGCGTGTACATAAGGTGCAGCACTGCCTCACTAGTGAGCGTGTACATAAGGTGCAGCACTGCCTCACTACTGAGCGTGTACATAAGGTGCAGCACTGCCTCACTACTGAGCGTGTACATAAGGTGCAGCACTGCCTCACTACTGAGCGTGTACATAAGGTGCAGCCCTGCCTCACTACTGAGCGTGTACATAAGGTGCAGCCCTGCCTCACTACTGAGCGTGTACATAAGGTGCAGCCCTGCCTCACTACTGAGCGTGTACATAAGGTGCAGCCCTGCCTCACTACTGAGCGTGTACATAAGGTGCAGCACTGCCTCACTACTGAGCGTGTACATAAAGTGCAGCACTGCCTCACTACTGAGCGTGTACATAAGGTGCAGCCCTGCCTCACTACTGAGCGTGTACATAAGGTGCAGCACTGCCTCACTACTGAGCGTGTACATAAGGTGCAGCCCTGCCTCACTACTGAGCATGTACATAAGGTGCAGCCCTGCCTCACTACTGAGCATGTACATAAGGTGCAGCCCTGCCTCACTACTGAGCATGTACATAAGGTGCAGCCCTGCCTCACTACTGAGCATGTACATAAGGTGCAGCACTGCCTCACTACTGAGCATGTACATAAAGTGCAGCACTGCCTCACTACTGAGCATGTACATAAAGTGCAGCACTGCCTCACTACTGAGCATGTACATAAGGTGCAGCACTGCCTCACTACTGAGTATGTACATAAGGTGCCGCACTGCCTCACTACTGAGCATGTACATAAAGTGCAGCACTGCCTCACTACTGAGCATGTACATAAGGTGCCGCACTGCCTCACTACTGAGCATGTACATAAAGTGCAGCCCTGCCTCACTACTGAGCGTGTACATAAAGTGCAGCACTGCCTCACTACTGAGCGTGTACATAAGGTGCAGCACTGCCTCACTACTGAGCGTGTACATAAGGTGCAGCACTGCCTCACTACTGAGCATGTACATAAAGTGCAGCACTGCCTCACTACTTAGCGTGTACATAAGGTGCAGCACTGCCTCACTACTGAGCGTGTACATAAGGTGCAGCACTGCCTCACTACTGAGCATGTACATAAGGTGCAGCACTGCCTCACTACTGAGCATGTACATAAGGTGCAGCACTGCCTCACTACTGAGCGTGTACATAAGGTGCAGCACTGCCTCACTACTGAGCATGTACATAAAGTGCAGCCCTGCCTCACTACTGAGCATGTACATAAGGTGCAGCCCTGCCTCACTACTGAGCATGTATATAAGGTGCAGCACTGCTTCACTACTGAGCATGTACATAAGGTGCAGCACTGCCTCTCTACTGAGCGTGTACATAAGGTGCAGCACTGCCTCACTACTGAGCGTGTACATAAGGTGCAGCACTGCCTCACTACTGAGCGTGTACATAAGGTGCAGCACTGCCTCACTACTGAGCGTGTACATAAGGTGCAGCACTGCCTCACTACTGAGCGTGTACATAAGGTGCAGCACTGCCTCACTACTGAGCGTGTACATAAGGTGCAGCACTGCCTCACTACTGAGCATGTACATAAGGTGCAGCACTGCCTCACTACTGAGCGTGTACATAAGGTGCAGCACTGCCTCACTACTGAGCGTGTACATAAGGTGCAGCACTGCCTCACTACTGAGCGTGTACATAAGGTGCAGCACTGCCTCACTACTGAGCGTGTATATAAGGTGCAGCACTGCTTCACTACTGAGCGTGTATATAAGGTGCACCACTGCCTCTCTACTGAGCATGTACATAAGGTGCAGCACTGCCTCACTACTGAGCATGTACATAAGGTGCAGCACTGCCTCACTACTGAGCGTGTACATAAAGTGCAGCACTGCCTCACTACTGAGCGTGTACATAAGGTGCAGCACTGCCTCACTACTGAGCATGTACATAAGGTGCAGCACTGCCTCACTACTGAGCGTGTACATAAGGTGCAGCACTGCCTCACTACTGAGCGTGTACATAAGGTGCAGCACTGCCTCACTACTGAGCGTGTACATAAGGTGCAGCACTGCCTCACTAGTGAGCGTGTACATAAGGTGCAGCACTGCCTCACTACTGAGCGTGTACATAAGGTGCAGCACTGCCTCACTACTGAGCATGTACATAAGGTGCAGCACTGCCTCACTAATGAGCATGTACATAAGGTGCTGCCCTGCCTCACTACTGAGCGTGTACATAAGGTGCAGCACTGCCTCACTACTGAGCGTGTACATAAGGAGCAGCACTGCCTCACTACTGAGCATGTACATAAGGTGCAGCCCTGCCTCACTACTGAGCGTGTACATAAGGTGCAGCCCTGCCTCACTACTGAGCATGTACATAAGGTGCAGCCCTTCCTCACTACTGAGCATGTACATAAGGTGCAGCCCTGCCTCACTACTGAGCATGTACATAAAGTGCAGCACTGCCTCACTACTGAGCATGTACATAAAGTGCAGCACTGCCTCACTACTGAGCATGTACATAAGGTGCAGCACTGCCTCACTACTGAGCATGTACATAAGGTGCCGCACTACCTCACTACTGAGCATGTACATAAAGTGCAGCACTGCCTCACTACTGAGCGTGTACATAAGGTGCAGCACTGCCTCACTACTGAGCGTGTACATAAGGTGCAGCCCTGCCTCACTACTGAGCGTGTACATAAGGTGCCGCACTGCCTCACTACTGAGCATGTACATAAAGTGCAGCCCTGCCTCACTACTGAGCGTGTACATAAAGTGCAGCACTGCCTCACTACTGAGCGTGTACATAAGGTGCAGCACTGCCTCACTACTGAGCGTGTACATAAGGTGCAGCACTGCCTCACTACTGAGCGTGTACATAAGATGCAGCGCTGCCTCACTACTGAGCATGTACATAAGGTGCAGCACTGCCTCACTACTGAGCATGTACATAAGGTGCAGCCCTGCCTCACTACTGAGCATGTACATAAGGTGCAGCACTGCCTCACTACTGAGCGTGTACATAAGGTGCAGCACTGCCTCACTAGTGAGCGTGTACATAAGGTGCAGCCCTGCCTCACTACTGAGCGTGTACATAAGGTGCAGCCCTGCCTCACTACTGAGCGTGTACATAAGGTGCAGCACTGCCTCACTACTGAGCGTGTACATAAGGTGCAGCACTGCCTCACTACTGAGCATGTACATAAAGTGCAGCACTGCCTCACTACTGAGCATGTACATAAGGTGCAGCACTGCCTCACTACTGAGCATGTACATAAGGTGCAGCCCTGCCTCACTACTGAGCATGTACATAAGGTGCAGCACTGCCTCACTACTGAGCATGTACATAAGGTGCAGCACTGCCTCACTACTGAGCATGTACATAAGGTGCAGCACTGCCTCACTACTGAGCGTGTACATAAGGTGCAGCACTGCCTCACTACTGAGCATGTACATAAAGTGCAGCACTGCCTCACTACTGAGCATGTACATAAGGTGCAGCACTGCCTCACTACTGAGCATGTACATAAAGTGCAGCACTGCCTCACTACTGAGCATGTACATAAGGTGCAGCACTGCCTCACTACTGAGCATGTACATAAAGTGTAGCACAGATTCATCTCAAATAAATGCCGAGATCATTAGATCAGGAACAGAACAGACACTTATAGGACATTTCATAACTTTCCCAAATTCTTATGAAAACATTTACAGCACATTCTGCATTGAACTACTGTACCCAATTTATTACAGTTATATGAAAAAGTTTGGGCACCCCTATTAATCTTAAGCTTATTGTTTTATAAAAATTGGTGTTTTTGCAACAGCTATTTCAGTTTGATATATGTAATAACTGTTGGACACAGTAATGTTTCTGCCTTGAAATGAGGTTTATTGTACTAACAGAAAATGTGCAATCTGCATTCAAACAAAATTTGACAGGTGCATAAGTATGGGCACCTCACCAGAAAAGTGACATTAATATTTAGTAGATTCTCCTTTTGCAAAAATAACAGCCTCTAGTCGCTTCCTGTAGCTTTCAATGAGTTCCTAGATCCTGGATGAAGGTATTTTTGACCATTCCTCTTTACAAAACAATTCCAGTTCAGTTAAGTTTGATGGTCGCATGGACAGCCCTGTTCAAATGATCCCACAGATGTTCAATGATATTCTGGTCTGGGGACTGGGATGGCCATTCCAGAACATTGTAATTGTTCCTCTGCATGAATGCCTGAGTAGATTTGGAGCGGTGTTTTGGATCATTGTCTTGCTGAAAGATCCATCCCCTGCGTAACTTCAACTTTATCACTGATTCTTGAACATTATTGTCAAGAATCTGCTGATACTGAGTGGAATCCATGCGTCCCTCAACTTTAACAAGATTCCTGGTGCCGGCATTGGCCACACAGCCCCAAAGCATGATGGAACCTCCACCAAATTTTACTGTGGGTAGCAAGTGTTTTTCTTGGAATGCTGTGTTTTTTTTACGCCATGCATAACGCCTTTTTGTATGACCAAACAACTCAATCTTGGTTTCATCAGTCCACAGGACCTTCTTCCAAAAAGAAATTGGCTTCTCCAAATGTGCTTTTGCATACCTCAGCCGACTCTGTTTGTGGCGTGCTTGCAGAAACGGCTTCATTCGCATCACTCTCCCATACAGCTTCTCCTTGTGCAAAGTGCGTTGTATAGTTGACCGATGCACAGTGACACCATCTGCAGCAAGTTGATGCTTCAGCTCTCTGGAGGTGGTCTGAGGATTGTCCTTGACTGATCTCACCATTCTTCTTCTCTGCCTTTCTGATGTTTTTCTTGGCCTGCCACTTCTAGCCTTAACAAGAACTGTCCCTGTGTTCTTCCATTTCCTTACTATGTTCCTCACAGTGGAAACTGACAGGTTAAATCTATGATACAGCTTTTTGTATCCTTCCCCTGAATAACTATGTTGAATAATCTTTGTTTTCAGATCATTTGACAGTTGTTTTGAGGAGCCCATGATGCCACTCTTCAGAGGAGATTCAAACAGGAGAACAACTTGCAAGTGGCCACTTTAAGTAGCTTTTCTCATGATTGCATACACCTGGCTATGAAGTTCAAAGCTCAAAGAGGTTACAAAACCAAAAAAAGTGCTTTAGTAAGTCAGTAAAAAGTAGGTAGGGGTATTTAAAACAAGAAAATGATAAGGGTGCCCATACTTATGCACCTGTCAAATTTTGTTTGAATGCAGATTGCACATTTTCTGTTAGTACAATAAACCTCATTTAAAGGCAGAAACATTACTGTGTCCAACAGTTACTACATATATCAAACTGAAATAGCTGTTGCAAAAACACCAATTTTTATAAAACATTAAGCTTAAGATTAATAGGGGTGCCCAAACTTTTTCATATAACTGTATATATTTTAGGAGTCGGTGCATTTTATACTGACTCCACCAAAATGGAAACACAACTCAGACACCACAGCACTGGTTGTTGGCCACTAAAGCATGGAGGAAAAAGAGATGCGGCTTTTCTTCCGCTAGGGCCAGGTTCACACCATTCTTCTGTATGTTTGGATAATAACTCAGTGTAGAGCACTACTACGGCTTGCGACATTATTATTATTGTTTTCCTTACTCTGCAAAGTTCCCCCGTCATTGTGGCTTTTTGCCTTATTTCCCCTTTTAATCTCAATAGGGAAAATGGGGTGAGTTTACCCCCCCCCCCCCAAAAAACAAAAAAACAAAAACAATCTAGTATGTTAAGGGCGTTTCCCACACAGCATTTTGTAGAAAAACTCTGCAGCTGTTTTTGATACAATTTTTTCAGTCAAAAGCAGAAGGGGATTCAGTAGGAAGGAGAGTTAGGCTATGTTCACACGTTGTGTTTTTGCTGTAGGCAAAACCTGCTCTTGGCAGTAAAGAAGCTGCTTACAAAAAGCTTTTTTCGCTGTGTTTTTTGCTGCCTTTTTCAGGATCCCAAAGTTCAGCTTTGCTTCCACTACAGAAGAATAAACACAGATTCCCAATGCAAGACATATGTTCATGAAAAAATACACATTTCAAATGTAGAAACCACCAAAAAAGAAAATAATCATTGTATATAGTCTCTAACATTCCTAAACTTTATTGAAATTTACCAATTAAAAACAGAATATAAGTTTGACAGAGTATCACAATGGGGCACCACATAATACATTGATGTAGTTATGTCTGGTTTCCATAATATTAAATCATAAACAGTCCAAATACCTATTTTTATGGAATATTCAACAACATTCTAGGATTAATGGCTACCTTATGTATATACAATGATGCGAAAATCAGGCTCATTTAAACTGATGGTACTATGTCAAATTGTATGCAGTAAAATAACAATGAAAAACTTATGATGGTATTCTTTCACACACGTCCCCTGATGAAGCAAGGGTGAAACTTATGTCGGGGTGCTGGGATCACACCAGCTTGCAACATATGCCATCTCAGGTGACGATACCAAGACATTATGGTTTAAACTTTGGAAAATCACAAAAATAAATGGGTTTCACATTCTGCTGTACATGTTTTTTCACTAAAACGCAACAAAACCTGATACCTGCATTTTTTGCTGTTTTTTTTGCACTTACTCATTGTTTTTTTATGGGTGAAAAACCGCTGAAAGAAGTGACCTGCTGCAGTTTGTAAAAACGCAGCAGTTTTTCAATTCAATCAGGGAAAAAAACAAAACGTGTGTGCATGAGATTTCTGAAATCTCATAGCTTTTGCTGATACTGTAAATTTAATTTACATAAAAAATGTAGCAATATCGCAACATGTGAGCATAGCCTAAGAAGCCCTTTATATTTCCCAGTACTCTGAATCCACTTCTGACATCAAAACATGGTGTTTTCCAGGGAAAAAAAAAGGTGTGCGTGAAAGCACCGTCGGGCTGTGTGCCCACGATGCGTTTTTTAAGCGTTTCCGCATTGGCAAAAAAGATGCAGAAACGCTTAAAAAACGCGTGGTAGAAGGCCTGCCATGTTCCCCAATGATAATCCGCATGTGCTGCGGATTATCATTGCGGAAAAAAACGCAGCACTACCAATTATTTTGCGGAAGCGCAGCGTTTTTGCCGCCATTGACTTGCATTGGAACGCTTGGATTCCGCACCACTGTATATGTAGATGTGCATTCCATGCATTTCAATGTGCGGATGGTACCCGGGTGTGGAGGACAGGAGACTCTCCTCCGGACCCAGGCACCATAGAACCTGTAAAAAAAAGAATAAAATAAAAAATAAATGTTATATTTACCTTCTGATAACCCGCGGTGCGCTCGTCCTCCCATGCCAGCAGATCGCGGTGGACTGAAGGACCTGCGCTGACGGCAGGGCCTTCAGTGTACCGGGATCTGCCGGCAGCCAGGACGGAGCGAAGCAAGACTGCGGGGGCCATCGGAAGGTAAGTATGATATTTATTTTTTACCATTTTTTCGGTCACAGTATATAAATCCATGCCGGTTGCATGGATTTATATAGTGTGACCAAGTTGTCAAGCAGTTTCCAAGTGATGCTAAAATCGCTTGGAAAGCGCTTGTCAACCCACATGCGGAAATGCATGTGAAGAACGCTTCACTTCCGCTTGTCCCTGCCAGGAAAAATGCATGTACAATCCGCATGTACAATCCGCATGCATTTCTTCTGCCAGGGCGATGCAGAAACGCTCAGGAAAAATCCAAAGCATTTCTGCATCGTGGGCACATAGCCTAAGGGTATGTGCACACAGCATCTTTCAGGCGGATTCCGACTAAAATCCACCTGGAAAAGCGCTCGATAAAACAATCATAATGCGCAGCAATATTAAAACGACATTGCTGTGCACATGTTTAGTCTTATGTACCTTCTTTTAACCTCCTCAGGGTTCGGAAGTCCCAAAGCGGTTAAATGTGGTTCTATAGCCTCATTTTTTTTTCATTGTGGAAAGTCTGAACCTCTCCTAACCATTCTGCACTGCCACAAATGATAACTTCATCTAGTTTATCAAATTGTTTCCACTGAAAAAAAGCCATAATGGCATGTAAACCTAGAGAATGTGTGGGTTATGTCTTATTATCACTGTCTTCACTGAATAATAAGAAGATATTTTTCCTTTAAAGAGGATCTGTTACCAGGAGAAACGTGGGCAGTTTTTGCTGTTATTTTATACCCACTGCTTCCCTATGTAATCAATTCTTTGGTCTTTAAATCCTCCATACTGTTGAAGTGCTCATTATTATGGCCTTACAAAGGGGGTGTGGCTCACTGGGTAATTATGCAGAACTGCCCAAAGACACGCCCCAAGGGAGCCTTGTGAGACATGCCCCCTTGTAAAGGCCAAAAATATTATCAGCATGACAAAAAGCCCCTATCTCTGGAAACGTATGGCGGATTTAAAAAAGACAAAAAATTGAATAATGGGGGGAGAAACAGGAAATAAGGTGTAAAATGGCCACTTTTGACATGGTGACAGGTTGGTTTGCCGATGAGATCAGACTTTTGTTAAAGTTGTAGATGAACATGAATCAAGTAGAGGGTTAATGTCTGGGGATGATGTCTACCATCTTAGGCTTCTCTTACATGGCAGTCTGTTCCACAATGGTCATTATGAGGGTGTATGGAGTAGTCCGTGCATTGGGTTTTCTCACCATCTGACCTGTATTTTCCGGCAGGTTGAGTATGAGCACAGCTGAAGACGAGTCCGGAACAGCGAAAGTACAAAGCACCAGAAACGCTCTAACACTCACCCAGGACCTTGATGGAAATTTAATTCTCCATTGTCCTCAAAATGGTACCAGGATTTCCCTATTACCTTTATAATAGTTATTGCCGCCGGATAGGATGCAGAAAATACAGTGTATTTTAAGGAATGGCTTCAAAGATTAAAGGAAGTCCATTAGTGCCAAATTACATCAGAAAGTAAGTACGACTCCATGCAGAGCAGATTTCCTGAAGCATACCCGCAGCTCCAAGATACAAGAAAACGATCTGTGATGGAATATGCGAAGTAGGTGCACTGTGCAGTGTGGGCGGTCTGCATCACTATGGCCCAAGTGAAGTCAGTGCTGTCAGTTGGGAAGAGCTGTTTAACCCTTTGAGTGAGGGATGGTTCTCCGGACCACCCATGGTGCACCACACAGCTAATTTGTATGTAACGTAATTTTGCCCTGATGGATTGCCTCTAACTCATAAAGCTCCCCTATACCACTCCCACCAGGTCACAGTTTTGGGATTTAGTGGTGGTGGTCATAGTCGAGCCAAGCAAATACAAGTGTGACTTTGGGGAGGATTACTGAAGTTCCAGTCCCACCAACGTTTTCAGCTATGGGGAATAAGGCTGGTCTGTTCCTTTGGCCACAGCTCCTAACCAGAACAACCGCTCATGCCTATCTATTCACATTCCCTAAAGAGCGTTAGATTTTTGAGTATGGCAAAAGTAAAAATGTTGCCCTTGATGCATGATACAAGTGGTTGTGATACATCGGAGGTTACTTCCCCCATATCCTATAATTCTCAGCCGAGCTGGCATACTCCACTTGGCGTACGTCCACACATGGAAGAACAATCTGTCTGTATTACATGTGGATATTGGTTGAGGATTTACAGCGGATTTGATTCTATGCATTGTGGAAAGTGAAATCTGCTGTGAAAATCCACAGCAGGAATTGACATGATGTAGATGTAAAATCCGTAGTGCGGGTCGATTCTCCTACAATGTATGGATCAAATTTGGAAACGTTTTATCCACTTTGCTTATTTCCATTCAGTATCAGAACAGGACCAGAGCTTTGAGGTGACCATGACTGCTACCACAGAGGTAACAGAAGATGACATTACTGAAGACTCCATAACCCAAATTCAGGTAATGCAAAATTCGGGACTCTATTTTCTTTGCAGGTTTTTTTTTAATAGCACTACCATCTTCTGTTCTCTTTTCTTTATTGCTTAATCACTTCTCACCATGACCAATTTTCATTTTGACGCGTTTTTTTCCTCCCCTTTTTACATGACCTTTTTTTTCCCATTGATATGTGAAGGGCTTGTTTTTTTGCGGGATGAATTGTATTTTTATTTCTTTTTTGGTGATGAAGCTATGTGAGGCATTGTTCATTGCTGGACAAACTGCCATTTTTATTGATACTATTATGGGACACATACAACGTTTTGATCACTTTATATTGCATTATTTTCATTATTTTAAAGAGGTGCAGTAACTTAAAAAAGTAATTCTGGCTTTTCAAATTTTTTTTCTCCTTACAGCATTTACCGTACGGGTTAATTAATTTCATATTTTGATATATCTGACTTATGGACCCAACTAGACTTATTTTTAAAGGTGGGAAAGGAAGGGTATTAAAATTTTTATATTTTTAAAAACGTTTATTACTTTTAGTACCCCTAAGTGACTTGAACTCAACGTTCTACTATGAGGCTTTATAGGAGGACTAAGATGGCAGCTATGAAGGTCTTCAGCAGGTTCCAGGCTGTCATGGCAACCAATTGACACCCCATAATCACATCGCAGGGGGGCCAATGGTGCACTGGCGATAGCACTATTTAAATGCACACCAATAAACTAATACTGTGTTGAAGTAGTCTTTGAATTTCTGACAGCATTCACTCCTTTTGGGGTAGGAGTCTATCAGCATGGCACAAATGGAATTGGAAATATTTGCCTACTTTTCCTTGTAGTAGCGCTCCAAATCTGTCAGATTGTGAGGGCATCTCCGGTGTACAGCTCTTTGGGTCACTCACAGATTTTAAATTGGATTCAGGCTTGTGCATTGGACTGACAATTGTATTTAAATGGTTAACCAGCAGTGATTGGAGCTAGCTCCTGTCACTGCACTTACACGCAGATGCCGACTGTACAGTAAAGCTAGCATCTCCAGGTTATAGTGTGGGCTCAGGTCATGAGCCCGCTCTATACATATGGCAAGAAGGATGTAGTGACAACCTATGTTGAGAAAGGGATAAATGTTGAAATATTTCCTATCACCCATGACAGCACCACATGAGAGAGGGGATCCACCCTTTAAGGACAGGAAAACAACAGAATTAAAGGGCGCGCCTCTCCACCGCATCAGTTTGGTTTCCAGTCCTTGGAGAGGAAACCTACATCCTGGAGTTGTCCAGGGGAATGATCATTGTGGGACATGAAAACTTACCCAGGTTCTGGCCCAGTCACCTGGGTAGCAGTATGGCACTGCTGCAGCTGGAGCATTTGAGTCCTTGAGGCGCCACAGCGGTCCCAGTGGGGAAATCAGCTGGTGAGCGGCTGCTGTATGGCGGCAGCAAAGTAAACTGATGTGTCTGCCTGCAACTGCTTTGTCCCAGCCCTGTGAAAGCGCATTCTGATGACCAACAGGCTGGTGACATCAGAAGATCCGGAAGTGATAGATCCACTTCCAGGGTATGCTGGTGGAGGAGTATTCGAATGCTAGTGCTGTGTTTGGTGGGCTTTCACTTCTGGAAGAAAGCTGTGGTCAGTGGAGGAGCCTCTAGGTGACAGTCTGTGAAGCAGCAGCCATCGGCAGCGCCAGGAAAGTTGGATTGTGCCAGCAGGATGGACTAGTCCACAGCCTCCAAAGGAGATCATTTGGAAGATAAGATTCCTCCTCATAATCCGGCACCTAAATGACTCCTGAGTGGTGAGTGACCTCCATGAATGTTCACCTTGTAATTGTGGTTTCTTGTCATTTTCCTTGTTAGGGAAAACCTAAGAAATGTGTGACAGAAACCAAGTTCAGGGAATGTTGACTGTGCAAGGCAAGGTACCAAATTCAGGGGGTCAACAGCCATTCTAAACTGAATGGGCCTGCCCTTGTCAGATTGCAGCCGCTACGCAGTTGAGGTGGGGCGAGTACCAGCCTGGGAATCTGGCTGGGAATCTCTGGTTCCGTTGACGCAAAGAGAGGTTATGTCAGTCTTTTCTATACAAGACTATCTGGAGGAGTGGTGAACCCTTCCTGTAAATGATAAAGTTCTCCCCCCTCATCAAAAGGGAGTAAAAAGAAAAAAAAACAAAAACGGTTTCTTACCCTCCTCCTCAAAGCGCAAATATTCCCTTGAGGAGGATTCCTTGGCTACATGGGACAAGGCTTCTAAAATTGACGTGGCCATTTCAAAAGCATCAAGATAGGTGATGTTACCCTTTGACAATATGGGAGCTCTAAAAGGCCCCCTTGATAGGTAGGCGGGTAGCTCCTGAAGAGAGATTGAGAATACTCTGTCGGTTCTTCAGCCATTTCAGAAACATGTTCAGCCAGGTCCCTGATGATATGCAGGAGAATATATCTTAGCCACTATTACTATGATGGGGCTTCCCTAATTTAGCATGTCCATTATGTAAGAGGAATTAGTCCTCATAGAGGTCTAGGGTGGGGGGGTTTTACTCTCCCCTCTTTTTAGTACTGCATTCAACCTTCAGGTCACTAATAAACCTTGTAGGGATTCACTCTCAAAGTAGGTGGCATTTGGTAGTGTTTATACAGTCAATGCGGATTTGGTCCAAACGTGCAGTTTTATTGCTTTCCACAGGTTGCACAGCACTGGAGGAAAAAAAATCCTAAACATAAATCCGTAGCCTTGTTCAGGCCCTAACTAAACAAACAGCAATTGTCCATAACAACCACTGATACTTGTGGTTCTCTACCCACGGTCCTGTGCAGACTCAAGTCAGAGTCTCTGTCCTGCCTGTCTGTTTGGCTCCAGGACACATCCAGTCTGCTCTGCTTTCCTAGCCATCTGACTAAGGTGAACACCTGGCCTGATCATGTGCATAGCTCCCCAGGTGCCTCTAGTCAAAACCTGTAGACCTAGAATTTAACCCAATCTTACCTGGCTTTGCTACAACCTGAAGAGGCTGAACAGATTCCTAAGAGTTAGATTGTTTAAAATGGAGATTATAGTAGAAATGACAACTTGCCTATGAGAGAAAGAAGCATTGGCGTTACCTTACCTCGATGATTTACTGATTGTGGGCATATCTGTCGAGTTCTGCAAACTCAGTTGGCAGAGTTAAGGGCACCCTTGACAAGGTTAGGTTGGCTACTCAATTTAAAAAAATCAAGGTTAGAACCCAAAAAGAGTGCAGATCTTTCTTGGTCTTCTCCTAGACTCTGTGAATCAGAGTTATCATCTCCCAATGGAGAAGAAGGTGTCCTGCTAAGTGTCAAAATTAATAAACAATCTGGCCATAACTCTAAGGAAGGCAATGTTGCTGTTAGGAACTCTAACCTCCTTCATTTCAGTAGTAGCATGATCACAGATACCTGTGTGTTGCAATGGGAGATTCCAGCAAACAAATATGCTTTGAATTTGGTTGGAAAACTTTTTCTTCAACGGCGACTCAATCTTTCCTTCCGTGGTTGGAGACTAATTCCTTGGATAAATCAGATATCATGGGTCATTGCTGCAGGTGCAAGCCCTCAGGGATGGGGTGGCACATCTGGGAGAGGGCTGATTGACGAAGGAAGAAGATCTGGTTCTTCCAACCTAAAGATGCTCATGGTAGTAAGGCTGTCTCTTAGAAAGCTCCTTTTAAATATTCAAGGTCCCCACATAAAGGTCCTGTCGGAGAACAGGGCAACTGTAGCTTACATAAACCCTTAGGGGGAAACTAGGTCCATATCCCTAATGACACTGTCTGATCAGATCTTTCGGGTGGCAGAGTCTCACATCTTTTCTTTAACATCGCCTCAAATAAAGGGGGAGGAGAATTGCAAGCAGACTTTTTGAGCCTCATCCAACTGAAACAGGGGGAGTGGACTCAGAATCAGAGAGTGTTCAGTCAGATTGTGGACCTATGGGGGCTTCCAGACATAGATCTTATTGCTGGAAGGTGAGAAAATTCTGTTCACTGGGTCCTAGGAGATAACAGCAAGCAGTGGAGGTCTTCCTGTTCAAATAGGATTTCGGTCTGACATATGCCTTTCCTCCTGTGATGCTGGTCCCAGTAGTTGTAAAAAGGATTAAGGAAAATTGGGCAAGGGTAATCCTGATAGCTCAGTTTTGTCCCAAGAGACCTCGATGTTCCTGGATGAGAATGATGTCAGTCACCGAGCCATGGGTCTTGCCAGTGATTCCAGATCTACTGTTCCAAGGTGCAATTCTACATCCGCAAGTGTCCACCATGCTTTTAACAGCACGGAATTTGAAAGTAAGCTTCTAAAAGATAGTTCTTCTCCAAATTTGTTCACAACATTGCTGCTGAGGAGGAAAGCAGTAATTACAAAAATATATTGCAGGACATGGAGGAAATTTTTGATCAGCTCAGGGGATGGTGTAGATGACAGAGTACAGGTCAAAACCATTTTTGAATTCCTCCAAAAGGGGCTAGGCTGGAATAAGGACTACCCACTAGTACTTTTAAGGTCCAGGTATCGGCTCTGGGTGCTTTATATAATTATGTTGTGGCCAATAACTGGTGGATTCCTTTGTTCATTAAGGCGAGCTTTGGATCTAAGCCCATTTCCAAACGAAAGATGGCACCCTGGAATCTGAATCTGGTCCTTACGGCTCTAACAAAGCATTCACTTGAACCCATGGATTCAGCATTTTTTAAGGTCTTAACACTAAAGAGTATCATCCTGGTGGCCCTGATTTCAGCATGGAGAGTTAGTGACGTACAAACTTTGTGTGTTAATCTTCAGTTTATACAAATCCTAGAAGATAGAGTAGTTCTGAAACCGGCCTTTCCTCCAAAGGTAGCTTCCAAGTTCCATAGAAGTCAGGAGATTGTGCTCCCCTCTTTCCGTGCTAATCCTGGAAATCCAAAGGAAGAACAATACCACACTTTAGATGTTAGGAGAAGTCTGAGAGTATATCTTGGCTTGGGCAACCTGGTAAAGATGTCAGTTGCTTTTTATTTTTATTCAGGGTCCTAAAAAAAAGGTCTTGAATCCTCTAAAAGCACACTAGCTAGATGGATTAAAGACACTATAGGGTTAACTTATTTCTCAAATAATAGGGCAGTTCCAGGAGACCTGAAAGTTCATTCTAATAGGGCTATTTCAACCACCTGGGTCGGAGAAAGCAGATCATAGAATCATAGAATGGTAGAGTTGGAGGGGACCTCCTGGGTCATCTGGTCCAACCCCCTGCTCAATGCAGGATTCACTAAATCATCTCAGACAGATGTCTGTCCAGCCTCTGTTTGAAGACGTCCATTGAAGGGGAACTCACCACCTCTCGTGGCAGCCTGTTCCACTCATTGATCACCCTTACTGTCAAAAAGTTTTTTCTAATATCTAATCTGTGTCTCCTCCCATTCAGTTTCATCCCATTGCTTCTAGTCTTTCCTTGTGCAAATGAGAATAATGATGATCCTTCTTCAATGTGACAGCCCTTGAGATATTTGTAGGCAGCTATTAAGTTTCCTCTCAGTCTTCTTTTTTGCAAGCTAAACATTCCCAAATCCTGTAACCATTCCTCATAGGACATGGTTTGCAGACCGGTCACCATTCTGGTCGCTCTTCTCTGAACTTGCCCCAGTTTGTCGATGTCTTTTTTAAAATGTGGTGCCCAAAACTGGACGCAGTATTCCAGATGAGGTCTGACCAAAGAGGAGTAAAGACCGATAATGACTTCACGTGATCTAGACTGTATGCTTCTGTTAATACATCCCAGAATTGTATTTGCCTTTTTTGCTGCTGCATCACACTGTTGACTCATGTTCAGTCTATGATCTATTAGTATACCTAAGTCTTTTTCACATGTACTGTTGCTTAGCTCTATTCCTCCCATTTTGTATATGCTTTTTTCATTTTTATTGCCCAGATGTAGTACTTTGCGTTTTTCCCTGTTAAAAACCATTCTGTTAGTTGCTGCCCACTGCTCCAGTTTATTTAGGTCTTTTTGAATCTTCTCTCTCTCTTCTCTAGTGTTAGCTATCCCTCCTAGCTTTGTGTCATCAGCAAATTTAATCAGTTTACCCTCAATTCCTTCATCTAAATCATTGATAAAAATGTTGAACAATACAGGTCCCAGGACAGAGCCCTGTGGTACCCCACTTGAGACATTCATCCAACTGGATGTGAAGTCATTTACGACCACTCTTTGAGTCCGATCACTAAGCCAGTTATGAATCCACCTAACAGTTGCCTTGTCCATTCCATACTTGGTCATTTTTTCAATAAGGCTCCATCGAGCAAATATGTAAGTCTGCGACACGGTCTTCACCTTGTACCTTCTATAGACACTATAGGCTTTATTTGGGATCTTCATCTGATCTTTCGTTTAAGCTACAGTCACACATTCAGTATTTGGTCAGTATTTTACCTCAGTATTTGTAAGCCAAAACGAGTTGAGGAACAATCAGAGAAAAAGTATAATAGAAACACGTCACCACTTCTGCATTTTTCACCCATTCTTGGTTTTGGTTTAGAAATACTGATGTGAATTACTGACACGATACTGAATATGTGACTGTAGGCTAAGAAGAAGGGTTCTACAGGCTGTGTCCCACACCTAAGTTTAAAGTTTCTCTGGAAATCTCTCAGGTGGTGCTGTCATGGGTGATAGGAAAACACTAAATTACTTACTGGTAATGGGATTTTCCAGAGCCCATGACAGCACCCTTATATTTCCTCCCGTCACTGGTAATGGGTGGTTTCGTCGTTTCCTTCATGGTGTTGGATTCACGCAGTGTTTAGAATAAAAAATCGTGTTCTTTAATGGTGTATGTGACTATTAAGTGGTGTCTTCTCATGCTCTGTAAACAACTGATGTGGTGGAGAGGTTCCACCCTTTTATTCTGTAGGTTTCCTGTCCTTGAAGGGCAGATCCCCTCTGTTAGGTGGTCCTGTCATGGGTTCTGGAAAATCCCAGTACCAGTAAGTAATTTAGTCTTTCTTCTCCATGTTTCCTTTATCTGATTCTAATCTTGTAAAATACATGCATTAATATTTATTTTCATTAGTCCAGACGTTCACATAAGAAATATAATTTCAAATTCATGTCACGGTGTCAGTAAATATCTGGGAAATGATTAAAATAAGTTTGATGAATTTTCAACTTTCTTTTTTTTCCTAGATTCTTCAGAACGAGCAGCTTACTGACATCTCTCCCTCAGGTAATGATGAGGTGTCAGCAGTCAGTCGTGCCTGGTTCACCAGCAAAGAAGATAAAGATTCTCTCACCAACAAAGGTAAATCTTGGTGTTAAATCACCATAGCCTTGTATTTGTCACATGATGAACCTCAAGAAAGTGATCTGGAGGAAAAACGATTTGTGTTGCCTGGTAAAGATAATACCAGCCATAAAAAGGATTCACAGATGTACTTTTTGGTGCCTTTCATTTAAAGAGGTTGTCCAATACCCTGATCCAGTTACTGTTTTTGACATATATGCTTAAGGATAATGCTCCTAAATATCACCATATACCTTTTCTGCCAAGATTCATGTCTTTTTGCTTCGCTTCCTGTGCTCTTCCTCTTCTGAATCCTCTGCTCCCTTTTTACTACATTTCTCCTCATTCCTTGTGCTGGGCTGCAAGCCAGAAGTGAGCACAAACTTGTAACTCCGCCTAAACCCCTCCCACTTTTCCCCCAGAGACAAACACCACATCAGCACAATCTCCTGTATAGGATACTATAGGGTTAGAAGTGATGCACAAAGCACCATTACACCAGCCATGACAATAAAGATTATCTTCTACTTCCTCTCACTGACATAGATGATGGGGAGAGATCTGAATGTAAAGAATCTCTGCACTATTAGTATAATGAAGGCAATTGCTGAATAAGCAATGCCATACATCGAAAATAACTTCTTAATAGGTAATGCCATACACCTGATTAAATTGCTGCCAATTCTGGAAAATGTTTAAAGTACCTTATAGGCAAATGATGGCTGAATTACAGATGAAATAATAAAAATAAGATTGCTAAATAGAACAGAATAAACATAGCATACTATGGTGAGAGATGGGAGTAAATTGCCCGCACCATGTGTGTTAGAAAATTTTTGTGTTAGAAAATTATACCGGATCTTGCTTCTGGACAGATTTATTGTCCAGGGCATAGCTGCTATACACAGAATGGTTTTGATGACAGTTATTAATCTATCCATTTTTAAGGTCACAGATGGAAGCAAGGCATGTGGTCTAAGGAGGAAATTTCAATTTTAATGAGCAACATTGAACGATACCTGAAGGTACTAGTAGTCATTACTATGTATGTGTCAGTGTACGAACACAAAACCTGCGAAACCTAATCATGCATGATAACCCTGAAATATGTTTAGTTAACAAGCAAAGGGCGCAACTACAGCCAAGACATCTTTCTGCCATATTCTTTTCTTTTATACCTAAATGTGTTGTCTATCCCTTTTTTTTATTTACAAAAGGTCCCCATGTGCTCTAAAAAAATAAAAAGCATATACTCGCCTAGTGATCTAGCACACGTCTCCTCTCTTCCTCTCCCAATGTGGTCAGCCTGTGACCTCTGCAGCCAATCAGTGGCCGCAGCGGTGAGCAAAGTTTCACTGCTGCGAGCACTAATTGGCTGCTGCGTTTACTTGTTGACCACACCTGAAGAGGAGGAGAGGAGACCGTCAGGGCACCCGGGCAGTTAGACAGAGGAGCATCAGGTAGTATGTCCTTTTAACTATTTTTACAGCACAATTGGGCCCTTTGTTAAATAAAAATGGGTAGACAACCACCACTATAACTCTTCACCATAAAGATGTCATGTTTGTATTACTGATCAGTCTCCTCATTTATATAGGCTCACGGTATTAAAGATGCAACTGAAATCATTTTCGAGATGTCCAAGGATGAGAGGAAAGATTTCTATCGGACAATAGCCTGGGGCTTGAACCGTCCTCTCTTTGCTGTGTACAGGAGAGTCCTTCGCATGTATGATGACAGGAACCATGTGGGAAAGTAAGACAATTTTTTGTATTGTAAGTATTTACCTAGTAATGTACATGGTATCATCATTTGTTACATCATCCTACTATAAATATACTGAACAAAACCCAAAACTTTTGTTTTTTCTCCCATTTTTCATGAGCTGAACTCAAAGATCTAAGACTTTTTCTATGTACACAAAAGGCCTTTTTCGCTCACACATGGTTCACAAATTTGTCTAAATCTGTGTTAGTGAGCACTTCTCCTTTGCCGAGATAATCCATCCACCTCACAGATGTGACATATCCAGATGCTGATTATTGCACAGGTGTGGCATATCCAGATGCTGATTATTGCACAGGTGTGACATATCCAGATGCTGATTATTGCACAGGTGTGACATATCCAGATGCTGATTATTGCACAGGTGTGTCCTATCCAGATGCTGATTAGACAGCATTGTTATTGCACAGGTGTGTCCTATCCAGATGCTGATTATTGCACAGGTGTGATATATCCAGATGCTGATTATTGCACAGGTGTGTCATATCCAGATGCTGGTTATTGCACAGGTGTGTCCTATCCAGATGCTGATTATTGCACAGGTGTGGCATATCCAGATGCTGATTATTGCACAGGTGTGTCCTATCCAGATGCTGGTTATTGCACAGGTGTGTCATATCCAGATGCTGGTTATTGCACAGGTGTGTCATATCCAGATGCTGGTTATTGCACAGGTGTGGCATATCCAGATGCTGATTATTGCACAGGTGTGGCATATCCAGATGCTGATTATTGCACAGGTGTGGCATATCCAGATGCTGGTTATTGCACAGGTGTGTCCTATCCAGATGCTGATTATTGCACAGGTGTGGCATATCCAGATGCTGATTATTGCACAGGTGTGGCATATCCAGATGCTGGTTATTGCACAGGTGTGTCCTATCCAGATGCTGGTTATTGCACAGGTGTGTCCTATCCAGATGCTGATTATTGCACAGGTGTGTCATATCCAGAGGATGATTAGACAGCATGATTATTGCACAGGTGTGTCATATCCAGAGGATGATTAGACAGCATGATTATTGCACAGGTGTTCCTGTGCGAAGTTTCTGGATATTAGCAGGAACTTGAACACACTGTAATATACGCCAACCCAGAGTATCCCAAACATGCTCAATGGGCGTCATGTCTGGTGAGTATGCTGGCCATGCAAGAACTTCGCACAGCCATTGAAGAGGAGTGGACCAACATTCTACAGGCCACAATCAACAACCTGATCAACTCTATGTGAAGGAGATTTGTTGAAAATGATGATCACACCAGATACTGACTGGTTTTCTGACCCATCTAATACTGTAAAGCTGTACATCTTAGAGTGGCCTTTTATTGCATCCAGTCTAAGGCACACCTTTACAATAATCATGCTGTCTAATCAGCATCTGGATATGCCACACCTGTGCAATAATCAGCATCTGGATATGCCACACCTGTGCAGTAATCAGCATCTGGATATGCCACACCTGAGCAATAATCAGCATCTGGATATGCCATACCTGTGCAATAATCAGCATCTGGATATGCCACACCTGTGCAATAATCAGCATCTGCATATGCCACACCTGTGCAATAATCAGCATCTGGATATGCCACACCTGTGCAATAATCAGCATCTGGATATGCCACACCTGTGCAATAATCAGCATCTGGATATGCCACACCTGTTTAATAATCAGCATCTGGATATGCCACACCTGTGCAATAATCAGCATCTGGATATGCCACACTTGTGCAATAACCAGCATCTAGATATGCCACACCTGTGCAATAACAGCATCTGGATATGTCACACCTGTTCAATAACCAGCATCTGGATATGTCACACCTGTGCAATAACCAGCATCTGGATATGCCACACCTGTGCAATAATCAGCATCTGGATATGCCACACCTGTGCAATAATCAGCATCTGGATATGCCACACCTGTGCAATAATTAGAATCTGGATATGCCACACCTGTGCAATAATCCGCATCTGGATATGCCACACCCGTGCAATAATCAGCATCTAGATATGCCACACCTGTGCAATAATCAGAATCTGGATATGCCACACCTGCGCAATAATCAGCATCTGGATATGCCACACCTGTGCAATAATCAGCATCTGGATATGTCACACCTGTGCAATAACCAGCATCTGGATATGTCACACCTGTGCAATAATCAGCATCTGGATATGCCACACCCGTGCAATAATCAGCATCTGGATATGCCACACCTGTGCAATAATCAGCATCTGGATATGCCACACCCGTGCAATAATCAGCATCTGGATATGTCACACCTGTGCAATAATCAGCATCTGGATATGTCACACCTGTGCAATAATCAGCATCTGGATATGTCACACCCGTGCAATAATCAGCATCT
This sequence comes from Phyllobates terribilis, assembly GCF_046119375.1. Lineage (NCBI taxonomy): Eukaryota > Metazoa > Chordata > Amphibia > Anura > Dendrobatidae > Phyllobates > Phyllobates terribilis. Next base: position 278,815,518 of record NW_027362771.1, read on the forward strand.
GGATATGCCACACCCGTGCAATAATCAGCATCTGGATATGCCACACCCGTGCAATAATCAGCATCTGGATATGCCACACCCGTGCAATAATCAGCATCTAGATATGTCACACCTGTGAGGTGGATGGATTATCTCGGCAAAGGAGAAGAGCTCACTAACACAGATTTAGACAAACTTGTGAAAAATATTTGAGAGATAAAGGCCTTTGTGTACATAGAAAAAGTCTTAGATCTTTGAGTTCAGCTCATGAAAAATGGGAGCAAAAACAAAAGTGTTGGGTATATATTTTTGTTCAGTATATATGGCTTGTTGTTGTGTTTTTTTTAATGGATAAAATAAGGATGAGTTCATATGTGCTGTAAATCTGCCATGGATCTTGCTGCAAATCAGCAGTAAGTTCTGCATCTATATATTTTCAGATTTGGTTGCTGATTCACCTCCGATTTCACACATGCTACTCAGAAAGTGTAACAAATTTGCAAAAGAATGAGCATAAAGTAGATTTATAAAATCTCATCCATTTACCTTGTACTGCAATACACTGGATTTTACCTGAGCAGATCACAAGGTAAAATCTGCAGTCTGAATTAACCCTAATGCTGTTTTTGGACTAGGCAAGTGTCTGTTACTATAGAGAAAATTGGCCCTTGTAATTGCTAACACATAACCTCCTCTCATTCCTGTGACCTTTTATCTACAGTGTATTTTCAGGCACTGAGTCACTTTTACGCCTGCATTTTTCAGCTGTATGTTTACTCTGCTCTACAAAAAAGGCTTTCCACTACTATTATATTGATGACCTATCCACGTGATCAGTCATCAGTACCAGATGTTACCAGCTCCAGCAGTGACCAGAGCCGACCAGCACAGCTCCATATGTTGTGTAATGGCTGCTGACACTGATGAGCACTACCCTATTTATCCAGAGCTGGTAACCGCTGATCAGTGGGGGTACCGGGTATGGCACTAGCACCAATCTGCTATCATACGGATATCAATATCGGTGGAGCTCTCAACCACATTAAATGATTGAGCCTGGCAAGTTTTAGTATATGTAACCATGTTCTAGAAGTATGGAATAGTGTATTATTAAACTACTTTTATTTGGTAAATGGTATTCCCGGGATTTTGATATTTTAGTTTTCATGCCGTCATCAGAATATGGGGTTATTTCGAGTGTTTCTTGTTTTGCAGATACACACATGCAGAAATTGAAAGACTGAGAGAGTAAGTAACCTAAGCTATATATTTTTAGATGTGAAGGGGTTGTCCGATTAAAACAAGCTATCACGTCTCCACTAGATAGGTGATAACTCTTTGGTCTGCTTTGACCACTGGGACCGGCACCGATTGGCTTTTCTGCCAGCCCCATAGAGAATAGAATGGCGTTCGGGCATCCGACTTGCCACACCATTCTGTAATGGGTATAAAAATTCCCCCAACCTGAGTGGTGTAGGACACCCCCAATCGTAACATATACAGTTGTGCTCAAAAGTTTACATACCCCGGCTGAATTTTTCCTTTCTTGGCCTTGTTTCAGAGAATATGAATGATAACCAAAAAAACTTTTTCTCCACTCATGGTTATTGGTTGGGTGAAGCCATTTATTGTCAAACTACTGTGTTTTCTCTTTTTAAATCTTAATGACAACCAAAAACATCCAAATGACCCTGATCAAAAGTTCACATACCATGAACACCATGAATACCATACCAGTTCTTAATACCATGTATTGCCCTCTCTAACATCAATGACAGCTTGAAGTCTTTTGTGGTAGTTGTGGATGAGGTTCTTTATTTTCTCAGATGGTAAAGCTGCCCATTCTTCTTGGCAAAAAAACTCCAGTTCCTGTAAATTCTTGGGCTGTCTTGCATGAACTGTGCGCTTGAGATCTCCCGAGAGCGGCTCAATGATATTGAGGTCAGGAGACTGAGATGGCCACTCCAGAACCTTCACTTTGTTCTGCTGTAGCCAATGACAGGTCGACTTGGCCTTGTGTTTTGGATCGTTGTCATGTTGGAACGTCCAAGTACATCCCATGCGCAGCTCCCGGGCTGATGAGTGCAAATTTGCTTCCTGTATTTGCTGATAACGTGCTGCATTCATCTTTCCTTCAAATTTTACCAAGTTTCCTGTGCCTTTGTAGCTCACACATCCCCAAAACATCAGCGATCCACCTCCGTGCTTTACTGTAGGAATGGTGTTCTTTTCATCATAGGCCTTGTTGACCTCTCTCCAAATGCAACGTTATGGTTGTGACCAAAAAGTTAAATTTTGGTCTCATCACTCCAAATTACCTTGTTCCAGAAGTTTTGAGGCTTGTCTCTGTGCTGTTTGGCTTATTGTAGGCGAGATACTTTGTGGCATTTGCGCAGTAATGCCTTTCTTCTGGTGACTCGACCATGCAGCCCATTTTTCTTCAAGTGCCTCCTTGTTGTGCATCTTGAAACAGCCACTCCGCTAGTTTTCAGAGAGTCCTGAATTTCAGCTGATGTTATTTGTGGGCTTTTCTTTGCATCCTGAACAATTTTCCTGGCAGTTGTGGCCGAAATTTTTGTTGGTCTACCTGACCGTGGTTTGGTTTTTACAGAGCTCTAGATTTTCCCTTTGTTAATCACAGTTTGAAAGCTGCTGACTGGCATTATCAATTCCTTGGATATATTTTTGTATCCCATTCCTGTGTTATACAGTTCTACTACCTTTTCCTGTAGATCCGTTGAGAATTCTTTTGCTTTCCCCATGACTCACAATCCAGAAACGTCAGTGGCTGGATGAAAGATGCAAGAGTCTGTCTGGATCCCAGAAACTCAATCAGCTTTTATGCACACACACTGATTACAAGCAAACAGGTCACAGGTGAGGATGTTACCTTTAGTAGACATTGAAACCCATTTGTGCCAAATTCTGTGCATGTTATCAGGCCAAAATCACCAGGGTATGTGAACTTTTGATCAGGGTCATTTGGATGTTTTTGGTTGTCGTTAAGATTTAAAAAGAGAAAACACAGTAGTTTGACAATAAATGGCTTCATCCAACCAATAACCATGAGTGGAGAAAAAGTTTTTTTGTTATCATTCATATTCTCTGAAACAAGGCCAAGAAAGGAAAAATTCAGCCGGGGTATGTAAACTTTTGAGCACAACTGTAGGTAAAAACTTGTTTTAGCTGGACAACTTTTTTAACCGGTTCCCGACCGCCCACTGTAGATAAACGTCGGCGCTTGCCGGGCTCTGTGCAGCGCCGACGTTTAAAAACGGTGGGTGGTCTCGCAGCGCTCAGGACCCCCAGGGTCCTGCAAGCGCTGCGATTCCGGTGCAGAGCGTTAGCTCTGACAGGGAACATCATCGGGACCTGATTAGATCAGGTCCCAGTGATGTTAACCCTTAGCTGTCTTCTATATGCTGTGATCTATAGTGATCGCGGCATATAGGAGACAGCAGGAGGAGAGGGGGTCGTCAACTTACCTCTCCGAAGACCTCCGAGTCCTTCCAGGACCTGGGGTTGCTATGGCAGCTGGAGGTCACATGACCGCCTCCAGCTCTGCCATATATGGTGTCCTGTCTGGCTCAGCTGCAGCTGTAGCCAGACAGGAGACTCTGACTGAAACAGTCAGGGAAGATCTCATGTAATGTAATATATGTCTATTACATTACATGAGATCAGAGATCAGAAAAATAAAAATTAATGTCCCATACAGGGACTAAGAAAAAATGTGAAAAAAAGTAAAAAAAAAGTTTTTAAACTATTAATAAAAAAATCACAAAATAAATAAAAATAAATAAATAAAATATTAAACCAATAAATCCGTATATTTTTACAAAACCAAAAAAAGTACACATATTTGGTATCGCCGCGTCCGAAACAACCCGAGCTATAAAACTGTCACACTAATTAACTCCTTCTGTGCACACCGTAATAAAAATAAATAAAAAACGGAGCAAAAAAATATGCTTTTTCATCATATTGCCAAACAAAAAGTGGAAAAAAATGCGATCAAAAAACAAAATAGAAATAAAAATGGTACCACTGAAAACGTCATCTTGTTACGCAAAAAAAAAGCCGCCATACAGCTCCATCAGCCGAAAAATAAAAAAGTTATAGCGCTCAGAATAAAGCAATGCAAAAAAAATATTTTTTTCTATAAAATAGTTTTATTGTGTAAAAGCGCCAAAACATAAAAAAAATACAGTAAGTGTAGTATCGCTGTAAACGTACTGACCCGAAGAATAACGCTGCCTGATCACTTTTACCACACGCAGAACGGCATAAAAAAAAAACTCAAAAAACAATTCCTGAATTGTTTGTTTTTGTTAATTTTACCTCCCAAAAAACGGAATAGAAAGCGATCAAAAAATGTCACGTCCCCAAAAATGGTACCAATAAAAATGTCAACTCGTCCCGCAAAAAACAAGCCGTCACATGACTCTGTCGGCCGAAATATGGAAAAATTATAGCTCTCAAAATATGGTGATGCAAAAACTAGATTTTGAAAAAAAAGCGTCTTTTAGTGTGTGACAGCTGTCAGTCATAAAAACCCGATATCAATCTGGTATCTCTGTAATCACACCGACCCGAAGAATAAAGTAATCTAATCAGTTATATCACACTAGGAACGGCGTAAAAAATAAATAAAACCAATTCTTCACCTGCTACTGATTTGTTTATTATGTCCCCAAAGATCCCAGTAAGGCTCTGCCCACATTTATCCTGTGCTCTGCGCTGAGCACTTACACCAGAGTTTCCGTGTAAATCTCTGAAATACATGATTCAGCCGGAACCCATGACGGAAGATTCCCTGTAATGAGACAGATATAGGTCACTGTGGACGCCGTCTAGCCTGGGATCCCACGGTGTCATTTGTTTTAGGCGTGCATAAAAGTGCGGTTGGCCACAGTTTTGTGCACTTCTGAAAAAAAGGACACCGCTACACAGAGGCCAGACGGTGTCCAGAGTAACTCTGCTGCCTCATTACAGTGAATGGATCCTGCAGGGGTTTCATCTGAATTACATCACTTGGAAAATTAGATGGAAACCCCGATGTAAGTGCTCAGCCTAGAGCGCCGGATAAATGTTACGTAAAATGTTCCCAATAAAAGCTTCAACTCAGTCCTCAAAAAAAACTAGTCCCCACTCAGGTCCATCATCTGTTAAAAATATAAGGGACTTCCAAGTTACTGGTAGCAGAAAGGCTTTGGAAAAGCAAAATGACCCTTGCCCCCCAAAAGAAATTCAGAAAATTTTGTGCTCCCAAATCCAAATGCCTATTCTACAATAATTTGTTCTCCAATTGTCAAATAGCACTCTGTCCCCCCCAGATCTCACCGTATGGCTAAGCGGTACGATACAGCCACATATGGGGTATTGACACTTTTAGAAGAAATTGTGTGACACATTTCGGCACCATTTTTACCCATTGCCCTGTGTGAAAATGTAAAATCTGAGGGTAAAACATTTTTTTGTGGTAAAAATATAATTATGCTTTTTTCACTGCCCAATGGTATAAATTTAAAAATTAAAAAATACTCACTACTTCCCTAGATGAATTCCTTGAGAGGTGTAGTTTACAAAATGGGGTCATTTGTGGAGGTTTCTGCTGTTTTGGCATGTCAGCGACTCTTCAAATGTGACATGGTGTCTGCTGCCTATCCCAGCCAACATAGCGCTCCTTTCTCTTCCGAACCCTGCCGTACACCAAAGCAGTGGTTTTCCCCCACATATGGGGTATCGGCGTACTCAGGAGAAATTGTACAACAAATTTCATGGTGCAATTTCTCCGGTTATCCTTATGATAATGCAAAATTAGGGGATGAAAAACATTTTTTATGGGAAAAATGTGAAAATGTTATTTTCACGGCTCAATATTATAAACTTCTGTGAAGCAGCTGGGGGTGCAAGGTGCTCACCACACATCTAGATAAGTTCCCTAAGGGGTCTAGTTTCCAAAATGGTGGCACTTGTGGGGGGTTTCCGCTGTTTAGACACATTAGGGGCTCCACAAATGTGACATGGCGTCCGCTAATTATTCAAACAAATTTTACATTCAAAAAGTCAAATGGCGCTCCTTCCCTTTCAAACCCTGCCGTGCGCCCAAACAGTGGTTTTCCCTCACATATGGGGTATCGGCGTGTTCAGGAGAAATTGCACAACAAACTTCATGGTGCAATTTATCCTGTTACCCTTATGATAATACAAAATTAGAGAATGAAAAAGATTTTTTGTGGGAAAAATGTGAAAATTTTATTTTCACGGCTCAATATTATAAACTTCTGTGAAGCAGCTGGGGGTGCGAGGTGCTCACCACACATCTAGATAAGTTCCCTAAGGGGTCTAGTTTCCAAAATGGTGGCACTTGTGGGGGGTTTCCACTGTTTAGTCACATTAGGGGCTCCCCAAATGCGACATGGCGTCTGCTAATTATTCAAACAAATTTTACATTCAAAAAGTCAAATGGCGCTCCTTCCCTTTCAAACCCTGCCATGCGCCCAAACAGTAATTTGCCTCCACATATGGGGTATCAGCGTGTTCAGGAGAAATTGCACAACAAATTTCATGGTGCAATTTATCCTATTACCCTTATGATAATGCAAAATTAAGGGATGAAAAACGGTTTTGTGGGAAAAATGTGAAAATTTTATTTTTACGGCTCAATATTATAAACTTCTGTGAAGCAGCTGGGGGTGCGAGGTGCTCACCACACATCTAGATAAGTTCCCTAAGGGGTCTAGTTTCCAAAATGGTGGCACTTGTGGGGGGTTTCCACTGTTTAGTCACATTAGGGGCTCCCCAAATGCGACATGGCGTCTGCTAATTATTCAAACAAATTTTACATTCAAAAAGTCAAATGGCGCTCCTTCCCTTTCAAACCCTGCCATGCGCCCAAACAGTAATTTGCCTCCACATATGGGGTATCAGCGTGTTCAGGAGAAATTGCACAACAAATTTCATGGTGCAATTTATCCTATTACCCTTATGATAATGCAAAATTAAGGGATGAAAAACGGTTTTGTGGGAAAAATGTGAAAATTTTATTTTTACGGCTCAATATTATAAACTTCTGTGAAGCAGCTGGGGGTGCGAGGTGCTCACCACACATCTAGATAAGTTCCCTAAGGGGTCTAGTTTCCAAAATGGTGGCACTTGTGGGGGGTTTCCACTGTTTAGTCACATTAGGGGCTCCCCAAATGCGACATGGCGTCTGCTAATTATTCAAACAAATTTTACATTCAAAAAGTCAAATGGCGCTCCTTCCCTTTCAAACCCTGCCATGCGCCCAAACAGTAATTTGCCTCCACATATGGGGTATCAGCGTGTTCAGGAGAAATTGCACAACAAATTTCATGGTGCAATTTATCCTATTACCCTTATGATAATGCAAAATTAAGGGATGAAAAACGGTTTTGTGGGAAAAATGTGAAAATTTTATTTTTACAGCTCAATATTATAAACTTCTGTGAAGCACCTTGGGGTTCAAGGTGCTCACCACACATCTAGATAAGTTCCCTAAGGGGTCTAGTTTCCAAAATGGTGTCACTTGTGGGGGGTTTCCACTGTTTAGGCACATCAGGAGCTCTCCAAACGCAACATGGCGTCTGCTAATTATTCAGACAAATTTTACATTCAAAAAGTCTAATGGCGCTCCTTCCCTTCCGAACCCTGCAGTGCGCCCAAACAGTGGTTTTCCCTCACATATGGGGTATCAGCACGCTCAAGAGAAATTGCACAAAAAAATTTGGGGTCCATTTTTTCCTGTTACCCCTGTGAAAATAAAAAAAATTGGGTCTAAAGTAACATTTTTGTGAAAAAAGTTAAATGTTAATTTTTTTTTTCCACATTCCAAAAATTCCTGTGAAGCACCTGAAGGGTTAATAAAGTTCTTGAATGTGGTTTTGAGCACCTTGAGGGGTGCAGTTTTTAGAATGGTGTCACTTTTGGGTATTTTCTGTCATAAAGACCCCTCAAAGTGACTTCAAATATGATGTGGTCCCTAAAAAAATGTTTTTGTAAATTTTGTTGGAAAAATGAGAAATCGCTGGTCAACTTTTAACCCTTATAGCTCCCTAACAAAAAAAAAATTTGGTTCCAAAATTGTGCTGATGTAAAGTAGACATGTGGGAAATGTTATTTATTAACTCTTTTGTGTGACATATCGCTCTGATTTAAGGGCATGAAAATTCAAAGTTTGAAAATTGCAAAATTTTCTAAATTTTCGCCAAATTTCCGATTTTTTCACAAATAAACGCAAGTTATATGGAAGAAATTTTACCACTATCATGAAGTACAATATGTCATGAAAAAACACTCTCAGAATCAGGGGAATACGTTGAAGCGTTCCAGAGTAATTACTTCATAAAGTGACAGTGGTCAGAATTGAAAAAATTGGCCTGGTCACGAAGGCAAAAACAGGCTCTGGCGCGAAGTGGTTAAGCCCAGAAATAAATTATGCTGGCTTTTGCCAATGAGCATGTATTAGGATTTCAGTAAATAAAGCTTCTCATTTCCATTTCAATTTTCCAATGTGCTATCAGAATTGTTGCAAACCACAGCTGTGATTACTGTACTGTAGCTGTGATCAGTCCTGTATCTGTGTGTCCATTACATATCCAGGACAGACCTCTGGCCACTGAAAGTGAATAAGCTTTATTTGCCAAGTCCATTTTACTCCTTTGAGTTTACTAAATGGAGTAAGTATAGGGGTCGATATGTTCAGACTCATTAATAGTCTAAATTGAAGGACTCAACAGTCAGTTTGTCTCCAGGCTGAGAAACTGGCAATGATATTTTTTTCTTTCTGCCTGCACAGCAATTAGACGGGGTTGATCTTTTAGAGAGGGAGGATGTGTGTGCATGGATAATTGTCCTCCTCTGTGTCACTTGTAAATATGTGTGCAGTGAAAATAATGGCTATAATAGCCAGCCTTTCGTTACAGTATAGTAATCGATAACAAGCTAGTCACGGCTGTCCCAGTGTTGTAAACCTCAATGGTCAGCTGTAATCTTTGGGGCTGTGCAGCAGTTAATGCTTACTCTCCCTGCTGTGCCACCAAAGAGAAATCTAATAATGTGATTTGTCCTTTATTGTATTCAGGCTTCGTGTGAAACATGGGAATGACTGGGCGACAATAGGAGCTGCTCTGGGTCGGAGTGCCTCATCTGTAAAGGATCGATGTCGACTAATGAAAGAAACCTGTAAAACAGGTGCAAGTCTCTCCCACTATAAAGTTATCATTTCAGATGGATCTGTACTGGTTTTGCTTTTGAGTTGCATAAGTACTTCATTATGTATTTTTATCTAAACAGGCTGTTGCCAAAGTCCCTTTTTTTCACAAAACCCCACCTTGCACATCAGTGGTGTTTTAACTTTTGGGACCCCCACCATTTCAAAGAATGGGGCTCTGAAATGTCCTGTTGGACATAAACGAACTGCCCTGTATGCATGTCACAGCTTCATTCATTGTGTGAGAATGCCAAAGAAGGCTGAGCGCATTTCAAAGCCTTGAGTGAGTTCAGGTTCAAGTTCGGGTACAGTTCTTGTACCTGGACTCAACTTTGGACTAAAGTTTGGTCGAATCCGAATTTCCACTGGTCCCCCTCATCCTATCAGTCACCTCTTTGTGTTGTGCCTATGTGTCCTTCTTCTATATTGCCATTCTGCAGACAACTTTGCCTTTGTCTAATACAAGCCTTGATAACTTTCTGGTAGTTGGTTGTCTCGCAGACTTTCTTCATGAGTTTATGTATTTATTTTTTAGGGAAATGGACTGATGAAGAAGAACGGCGTTTAACAGATGTTGTACATGAACTTACTGGCACAGAAAGTGGTGATATAGTTACACAGGGGGTCTCCTGGGCATCAGTGGCAGAACGAGTGGGGACACGTTCCGAGAAGCAATGCCGCTCTAAGTGGTTGAACTATTTGAATTGGAAACAAAGTGGTGGAACACAATGGACCAAAGAAGATGAAATCAACCTAATTTTAAGGTATGCTTGTATTGTGGCCTGCTTTTTAATTTGACTACAATCATTTTACTCCTTGTGTATGCCTGTAGAAATTTTGGGAGACCTGCCACGTCTTCTTTAAAAGGACTCTGTCAGCACAGAATGACTGTTCTTACTAAGTACAGGCGCTCGGTGCATCATGGCGGGGCAAATCATTTATATACACCTTCCCACCTGCTTGCTTTCCATCTATCTCCTCCCTTCTATGGTCATATGAAGCAAGATCTGTCAATCAAAGAAGAGGGGGTGGAGATGGAAACCAAGCAGGTGGGAAGGTGTATATAAATGATTGGCCCCGCCATGAAGAACCGAGTGGTGGGACTTAGTTTGAACAGTCATTCTGTGCTGACAGGAGTCCCTTTAAATGGCTTATCCAGGACTTTGCCCATTTTTACTTATACTTACTTGCAGGCAGATAGTTGCTAACTACCTGCCTGTGCTGCCCTGCGACGATCTCTGCCGGCTCAGAGTGGTTACGGGCTGCTCCTGCTGGCACATTCTCTTGCTTCGTACTGGGCAGCTTCTTCTCTTCCACTCTATTATATTAATGAAGTGTCACTGCTAATATCATGCTGATTGACCACTGGCTCCCCGCTGCCTAACAGCCAGCTATCAATCAACATGACATTGACAAGACAGACCGGATTATAAGCAGGGCTGTGGAGTCGGTAAGTCAAACCTCCGACTCATACTTCAACTCCGACTCCTCAATTTCCATGACATCGACTCCGACTCCCTCACACATGGCTCATATTTAAGTGATAAATTTACTGTAGCACAGATTCATCTCAGCTAAAAGTCTAGACCCTTAGATCAGGAATAGGACAGACATTTATAGGACATTTCAGAACTTTCCCAAATTCTTATGAAAAAATATTCCCCACAAACTGCATTGAACTACTGTACCCAATTTATTATATATTTTAGGAGCTGGAGTCAGCCCTTTTTATACTGACTCCGACTCCACAGCCCTGATTATAAGAACTGATCTGTTGACGTGAGGTCAGAGGAAGCAGGAGAGTCACCACCAGCAGAGATTGTCGCGGAGCAGAACAGGGATTTAGTTAGCCACTACTTGCCCGTAAATTCTTGTCATGAAAACGTAACCAGAGTCCCAGTTAACACCTTTAATCTTCTCCCTTCCTTTACTCCTGTTTTGTCTCATATTACAATTATAACTGAGAAATATAGGAAAGTATTTGTTTGTGTATGTCCTAGGAGATCACTTCTAATCCCTCTGAGCTCCTTCACCTCCCACTCCTCTCTTTGTCAAATAACTGAAGAATTCCCCTTCTCTAGTATTTTGTGAAAACTAAAATTGTTCTATATTGGTTTCATTCTATTCCTCTCAACTAGAATAGCAGAACTTGGCGTGTTGGATGAAAATGACATTAACTGGGATATAATGGCAGAAGGTTGGAGCAGTGTTCGATCTCCGCAGTGGCTCAGAAGTAAATGGTGGACTGTCAAACGGCAGATTGCAAACCACAAAGATGTGTCCTTTCCAGGTATAGTCATTTTATCAGTGATTGCTTTCTGTTAAGTAACTGATGACAATCTTTTTGACAGTTTTTATTTTTAAATAAAATCAGTGATATTGTGAATGCTAATTATTCTGATCCCGGTCACTAAACCATGTAGATGCCACGAACAATGCTGACTGTGGCTTCTAATTATGGGGCTCCTACGTCGGCAGACCCCAACACTATATTAGGGTGTTAGATGGTTGTTTCAGCAGCCAAGGCCCTCAAAAAAGAGCTGGTATCTGCCTCATATTAGGCTATATTAGTTTGACAAGAATGTGTTTAGGAAGAAATTGAATCTACACTGCTCAAAAAAATAAAGGGAACACTTAAACAATAGAATATAACTCCAAGTAAATCAAACTTCTGTGAAATCAAACTGTCCACTTAGGAAGCAACACTGATTGACAATCAATTTCACATGCTGTTGTGCAAATGGAATAGAGAATAGATGGAAATTATTGGCAATTATCAAGACATTCTCAAAGGAGTGGTTCTGCATGTGGGGACCACAGACCACATCTCAGTACCAATGCTTTCTGGCTGATGTTTTGGTCACTTTTGATTGTTGTTTGTGCTTTCACACTCGTGGTACCATGAGACGGACTCTACAACCCACAGAAGTTGTTCAGGTAGTGCAGCTCATCCAGGATGGCACATCAATGCGAGCTGTGGCTAGAAGGTTTGCTGCGTCTGTCAGCGTAGTGTCCAGAGGCTGGAGGCGCTACCAGGAGACAGGCCAGTACACCAGGAGACATGGAGGGGGCCATAGTTGGGCAACAACCCAGCAGCAGGACCGCTACCTCCGCCTTTGTGCAAGGAGGAACAGGAGGAGCACTGCCAGAGCCCTGCAAAATGACCTCCAGCAGGCCACAAATGTGCATGTGTCTGCACAAATGGTTAGAAACCGACTCCATGAGGGTGGTATGAGGGCCCAAAGTCCACAGATGGGGGATGTGCTCACAGCACAACACCGTGCAGGACGCTTGGCATTTGCCACAGAACACCAGGATTGGCAAAGGCGCCCTGTGCTCTTCACAATTGAAAGCAGGTTCACACTGAGCACATGTGACAGACGTGACAGAGTCTGGAGACGTCGTCTTGAGCAGTGTAATTTTAACATGCCATTTATTCAGCAAAATCAATAAAACCAAAAGTACCATAAATAAATGTGTTTTTTCCGTCATTTAGGAATATTGCTTGTTTTCTTGAAACATTTGACGTAATAGTGGATTTCTTTTATTTTTTTTTCAGTATTAATAAAAGGACTGAGGCAGTTGCATGAAAGCCAAACTACTCTCTTGGGTGCTCAGGAGCTAGAGAACAAAGCAGACATCCAGTCCCAGAGCGGATCCTCCGGTGTGCAGCATGTACAGATCCGAGTGGCTCACTTGGAGGAAAGCCCAAATCTGCCGCAGAGTTCAATGGCTTCTTTACAGATCCCTGTACAAATCACGCACCTCTGTAAGCACCCGGGAATGTATTGCTGATAACATAAACTGCATACAGTGTACATTTTTATAAAGCATATCAAAATGTTAATATCATATAATTCTCTAACATTTATAGATATGAATCCCTTTGCGCAACCAGCTGTACGTAACAGTCAGAGTGCGTGTGTATGGAGTCGGGTCAGGAGCCATGCCCACTCCATATAGGACAGATGCCGACTGTAATACACTGCCTGCATCTGGCCGTCACAGCAGCAATTGGCGCTTGCCGCTGCTGTTTAACTATTGAAATGCTGCTGTCAACCCACCTCTATACAATATACAATTCATCTATTTTCCCAAGATGCTGCTTTAGCCAGTTTCTGTAAAAACTAGAGATTGCTTTTCTAACCTCAATACATCAATGACGTCTCCAGTACTTCTCAGCTGATAGTATTGTTCTCCTTTTATTATAGCCTCCCCTGAATCCTCATCTCCTAATACTGACCCAGACTCACTGACAGCAGGAACTCTGCAGACATTTGAGATCTTACCAGTAAGTAGGTGACTATAATCCATAGCACAATGAAGGAGTTATTCCTCTCCAATATAATAATTACTAAGGAAAGGATAATATCAATTCTCTATTTGTAATTGCTAACTCTGTATCTCCCCCCAAGTCCTTTTATTTGCAGCCAAGTCGCACCTCAGGCACCTTCATCCTTCAGACAAGTTCTACCCAAAGTCTTCCATTAACGCTGACATCGAACCAAGGTGTGACCCTGACCTCAAACACCTCCCCAGCGTCACCAGAGCGGATCATTGTGCATGCCTTATCTGTGAGTACGGCCATACAGATGGTAGGGTATGTGATGAGCATTAATTGAGTTACTTTTGCAGGTTTTAACATTTGTTATAAAATGTTCAGTATGTATATTATTTAGGAGAGCATTGGATTGGACAGGACAGTATGGAAGTCATTCATACATACAGTATATTGCATTGTTACTATTTGTCAAGCCATTATGGGAAGCCATAGATCGAGTTTGGTCCTGTGCTGCCTTTTCCAGGACCACAAACATGGCAGGAAAGGTAATTAATTGTGATACATTGCCTATAGATCATCATTGTGAAGTAAAAATCACAGCACAGAACCTCATGACTTTGTTCTGCATAGGGACACCTAGAAGACTGTGCTTCACTATGCAATGAAAAAAGTATGCTGACTCCTAGTAATAACCCGCGAGTGATCCCCAAATAAATTTGTCATCGTTTCTACCTTTCCTGCCTCCATTTTCCACATCGCTGCCTCCAGTTTGTTCACATCCCACGCTTCCAGTTTTGGCAGTTTCCTGTAAGCATAGCCCACCAAACCCATCATGCGTACCACTGCCTGGGCATAGAAAAGCTGTAATTGACCGATGTCCCAACCACTGTACTGTATCTGCTTCGGCCTCAGTTGTCGGGACATCCCTGGTTATGTCAGCGTGAAAGTGTCGATGTGCTGGACACATACTGCTTTTTTGCACTTTCCAGTAGGGGAGATTTATAGAGGAGAAAGTAGTCCCATTTTCCCATTGCGCTAGTTTAGAATTCTTTCCAATATCCAGATGACACATATCAGAACTAGAAGTGCAGTGTGATCAGCACCGTGGCATCAGAGTTTGCAAGCACCGCTAAGCCCACCGGGAAAGAAAATGGTTTTTTACATCATGACATGAACTATAATCACTAGAGACATGTTGGTTAAATAAAAATGGAACCATTGTCTTAAGTCAATGTTTCCCAACGTTTTAGCCTTTGAGTTCCCTTGGCAAAAAAAAAATATTTTTTTGGCTCACCATTACCAAATACTTTTTCTTACAAATGACCAAAGAACATATACAGTTCTCCCTAAACATATAAAAATACACAGGGACACAGAGTATAAAAAGATACACTGTACCCACAGAATATATATATATATATATATAGGTGCATCTATCATCAAAAAGTTAATTTATTTCAGTTCTTCAATACAAAAAGTGAAACTCACATATTATATAGAGTCATTACAAACAGAGTGATCTATTTCAAGTGTTTATTTCCGTTAACGTTGATGATTATGGCTTACAGCCAATGAAAACACAAAAGTCATTATCTCAGTAAATTAGAATACTTTATAACAACAGTTTGAAAAATGTTTTTAAAATCCGAAATGTATGTTCAGTAAATGCTCTCAATACTTGATCGCCGGGGCTCCTTTTCCATCAATTACTGCATCAATGCGGTGTGGCATTTCATTGCCTGTATTCCATAATCATCAACATTAACAGAAATAAACACTTGAAATAGATCACTCTGTAATGACTCTATATAATATATGAGTTTCACTTTTTGTATTGAAGAACTGAAATAAATTAACTTTTTGATGATATTCTAATTTTGTGAGAAGCACCCGTATATATAATTTGTATTATATATATATATATATTTTATAATATATGAATGAAAACAGACTGTGCTCCCGGAAATGCAGCTAAACACCCAGAAACCTCACGTTGGAGGCTCCTGAGCGAGGCCGTTGCTCCAGTGGAGGCGGTTGAGTACATTAGTAGTGCTTCAGGAAGTCACGAGCGGCTTCGCGCCTGCACTGCTCTCCCACAACCATTTTTACCAGAGTGTCGTGGCACCAAGAGAAGTTTCAACAATTCAACCCCAGTTAGGAAACACTGGTCTATGGAATAGAACAAGCCAATGTGGCATAAATTAAAGCAAAATAAATTGTATAATCTGGGTGCCACAAATATTTTAATTGTAAAGCAATGAACCAGGTTTGGTTTTCCTGGTGCTGGACTATTTGTGTAATCTTTATTAGCAGACTTATATCTAACTTTTCTTGTTTCTATGCACAGCCAGAAAACCTCCTAAATGCAAGTGACAATGTTACAGTCCACTGTCATACACCAGGGATTATAATTCGGACGCTGGCCTCTGATAACATCTCTTCACCACTTGCTCAGACTGAGCTTTCTGTTGGTCCTCACGTACAGCAAAATGACTTACACAGTGCTGAGAGATCGCTAAAAGCAGACTGCCTTCCCCAAGAGATGCACGACATAGACCGAACGGTCAGCCGGGACTCCTTGTACTGTACTGAGCAGTCCATACATATGGGCATCAGGGGCAATGTGAAACTGCTACATCATCCTGGAACACATGCTGCGGACATGCCAAGTGCTGACAGAAGGACAGATGACCCCGATATTGACGTGGATGATAACTATGTCAAAGAAGTAAGGATGTTCTAAAAGAACCCGGTTTTTTCCTGTGGTTTGGGTTTTTATTTTGTTTGGAAAAGAAAAAATTCTTTAGCTGTAGAAAACTTTGACAGTAACTTTGTGACAGCTAGAAGAATGATATTTTTATATTCCTATATTGGTCAATGTACTTTTAACTATAGCAAACAATCTGAGCTATAACATACAGAACCAGTCAAGAGTTTTATACATCTGTTCAATGGTTTTCCTTGCTCTTATTGGAATGTGCACATTGTAGATTACGATTGAAGGCATCAAAACACCAAAGAAACTCATATGGAACAAAGAGAAACGAAACACATATGAAACAAACCAAAATGTGTTAAACCTTAGGTATCTCAATGTACCCCCCCCCCATTCCATTTACTCTGATGACACTCGGCATTCTCTCAAGCAACTTCATCAGGTAGTCACCTAGAATGGCTTCCAATGAATAGGTATGCCTTATCAAGAGTTCATCTGTGGAATCACTGGTTTTCAGAAAATGGTTGTGGCTATCAGATTGGTTTTGCAGTGGCAGTGTTGGTACACAGTTCCATATGAAGCTTTTCTAAGTAAGAATATGGAAATATATACTCAACTAAGTAAAGAGAAACAACAGTCCATCATTACTTTTAAGAAATGACGGTCAGTCAATCTGGAAAATTGCTAGAACATTGAAGGTAGCCTGAATTTCAGTCATGAAACCATCAGTCGATATGATGAAACTGACTCTCATGAGGATCGCCCCAAGAAAGGAACACCAAGAATGACCATGGCTGCAGAGGATAAGTTTACTAGCCTCCGAAAACTCAAATTCACAGCACCTTAGATAGCAGCACTCAGGAATGATGCATAGACATCAAGTAGCAGGCACATCTCAACATCAACTGTCCAGAGGAGAAGTAGGCATTAATGGTCAGTGGTCAAATTACTGGAAATAAGCCCCTATTGAAGACTGCAAGCAAGGAGATGCAACACAAGGACTGAACATTAGATCAATGGAAAATGTATACAGTGGTCTAGTTAATCAACATTTGAGATTTTTGGTACCAACCACCATATCTTTGTGATAAACAGAAAAGTTGAAAAGATGGGTTCTACATGTGTAATATTCACCATGAAGCATAGAGGAGGAGGTATGTGGGTGTGGAGGCTTTGCTGGTGAGACTGTTTGTGATTTATTCCAAATTCAAGTCACACGTTCCACAGCATTTTGCAACCAAATGGCATCCCTGGTTTGCACTTAGTGGCAACATGCTTTGTGTTGCAACAGGACCCAAAAGACATCCTCCAGGCTATGAAATGGCTATGTGACCAAGATTGAAAGGGATGGAGTTTTGTGTCAAATGACATGGCCTACACAATCACCCAACCTCAACCAAATTTAGATGGTTTGGGACCACAGAATGAAGGCAAAGGAGTCGGCAGTGCTCAACACCTCTTGGAATGCCTCCATGACTGTTGGGAAGCCATTGCAGGTGACTACCTGAAGAAGCTGCTTGAGAGCATGCCAAGAGGGTGTAAAGCTATCATTAGAGTAAAAGAAGGGTGATTTGAGTAATAAGATATAAAATATATTCTGGTTTGTTTCACACGTGTTTCTGTATGCCTTGTTTCCATGTGTTACTTTGTAGTTTTGCTGCCTTCAGTCTGAATCTATAATATGCACATTCTAATAAAGAACAAGAAAGCATGAACAGGTGGGTCCAACAAAGACAACTCATTTTAAACCCATTTAACCCCTTCCCGACCCGTGTCACACCGTTTGTGACATGGAAAACAGTTCGTTCCCGACCCATGTCACAGCGTCTGTGACATGGAGGGAAAGAGCCCCTGCAGCGCCTGCGAGCGGGGTCGCTCAGGTGTCACAGTTGCTACTGCAACTGGACATCCTGAAGTCGACCCCCCGGGGGGTGGATTAACCCCCCCGTGCCTGGGACCCCTCCGATTGGCTGTTTCATTTTCACTTTTAGTGAAACTGCCAATCGGTATGAATTAAATATTTCACCAATGAAAATTGGTGTAATATTTAAATCTGGGCATTGCCTGATGCTTACAGCATCAGCCATTGGCTGGGGGGAGTGTCACCTCTGTTCCCCCCCTCCCCCCAGATCTGATTGGGGGGCTAGCGTCACATGGATACTAGCCCCAATCAGATATGGAGGGATGGCTCCAGCACCTTCCCAACCCTAGATCGTCTGCTGCGGACCCCCTGCTGTGGACCCCCTGCTGCGGACCCCCTGCTGCGGACCCCCTGCTGTGGACCCTGTGGATCGCGTCTGCCGCCGCCACCGCTGATCAGCGGTAAGTATTGCCGCCACTCCCCCCGACCCCCCCCTCCACCCCCTCTCCACCCCCCCTCCCCCCTCTCCACCCCCCCTCCACTTTCATACCTGCACCCCGACCTCCGCTCCCTCTGCTCCCTCTCCCACGTCTTCATCCACCGGCTGCTGCTCTCCTTCTGACAGCCGGTGGACTGTGATCACAGCAGCAGCAGGCTCAGTGTAAATGCCCTGCTCCTGTGATCAAACCCACCATCCCCCAGTCCCAGTGATATCACCCCCCACCTCCCAATAATCACCCCCTCCCCCAGTGTTCACCCCCCCTGTTCCCAGTGTTCACCCCCCCCCTGTTCCCAGTGTTCACCCCCCCCTGTTCCCAGTGATCACCCCCCCCTGAAAACCCAGTAATCAGCCCCCAGCTCCTGCTCCCCTTTCTGCCCCAGTAATCACCCCCCGATGCTGCCGGCCTCCTACCCCCCCTTGCTGCTGCCGGCTCCTGCCCCAGTGATCACCCCCCTTGCTGCTTCTTCTGGCTCCTCCATCTCCTCAGCCCCCTCCTACGTCTGACCGCCCCATACGTCTGACCGCCCCATACGTCTGACCGCCCCATACGTCTGACCGCCCCCTATGCCTGACCGCCCCCTACGCCTGACTGCCCCCTACGCCTGACCGCCCCCTACGCCTGACCGGCCCCTACGCCTGACCGCCCCCACACGTGACTGCAGAAGGTTACACCAAGCACACACACGTACACTCACACTATAATAAAGTTTTGATTTTTTTTTTTTTTTTTTACACACGCACAAAGCACACAAAATGTCCCGCCCGTCCCGCTCATCCCAGTCTAGGGCGTACTCAGCTGAGGAGGCTATGTCAGGTTGGTGTGTGTGTGTTGTAGTGTATGAGATTGTGTGTGTGTGTGGTGTATGCACTACAATATACCACACCGCACACCAACCTGACATGCACTACACAATGGTGTCCGCTAACAAATTGGAACCCTTTGCGTTTGGAGAGTCCCTGTGTGCCCAAACATTGGAGCTCACCAACAAGTGACCCCATTTTGGAAACTAGACCCCCCAAGGCACCTATATAGATGCATAGTGAGCACTTGGAACCCCCAGGTGCTTCACAAATTGATTGATAAAAATGAAAAAGTGAAAAAAAAACAACACTTTTTTATTTTTACGGATTAATTTGCTAAGGACCTGGGGGTCCCAAGTGCTCACTATGCATCTAGATAGGTGCCTTGGGGGGTCTAGTTTCCAAAATGGGGTCACTTGTGGGGGAGCTCCAATGTTTGGGCACACAGCGGCTCTCCAAACGCAACATGGTGTCTTCTAACAATTTGAGCCGACAATTTGTTAGCGGACACCATGTTGCATTTGGAGAGCCGCTGTGTGCCCAAACATTGGAGCTCCCCCACAAGTGACCCCATTTTGGAAACTAGACCCCCCACGGCACCTATCTAGATGCATAGTGAGCACTTGGAACCCCCAGGTGCTTCACAAATTGATTCATAAAAATGAAAAAGTGGAAAAAAAAACACTTTTTTGATTTTTACGGATTAATTTGTGAAGGATCTGGGGGTTCCAAGTGCTCACTATGCATCTAGATAGGTGCCTTGGGGGGTATAGTTTCCAAAATGGGGTCACTTGTAGGTGAGCTCCAATGTTTGGGCACACAGCGGCTCTCCAAACGGGACATGGTGTCCGCAAACAAATTGAATGGAAAATCGGCTCAAATTGTTAGCGGACACCATGTTGCGTTTGGAGAGCCCCTAATGTGCCTAAAAAGTGGAGCTCCCCCACAAGTGACCCCATTTTGGAAACTAGACCCCCCAAGGCACCTATCTAGATGCATAGTGAGCACTTGGAACCCCCAGGTGCTTCACAAAATGATCTGTGAAAACAAAAAAGTACTTTTTTTTTCACAAAAATTTTCTTTTAGCCTAAATTTTTTAATTTTCACATGGGTAACAGGATAAAATGCATCCTAAAATGTGTTGGTCAATTTCTCCTGAGTACACGGATACCTCATATGTGGTCATAAACCACTCTTTGGGCGCATGGCAGGGCTCAGAAGAGAAGGAGCGCAATTTGACTTTTGGAGCTAATTTTCCATTCAAAAAGTAAAATGGCGCTCCTTCCCTTCTGAGCCCTGCCGTGTGCCCAAACAGTGGTTTATGACCACATATGAGGTATCAGTGTACTCAGGAGAAATTGACCAACAAATTTTAGGATGCATTTTATCCTGTTACCCATGTGAAAATTAAAAAATTTAGGCTAAAAGAAAATTTTTGTTAGAAAAATAAAAATGTTCATTTTTTTCTTCCATGTGGCTTTAGTTCCTGTGATGCACCTGAAGGGTTAATAATCTTCTTGAATGTAGTTTTGAGTAGCTTGAGGGGTGCAGTTTTTGGAATGGTGTCACTTTTGGGTGTTTTCTGTCATAAAGACCCCTCAAAGGGACTTCAAATGTGATGTGGTAACTAAAAAAATGGTTTTGTAAATTTTGCTGGAAAAAAGATAAATTGCTGATGAACTTTGAACCCTTCAAACTTCCTACCAACATTTTTTTTTTTTTCCAAAACTGTGCTGATGTAAAGTAGACATGTGGGAAATGTTATTTATTAACTATTTTGTGTCACATCACTCTCTGGTTTAGTAGAAAAAAAAATCAAAATTTGAAAATTGCAAAATTTTCAAATTTTTTCCCATATTTTTGATTTTTTCACAAATAAACGCAAATATTATCGACCTAAATTTAATACTAACATGAAGCCCAATATGTCACGAAAAAACAATCTCAGAATCGCTAGGATCCGTTGAAGTGTTCCAGAGTTTTTACTTCGTAAAGGGACACTGGTCAGAATTGACAAAAATGCCAAGGTCTTTAGGGTCAAAATAGGCTGGGTCCTGAAGGGGTTAAAATACACTTTTAGGAAATTCTGATTTAATAGAGTAGTTCCTCCAACCAGGATCCTGATCTAGTAGCCAGTGTAGCTAAAAAATGCATTTCTTTAGGGACCTGTACATATATATGCAGTAAATGGCCTTTTTTGTTGGGCAGAGTTTTCTTTCATACAGGATACTATACTTTGCTATATGCTAGTTAAATGCTGCAGTCATTTACACATTTAACCAGTTTTGGTAAGAGCATTGTAGTGTGCAGCAACAGTACTTGCTACCATAGGAAAGATTTCCCAATGGAAATCTATGTGGATCGGTTGCAATTCATGTCACTTTGAATGGCTTGTGCAGGATAAAAGGAAAACTGGGTAAGAATTGGAAATGGGTTTGGGGAAATTATGGCACTTCTTAATATCGTTATTACAGGTCCTCTTTGTTAGAGCTGCCATCCTCACAGATTGTCAAAAAATAACTATTACATAAATATTTAGTTCTTTTCACGCCTCCGTTCTGGTAGGTCTTTGGCTCATCTACAGCGTTGTTGGCACTTTGATCGTTCAGATGACTGCAGCAGACAATCACTGGATTTATCGGTGCACCTACAGCAAGTGGCAGGTCAGTCATTGGCTGCAGCAGCCACGTGAATGGTGGACAGGACATAATTGCTACAGGACTGGCAGGGACCACCAGAGCGATGGCGATTGAATAGTTATTTTATTATGTTAATACATTTCCAGCTCTTAGGCTATGGTCACATTGCATTTTTGCTGCATTTTGTTCTGCAGCCAAAACCTGCTCTCTTGATACACTAAATATGCTGCATTCAAAAGGCCCGTTTTACAGCAGTTTTGGCGCGTTGCTTGGGTGCGGATTACTGGTATGCATTGTCTACAGTACATGTTTCATAAAGTTCGTTTTATTCACCAAAAACACTTCAAAAACGTTTGTGGCGTTTTTCATTGCTTTCTATGGGTAGAAAAACGGTGAAAGAATTGACATGCTGCAGATTGTAAACACGCTGTAGTTCTCAAATTCAATCAGAAATAGAAAAAGTAAGCGTGTACATGAGATTTCTGAAATCCCAGAGCTTTTGCTGCTACCGTAAAAAGCAGCTTTTAGTTTGCATAAGAAAACGCTGCATGTGAACATAGCTTTCACCTGGTTTTTAAAATCTCTTTAATAATCAGTGTCTCAGTAGTGAAATATTATGAGAACATTGATCAGATCAGGGAAAGATTACCTATATGCATTATACAACACCTGGCAAAAATTATGGAATCACCTGGCTCGGAGGATGTTCATTCAGTTGTTTAATGTTGTTGAAAAAAAGCAGATCACAGACATGGCACAAAACTAAAGTCATTTCAAATGCCAACTTTAGGGCTTTAAGAAACACTAAAAGAAATCAAGATAAAAAATGTGGTATTCAGTAAGGGTAATTTTTTTCAGACCAAGCAGAGGGAAAAAATTATGGAATCACTCAATTCTGAGGAAAAAATGATGGAATCATGAAAAACAAACACACAAAAGAACACTCCAATACATCACTAGTATTTTGTTGCACCACCTCTGGCTTTAATAACAGCTTGCAGTCTCTGAGGCATGGACGTAATGAGTGACAAACAGTACTCTTCATCAATCTGGCTCCAACTTTCTCTGATTCCTGTTGCCAGATCAGCTTTGCAGGTTGGAGCCTTGTCATGGACCATTTTCTTCAACTTCCACCAAAGATTTTCAATTGGATTGAGATCCGGACTATTTGCAGGCCATGACATTGACCTTATGTGTCTTCTTTCAAGGAATGTTTTCATGGTTTTTGCTCTATGGCAGGATGCATTATCATCTTGAAAGATGATGTCATCATCCCCAAACATCCTTTCAATTGATAGGATAAGAAAACTGTCCAAAATATCAATGTAAACTTGGGCATTTATTGAAGATGTAATGACAGCCTCTCCCCAGTGCCTTTACCTGACATGCAGCTCCATATTATCAATGACTGTGGAAATTTGCATGTTCTCTTCATGCAGTCCTCTTTATAAATCTCATTGGAATGGCACCAAACAAAAGTTCCAGCATCATCACCTTGCCCAATGCAGATTCGCGATTCATCACTGAATATAACTTTCATCCAATCATCCACAGTCCACGATTGCTTTTCCTTAGCCCATTGTAACCTAGTTTTTTTCTGTTTAGGTGTTAATGATGGCTTATGTTTAGCTTTTCTGTATGTTAATCCCATTTCCTTTAGGCGGTTTCTTACAGTTCGGTCACAGACATTGGCTCCAGTTTCCTCCTATTCGTTCATTTGTTTTGTTGTGCATTTCCTGTTTTGGAGACATATTGCTTTAAGTTTCCGGTCTTGACGCTTTGATGTCTTCCTTGGTCTACCAGTATGCTTGCCTTTAACAACCTTCCCATGTTGTTTGTATTTGGTCCAGATTTTAGGCACAGCTGACTGTGAACAGCCAACATCTTTTGCAACATTGCGTGATGATTTACCTTCTTTTAAGAGTTTGATAATCCTCTCCTTTTTTCAACTGACATCTCTCGTGTTGGAGCCATGATTCATGTGATCACTCCTTTTTAGCTGCAGACTAACGAGCAGATCTAATTTGATGCAGGTGTTAGTTTTGGAAATGAAAATTTACAGGGTGATTCCATAATTTTTTCCTCAGAATTGAGTGATTCCATAATTTTTTCCCTCTGCTTGGTCTGAAAAAAATTACCCTTACTGAGTACCACATTTTTTATCTTGATTTCTTTTAGTGTTTCTTAAAGCCCTAAAGTTGCCATTTGAAATGACTTTAGTTTTCTGCCATGTCTGTGATCTGCTTTTTTTCAACAACATTAAACAACTGAATGAACATCCTCCGAGCCCGGTGATTCCATAATTTTTGCCACGGGTTGTATGTTGAAAAAAAACATCTGACTAGCACGTTCTTCCACAATGAAGGAAGTGTGAACAGGTGCAAGCTGCTGTCACTGCAGTAAAGAGAAATCAAGCAGAGCAGCAGCACACTGCATGCACAAGATATATGCAAAGATTAAAAAAAAATCTGCATTACTGCAATATACAATATGTTTATAAAATTCAGGTGTTAAAGGGAACCTGTCACAAGGTTTGGCCGATATGAGATACTGCCAGCACCTTTTAGCCCTCATATACAGCAATCTATAATGCTGCATATAAGTCCCTGATCCGATCTGCAAGAGAAGAGAAAGAGCTTTTATTATACTCACCTGCGGGGTGGTCTGGTCCAATGGGTGTCGTTCATCTTGGTTCGGTGCCTCCCTTCTTTCGATGCTGTCCTCCTTCTTACTTCAGGTGGATGACGCGTGCTATGTCATCCACGCAGTCTTCCCGGCAACGCGCTCCTCCACAGGCATACTTCTCTGCTCTGAGGCAGAGTAAAGTACTGCAGTGCGCATGCGGCGGAAAAGGTCAAAGAGCCCTGGCACTTGCGCACTGCAGTAGTTTGCTCTTCCCTCAGTCAGAGCAGAGACTTACGCCTGTGGAGGAGCGCATTGCCGGGAAGACTGCGTGGATGACATAGGGATGCGTCATCCACATGAAGCAAGAAGGAAGACTACATCGAAAGAAGACATTACTGACCCACTGCCAAACCGGTCATGCTGAAGGATGTTGCAGGCAGCAGATCGCTCTCCACGGCGTCTCCAGACTCTGTCACGTCTGTCACATGTGCTCAGTGTGAACCTGCTTTCATCTGTGAAGAGCACAGGGCGCCAGTGGCGACTTTGACAATCCTGGTGTTCTGTGGCAAATGCCAAGCATCCTGCACTGGGTTGGGCTGTGAGCACAACCCCCATCTGTGGACATCGGGCCCTCCTACCACCCTCACGGAGTCGGTTTCTAACCGTTTGTGCAGACACATGCTCATTTGTGGCCGGCTGGAGGTCATTTTGCAGGGCTCTCGCAGTGCTCCTCCTGTTCCTCCTTACACAAAGGCGGAGGTAGCTTTTCTGCTGCTGGGTTGTTGCCCTCCTATGGCTCCCTCCACGTCTCCTGGTGTACTGGCCTCTCTCCTGGTAGCACCTCCAGCCTCTGGACAATACGCTAACAGACACAGCAAACCTTATTGCCACAGCTCGCTTTGATGTGCAATCCTGGATGAGCTGCACTACCTGAGCAACTTCTGTGGGTTGTAGAATCCGTCTCATGCAATTACGAGTGCCAAAGCACAACCAACATTCAAAAGTGACCAAAACATCAGCCAGAAAGCATTGGTACTGGGATGTGGTCTGTGGTCCCCACCTGCAGAACCCCTCCTTTATTGAGGGTGCCTTGATAATTGCCAATAATTTCCATCTATTGTCTATTCCGTTTGCACAACAGCATTTGAAATTGATTGTCAATCAGTGTTGCTTCCTACGTGGACAGTTTGATTTCACAGAAGTTTGATTTACTTGGAGTTATATTCTGTTGTTTAAGTGTTCCCTTTATTTTTTTGAGCAGTGTATTTCAAATGAATCTGCGTCCAAGGACGCACGTTCTGTTGAATACTGAAATGGCCCAACCCACCCCTGTCCCTGGGGACCGGTGAGCAGAAGCAGGAGCCCGCATCAAATGCCGGGACACGATCTATGACTTATGTATACATCATAGGTCGTGAAGGGGTTAATAGTTCCCTTGGGGAACTTAAAGCTGAAAACGTCTGATCCCTTGTGCTATACATAGCTGTGCATTAGCAATGCTATGTATAGAGAAAATTACAATCTATGAACACCAGCTAAATGCTGTCTTTCACATGTGAGTCGTCATGACAAGCACTGAGATCTGTAGTAGATCCCCGGCTGTCATGGCAATCCATCGGCTTCCAGCGATCACATTCCAAGCCGATGGGTTCGTGGAATGACTGGCCCCCTGCCGGCGTGTGTTAAATACCGATTTCAGATATTTAACAGTCATAGGCAGAGTTCCTCTCCACCCGCTGATGTTAGAGGCAGATGATGGCTGGGAAAGATGTGGCTTGGCGTGCGAGCCCGCATAAAAGGCTGCAACACGACATATGACGTGTCACTGCTCTGTGCTTGGTTTGCACAGTCATTTTGTGCTGCCAGATTCCTTTTAGTTTGCTTTTCTCCTCCAATAGCTGTCCAAATCAGATTCTTGTGACATTATTCTACATCTTTCTTCGCACCTCCTTATCCCAGATCACAATACTCAGACAGTATGCGCTTTCTTTTTTTAAAATGCAATGGAGAAGGAAAAATTTAATAGTGCACACTAAGAAAGGTCGAGAGTCATATTGATGATGTTTTAATGGAAGTACGGAAAATAATCTGCATTTCCTCTCTCTGTAGGATCTCAGGCCCTCTTCCCTCGAAGAACACGTTGATCAGCCGGCTATTGAAGGAACAGTGTTGATAGTCCCATCATGCCATGGTTATATACAAGCGGATGATATTGATGGAGAATCTGTGCTTCCACTTACCACACTAGCAGGTAGTTTTGGCAGATTTTCACCTTTAGGCCACGGCCCCACTATCAGTATTCGATCAGTATTTTTTCTCAGGAGTGGGAGCCAAAACCAGGAGTGGGTGATAAATGCAGAATTGGTGACTTGTTTCTATTATACCTTTTCTCTGATTGTTCCTCATCTGGTTTTGGCTCCCACTCCTGAGAAAAAATACTGACCGAATACTGACCAAATACTGATAGTGGGGCCGTGGCCTTAGGCCACTTTCAGTATTTGGTCAGTATTTTTCATCAGTATTTGTAAGCCAAAACCAGGAGTGGGTGATAAATACAGAATTGGTAACTTGTATCTATTATACCTTTTCTCTGACTGTTCCTCACCTGGTTTTGGCTTACATATATTGATGTAAAATACTGACCATATACTGAACCATTACAGTGATTTCGATAATGGAAGCTATTAAAGACAAACTACGATTTTTTTTTTTACTGTTAATAACTTTTTTTTTTCCTTTCCCCTAGACCCAATTTTGCAGCACCACAGGGACAACATTCACCGAATTGACTCAACAGATGGACCAGATTCTGACGACTCAAAAGATATTGAGGATTTATAACCCCCTGCATTCCTCGTGTCCGCTTTGACTTGCTGCACCCATTCCGCCCTCACGCCTACGTGTTCTCCTTGTGACAGTTTGCTATGGCACCAAATCTCTTATTTTACCACAGCAAAGTTTGCACTATTATCACCAGCTTCCATTGTCACGGTCATGAAATTCAGATGATAAGTGGCATGTTCGCTCACAGTTTTCGCTTAACTAGAGGGGGAAGAAGGAAACGGTCGGTTTCTGGTAAATGACATTCCAGTGTTGTCTACAATGTTTCTTAAGCTTTATAATGTATCAGGAAATTCTGTACCAGATCCCAGAATCTCTCCAGAAAACTAGGAGACTTTTCTGGGCCACTAATGTAAGAGGTGGATCTTAATGCTAGAAGCAATATTTAAAGAAGCACTCCTCCTCCCATCAGCGGTTTTATTCTCTTAATATATTGCAATCATCATATTATACAGCACTGTGTACTTACAACTGCTCATTTTGCCCTTTTACCCAGCTAATTCTTCTCTTTTCCATTTGGTCTATGACATCACATGATTAAACACTGACAAGCTGAATCCTTCTAAGCTCTATGTAGAAACGGGAGGTCAATTTTCCCTGCATGAGTCATAAGTCACTGCAAAAGACCATGGTAGGTAGGGGGAGGAGGGAGCAGCTGGGTCAGGAGGTGAAAAGGGAAATGTAAGGACAAGAGCCTTCCTGTTTCTATACAGAACAGAGACAACAATAATTTACTGGGCAGAAAGGCAAAATGAGCAATTGTTAAGTACTCAGTGCTGTATAATAGGATGATGGCAATATACTAGGAGGATAAAAACTTTGATGGGAGGAGGAGGGCTTCTTTAATCTCATCCTTACATTTTACTTTTTGGTCTCAATGGGCATGGTGTACAGGGGCTGGTTTTCTACAATACAGTTTACAGAGGTGGTGACTGAAGTACAATACATCTGAAGAAGGCGCTAGGGCCTGGCCTAGATGATGGATGCCATTTGTAAGCAAAACAGGAAAATTACAACTAATCCTGTCCATGAGTCTGTCATTCTTTTGTGTTCTATGGAACACAATCAGCGGCTGACCGGAGGGCAAATACAGTGTTAATGGCACCAGCGGACCTGGAGAAAATTACCTAAATGGTGCCCTTCACTTGGCGTTATAACCCAGAACCGGGGTGTAACAAATGGTGCTAATGTACATATTATCTGCTATTTATAGATGTCCTGATAGTATTTATACAGAAAGTAGACTTTTCGTTATAGAATCTTTATCAAAAAACAAGCCCCGTCGCCTTACACATGTTCAGGGGGAGCATTTTTGTTTCCCAGCCGTCACTGTAAAAAGATGTATAGAAATCAACTTACCGTTGCTGATCCAAAGCTAACATCGAAGATAAACCAGTTCTGTAAGAACATGCTAAAGTCTGTCTTATGTGTACTGTATGCGCAGGTTGTTGCCTTCTAGTATTCCCTGTTATCAGCTATTTCAGACGGTGCAGTCTTTATAAGGATATATTCACATGAATGGGTTTTTTGGTCCATGTGTGCAATGGATTGTTAGCCTATGTATTAGTAGACGAATGTCCACACACAACTCCAGTCTGCGTGGATAAAAAAAACAACTTACCGCATACTAGTGCATGTGAATAGTGGGAAGCTCCTGCGTCCGCACGCCATGCAGACGCGCATACAGCGCTGCGGACAACTATACATGAAAATTTATGGAGATATTCACATGTGAGGTTTTGTTTTTTGTAACAGTGGCCTGAAAGAAAAAAAAAAAAAGCAGAGACCTGTCCATTTTTGAATCAGAATTACCTATACAAGTCTATGGGTTTGTGAAAAATCACAAATCGCACACATTGCCATGCATGTGTTATTTTTTTTTTTTTTTTTACATTGTAATGGCTGACGCAGACGACCGGAATATTCAGACAAGTGCTATCCGTTGTTTTGATGGATAGCACTCATCCCCATGTTATCCTATGGGGCTATCCACTTGGGAGAAATCGCTGCATGCCCAAGTTTGATCCGATATTCGGATCGCATTCAGCCATGCAAGTCACTGAGGTCTTGGAAACCATTTGACTGCACTTGGATGACATCTGAGTGCAGTCCAATTTCCACACACTAACAGAATGGGGAAATTTTTTTTCTCTCCATCTTCTCCTCATCCAAGAGAATCGGATCACAGTCTGTGCAGTTTGATCAGAATGTAATCCAATTCTCTGGGATGAGAGAACACACAGTTGCCTGACTTTAGCCTTAAAAAAAAAAAAAAAAAAAAAAAAAAAAAAGAGTCAAACGGGTGTATAACTCGGACAGGTATCGCAACGCAATGCTTGAATTGTCTATTGCCTCTCCTGACCCAAGCGGGCAGCATGTATTTCTATGCAGCTGTTATGCTCAGGCCAGTCAGAGCATTGCGTTGCGATCCCCATCTGACTCTTCCCTTAGAGATAGGAAAAGCTGTGCAATTTGTCTTTTTTTGGCATATGAGAAAAAGCATTAGGCCACGGCCCCACTATCAGTATTTGGTCAGTATTTTTGCTCAGGAGTGGGTGATAAATGCAGGATTGGTGACTTGTTTCTATTATACCTTTTCTCTGATTGTTCCTCACCTGGTTTTCTCATGAGAAAAAAAATCACTGTGAAAATCCAGCCTGATTCTTTACCCTTCAGACATCAGCGTTCACCATGATGTATGTTAAATGAGATTTTATATCTTCAGAATGAAAAACTAAATCTGTGACTTTCCCCATGATATTGTAACAGGTAAAAGATTTTTTTTAATACATGCAGATTATTCAATCATGAAATGAATCCTCCAGCACATTTCATACCCACTTTTGTCTTTCATGTGTGGTATTGTCATACATTGGCTCATTTTTAAGCAGCTATATGCAGATAGGTTCCCTTTAAGAAAAAAAAAAAAAAGTAGACGTCACTAAGTTTTTTGCTATTTAATCTGAGATCGGCATAATGTAGCCTTAAATCCAGCGATATAGAAGTTACAGCAAGCAGCCCAATAAGTGATACATCACTGGAATCAGAATCTCTGCCCCTACATTATGCTACCATTCCTGTTTGTATGTAACCCACAAACTATAATTGAGTGACGGCAGCTACACTTACACATCTCACCAGCAAACAGGGAACAAAGTCCCTTCATTGATGGATTAGTGGGCATCACACCAAGTCCCTCATTAAACCTTTAATCAATAAGCCTTAAATGAGTATTCTCAAGTTGTGTCTTGAACAACTCACAGTTGTCCAGTCTTATTGGATGGGGGAACAGCACTCCTTTTTCAGTAACATTAGCAGAACTTGAGCTGAACTTTAGGGCTTGTTCAAACTTTGCAAAGTTAAGATTTCTGAAATCTCAAACAGAATGTGCACATTTTTTTCTTGCAGAGTTGAAGGAGCTATGAGTTAAGAGCATGTCAATTCTTTCAGCAATTTATATCCATTCAAATGAATGGAAAATGCATAAAAAGTGCGTATTTGACACAATTTTTGTGTAAAATCAGCAGCTGAGAGAAAGGGAGTGGTGAGCTAATAACCGCTGTAAAGATATCACCTCTCCTGGAATGTAATTACTGGGTACACTGTCAGGCAGCAATGGTAATCAAGCTGTACACTATGTAAGATAAAAGTTCTAACAGTGGATAAATGATAGCAGGTAGACAGTAAGAATAGCAAGTCAAATTACGAACTTGCTTATTTTTAAACTAAAGCAATTCAATAAGAATACCTGTTTACATCAGTGTACTAGAAAAACCCCATTAAAAAAGGTTGTTAAGTTTGCTTGATTAGTTTTTGACGAAGTGTATTTTTGCTGGGCAAAAAAGTGTCTTAAATCCCATCCACTTTGCAGGAACTGTATCAAGTGAAGTCCACAATATGTGAATCTTCTCTTGCGAGTACACTGAATTTTATTTGTGAATTTTCCCATAGAATTACATTAGATGTGGAAATTTGCAGGTAAACAATGCATGACTATATCAATGTTTTGTTAAAGCCACATACCAGCATTATCAAAAACAAAGCTTTATTTAAAACATGACATACCAAAAAGAAACTGCAGTATCAAAAACGTGGAGGGCGGGGGAAAGCATGTAGGGAAAAAACAAACAAACCACAGACTGACTAGTTTTCATTCAATGGGTCCATAGATACCAGTCATTTTCTCATATGCCAAAATAAGTTTGCAAAGCTTCTCCTACCTAATACAATTTTAATAACAGAGACCACACAGATTGCGCACAGATGACATGATGTGCTGTCTGAAACCTGTATGGATAATATCGATCTAATTTTTTTTCTTTTGCAAATGCAGTCTGCAAAACAAAAAACCGTGAACAGCTCCCAAGAATATAATTGGTAGATGTTTCATCCAGGAAAAACATGGAGAGAACACGTACATGATGAACGGATGTTTAAATGGGTCCTAAGAGTTACCATGGCTAAAATGGGTTGTCCAGATTTGGGACAAAAATTTGCAGTTACTCTGTGCACACATGGTCACGATTCCCTGGTACACCCAGAGCGAGCGGGTGTCGTGTGACCGCTTACTTTATTCAACTTTCTGCCGAAAATCTAGACTACGAGCAAAATTCATAAAAGCTTTTATACCAGAATTCTGGCATAACAGCTCTGAAAAGTCGCAAAAAAGTTTAGGAGCTGTACTTAAATTTTGTGACTTTTCACATTTTCCAAAATGGGCGCAGCTGGAGCATGACGCCATAGCTTGCCCAATTTGTGACAAGCTGTGGTGTTCTGGACCAGAAATCTCAGTCCAGTCCCTGACCGCAGTGAGATTTGTGGCATGGCGGATAGCAGTGCACGCCACTCGTCAAATATCAAAAAAACTGACCAGCACCTCGAAACAGGATAAAACAAGTGTGAACAGGTGCAAGCCGTCACAACTATTAAATATAGCCAAGAAAACAGAGCTACACTTTGAAATGCTACGGTATGCAAATATTGAATATACGTATGAAATTGGAACTGCATTACGGCTATGGAAAATACGTTAAAAAAATGAAGGTACTTAGCGCACAAATTGGTCAATTCATGAGAGCGCACGCTAACCCAAGAAATAAGTCTTGCCACGGCTGATGGGCCCTCATAAATTGGCCAATTTGTGCGCTAAAGTACCTTCATTTTTTTAACGTATTTTCCATAGCAGTAATGCAGTTCCAATTTCATGTATTCAATATTTGCATACTATAGCGTTTCAATACCGGTCTTGATGAAATCGGCCCTATATTTTTCACTCATGTTTAAAAAGAAATACATTTGCCATGAACAGTCCGTCAACCCTTATTTTTTAATATTTGTATTTTAATTTATTTTTATGTCCAATAAGCTACATGGTAGTTGCATGGACCAGTGATAAGACACTGCATCTAGTAAGGAATATTGCTCCGAAGACTAATCCTGTAGTTATACAGGTAACGGTATCTGATATTTTCCAGCCTTCCCATATAGGCTCGGCTTGATGACAAGTTTTGTTTTACAGTGTTCAGCATCACTCAGAACTTATCCATCGGAAGGAAAAATGGACAGAAAGCAAGATTTGTGTGGTCTTTGGCTGCAGCACAAAATCCATGGTCACTTTTGATGCCCATTGGTTCGTGCCCAGAATCATTGCCCTGCGTGAGTTGCGGTCTAGCTTCAGTCTGGAGCACAATTCTAACCCTGCTAGATGCCTTTTTAACTGTATACTTGTAGTTTAAAGAAAAAAAATATATAATGTGAAGAGACTGGCATGTCAATTTATTTATTTAAATTTTCATATTCAAAATGTCCTTCTAATATTACAATTTTGGTCATGTGACAGTACTTACTGACATCTGTTGCATAGTAAAAAGAAACCATATTATATTTAAGGAAAATAAAGAATATTTAACATTCTGCATTCTCTCGGTTTGTGCTAACCTAAACATAGAACAACAAAAAAGTGCCAGCCAGTGACTTGCCCAAAATGCATCAATGGTTTAAAAAAAAAAAGGTTGTATGGCAGGAGCGCTCTCCCCTTCCTAAAAGGGATAAGAAAATGTCTATTTGTTCCATGTCTCTTTTCCGTGGCACTGCAGTAAACCATGCGTCCTACGAGTTGGCTGCTTCTTCCCCATGCTTCATTTCCCCACATCATGAAAGTATAGGTTGGCACATATACATAGCATGACTATAGAAAATAATATATAATAGATCAGATTCCTGAACTTGGGTTCCAGGTCTCCTTGTCGATACCAAAAAATCTGTAAAAGAGCACATTTAATATTACAAACCAAGCCAATGTGGTTGATCTTGAAAAAGAATGTGAATAATTTTTAAGCAATTTTGCAAACAATAGTTAGATGTTTCAGTAACAATTTTACCTTTGCATTAAAATAAATAATTAAACTCATAAGTCTCAGAAGAACAAATTAAGGTGTGTCCACTTCATGTTGCGGCCACACGTTCGACTTGAGCAGGTTCTGTCCGCACGTCCTAACAATGGGTCTTGTACTTTCCCCTGACTGAGCCATAGGCTTAGGGAGCCGGTCAGCAGGCGTTTGGCATTTAATTAGAGAGCAGCATGATTTAGGGGCGATGTGTCACTTACTGGGGTGCCTGTTGGGGTTTCAATAAAATCAGCAGGAGATTATAACAAAAGGACTAGTTGTCTCATACAATGTAGTCCTCTTGCTCCGTGCAACCCTGACCCCACCACTGATTAACTGCTTTCTACCCATGTACAGTGTACACAGAAAGCTGCCAATCAGTAGTGTGGTGGGGTTATACAGAGCTCAGCATTCAGAACTGGTACATCGGCAGGAGATAAAACAAAGATTTTATCAGAACTGCTGCAAGCAAATCAGAAAGTGACACATCGCTAGAATCAGGGCTCTGCCCCTACATCATGCTGCTCTCAGATTACATATCCTGATGACAGATTCCCTTTTAAAAGAGTTGAAACTATGCAGATTTGGATTCAGATTGAGTTTTTTTTCCCCATATCAGACCTTGAAGTTAGAACAATAGCTTAGTCTCCTATGCTATTCTGACTTAAAAAAAAACCCCACCAGACTAAAGTCCAAAATCACAAGTTTTGGACTCCAATTATCAAACAAAGTCCATGGCACATCTAAATTCAGTTTTACCGGGTTTAGGTGGCGCCCCAAACACTTTGCCGAAATGTGATGTGAATCCGACCTTATGGTGTCTAATACCTGCCCAAGTTCTATGGTAACTTTTAGTTGAACAAGCTTGTGTGTCTATGTGTTATAAATGAGAAGTGAATAAGCAGCGGCCAGGCAGCTCTGTACCTCCTCAGGGTACAATCAGATTGGGTGTTTAAAGGTTTTTTACACTTTTTTTTTTTTTTTTTCCCTTTTTTAAAACCTACCATTACCCAAGAGCCTCTTGTGTTGTTAACGTTGCAGCTGTAGGCATTTTCGCATGCAACCATCAGATTTCTAAGACCAGAATAGAGGCACAGATTGCCTACAACAGCCAAAAGAAGCTCATGAGCTGGAACGTTCTTCTGTTCCGAGGCCTGTGCCCCACTGGCTTTTAGCTAAATCTGATGAAACATTTATTTCCATTGATCTCCTGTCAACTTCTGCTCCGAGATCTTGGCTTAAATCTGAAGGCACATAGCGCTCAGAAAGGCACTAGTGCTCTCTAATTGTAGAGGTCATCAACAGTCCCCACCAGTGGAAACATACAAGTTAAAACCAGAGGAACATTTTAAAGAGCAAAAAGTAACCACTATTAATGCAAAACACTGTGTATAATGTAGAACTCACCAGTACAAGACCAGTAATGGAACACAAGAATATGCAGACCGCAAAGAAAACATTCACTGGTTTTGGAGGTGGTTGAGGAAAAACAAAAGCACTGATAAATGTTACCTGTACGGTGGTAAGAGAAGAAGTATTAGTCAGATCCTGAACAGGTACAACTAGTTCCTCCAGTCATTAGGATCACACAACACATGCAAGTAATGGTGGCTTCATACAACCATTTTCTCTACATCCAAGAAAAATGGTCCAATGAGTTTGTCTCAGATGTGGGTAAAAAAGTTTCTCCACCTTCTCCATTCTGCCAAAATTAGACTGCACTCTGAAACATCAGACCGCACTTGGATGACATTGAGACATAGACTTGCACTTCAGATTTAGATCGGACACGTGTCTGATTTTTTTTACTCAGATCAAGAGGAAAAAAAAAACAAAAAACAGACATGTGCACAGCCCCATAGAATATCATGGGGACAAGTTCTATCTGAAAAATCATGCCAAAACAGAAGATAATCCAATCAGAAAAAAGTAGGGAAAACACACAAAATAGGTGTATCTAAAATCCAATGTCAGTGCACTGAGCCTGTATAGGCACAGAAGACCCCCTTAGTGCTGCATATTACCATGTGCCACTGGAAAATGCCTTTGTACTGCATCATCTGCTCTTGAAGACAACACACAATTCTATTAAATATTAACAGTCATATGTACAAGGCCAAAAGGATAAAAACATTCTTAATAGCTTCTAGTAGGCAGGATGAATGTTTGTGGGGTGGCGAGACCCCAGCCATCACAGAAATCATGTGGGAAGAATTGGTCAGGTGAATGCTGGGCCGTTTTCCTGTGATCATCTTTGTGCTCTTGATGATCGCCAAGCAGAGTGATGGATGGATTCCGACTTTCTGGGAGAGACATGCAAAGCTGATGGCGGCCAGAAGGGGCACAGTGCTAACCCCACTGCTTCTACATCCTTCTATTCAGGAGGGGGTGTAACCCATTAATGACATCAGTTACACTTTTTTTTTACTGCAGTTATTAAAGGAATTTAAGGGTTTTTTTATTTTTATTTTTTTACTACACACAATCAGATAATCACATGAACGATGCAAGTGTAACTCACGACTAGCAAACAATGTCAGACATGTTTCTATACAGGACAAGAATTGAATAGTGATTGTTGTCGTAAGATTGAACATCATACACTGTATTCACACAGACAGATAATCTGAAGTGTCCCACGCCGCCATCTTGTGACCACATCTTATGACTGACCGGAAGTCAGAGGTAACAGTCACAAGCTCTCAATGCAAGGCTATGAGAGGCTCGTTCTGGCTATCCGGGAGTCACTACAACAAACGTGAACAATTTGGCAGGTCACAAGCTACTGGAGACTGAAAGAAGCCGCGCCAATAACAGAAGACAGCGGTTGGGAATTAGAATTCTAGGGGCAGGAAACTTAGATTAGTAGCACCATTCCAGCACTGAAAAAAAAAACAGCTGGAGTGATGGTTAACCATCTATTGCATTGGAATACAATCAGCCCTATTTGGAACTTGAATTTTCACTCTTTTTGTTGGTCAAATCAAAACAATTCTCTAAAAGTTGAATGACACACAATGCACAATGAATGGGAGTTTCTGGACACACCAGTCACATTACATAATTATCGTGAATCATGTTCATTAAAGTTAAAAATCTAACGGATTATGGGCCTGTGTAAATGCAGCATAAAAGGGGTGGTCTGGTATCTAAAATGTCCTGTCTTAATATCTATCCTTTACACCCTAACCACTTTTGTAATTTGCTTTATTAAACAACACTGTACACTTCCCCCTATCTACCCAATCTCTAAATATTTTTGTTTTTTTTACTTCAGTTCCTGTGACATTTCACTTGAGAAGAGTCTCAAACAGGACGTCACAGGAGGCTGGGGCTGCACTCATTTGCCTGTTGCGTCCATCAACCCTCCTGGAACAAGACGTCACAGGGTGCAGTGCTGCAGTTACTAACTAGTTTCTTGCATTACTGCCCTTTGAAGATGTCCTGGATCCATGGTGATGGACGCTGTGGGAGAGGAGAGTGCAGAACGCGTAATCTGCTTCCATCTCCATCGATGCATCTTCCAACTGTGAAAAGAAGATGTCAGGGGGCGGAGATAGAGGCAGTGAGTGACATTAGCGCCGCTTATAGCATGGTCCTCAAATGACTAGTCATCAGGGGGCGGCACTGATGTCACTCACTGCTTCTATCACCACCCCCTGACAAGGTCTTTCACAGTTAGAAGCAGAGTGCCGGCGCTGTACTCACATCTCCCATAAATTCTATCGTTATGACCATGGATCCATGACATCCTCATAGGGTGGCGATGCAAGAAACTTTAGTAAGCAACTGCAGCACTGCACTCTGATGATGTCCTGTTACAGGAGGGGCGATAGACACTGCAGGGAAGTGAGTGCAGCCCAAGCCCACAGAACAGGTGTCAATCTTTCAATTATAGTTTTCTCTGTATGTTCCACTCCTGGTTTTGGAACACAAACACTGATGAAAAATCACTGACGTCTGAATGAGCCTAAAGGAAGAAGCCAGGCTGTGTTCTCCTGCAGATCACTTAACACTTTTAAAAAATTAAAACAAACAAAACATACACAAATTATAATATATTTTACACACATGGAATTTTTACACTTTACATTTATGATTGGTGCAAAATATTTATTCAATTGTTTATATAACAAAATGGTTTTTTTTGTTTTTTTTTTAAATTCAAACATTTTATGTCAATAAAATAAAACCCCATACACCACACTTGAGAGCCAAAGGGCGAATTATCAGTACATGGGGCATTAAGTTATGCAAACAATGAGTTTTAGGAAGGTTTATTCTGCTATAAATAATCTACAGATTAAGGTCAGACCATATCCAATTAGTTTTAAAAATTGATTTATTTCATATATGAGGGAAATTCTATGTATTTTAGATCATGTACTAGTCTTAAAACAAAACAAAACCATACATCAGCACATTTGGCAA
Source organism: Phyllobates terribilis (assembly GCF_046119375.1). NCBI lineage: Eukaryota > Metazoa > Chordata > Amphibia > Anura > Dendrobatidae > Phyllobates > Phyllobates terribilis. The sequence continues at coordinate 278,853,816 of NW_027362771.1, forward strand.
CCATGTGCCGTATTTTTCGGACTAGAAGACGCACTGGACCATAAGACGCACCTAGGTTTTAGAGGAGGAAAATAGAAAAAAAATTTAAGCAAAAAAATGTGGTCATGATGCCCTGTTAAGCGGGAGGGGATCTGCTCCTGACACTGTTAGAGGGGTAATGTCCCCCAATTCTGTTAATATCCCCCATCCTGGTATATATGGCCCCCTCCTTCCTGTTATACGTGGCCCCCATCCCCATCCTGGTATGTATTGCATCCTTCATCCCCATCCTGGTGTGCATGGCCCCCCTCATCCCTCTTCCTGGAATGTATGGCCCCACTCCTCCCTCCATCCTGGTATGCTTGGCACCCCTCCATCCCTCTTCCTGGTATGCTTGGCACCCCTCCACCCATGTATGCTTGGCACCCCCTGATCCCCATCACGCTGCACACAAAAAAATATAGAAATATAGTCACCTCCTCTCTCCTCCAGCGCTGCATTCCGCTCTTCTGCCGACATGGACCTCACAGTGTGAGCCGCGCATGGCGTAACTGCTATGCGCCCCTCACCCTGTGAGATGCTGTGCCGGAATAGTCACTGCTCCCCACACCGGGACTGTGTGCGTGGGAAGCAGTGACCATTCACTCACCTTAATAGTGCGCACACTGTATCCGCAGCGCGGCTCCTGCTAAAGCCGGCGGTCACGTGTGCCCGCTATTAAAGAACATCCCTGATTTGCCACACTGTCATTAAGATGTCATCTGTGTGGCAAATCAGGGATGTTCATGGGCGGAGCCGATTTTTTGGCGCGAACAAGCCGGAACCCCGCACACGAACTCGAATTTGAAATGCCGAACAAATTCGCTCAACACTATTCACTACAACCCATGGGAGTGGATTGTAGTGAATATTCATGGTCTTTAATAGCGGGCACACAGACCGCAGAGCGGCAGCAGGAGCCGCGCTGTGGCTACAGTATGCCGGCTATTAAGAAGAGTGAATAGTCACTGCTCCCCACGCACTGCAGTGACTATTCCGGCACAGCATCTCACAGGGTGAGGGCGCATGGCAGTAACGCCATGCGCGGCTCACACAGTGAGATCCATGTCGGCAGAAGAGCAGGACGCAGAGGTGTTGCAGAGAGGAGGGGAGCATAATTCTTTATTTTTTTGTGTGCAGCGTGATGGGGATCAGGGTCTGCCAAGCATACCAAGAAGAGGGATGAGGCGTGCCATACATACCAGGAGCAGAGCTGCAGCTACAGTGTGCGCACTACTAAGGAAAATTAATATTCACTGCTCCCCACGTTTATAGGCGTGGAGAGCAGTGAATATTCATTTTCTTTAGTAGCGGGCACAGTGTAGGCTGCAACAGTCACTCCTGCCTCCTGTTCCCCGCTCCTCCGCTGCTGCTGCTCCCCCCACACAGCCACAATAATTATAGTCATATATATGAGGCTGCAATATATAAGATGCACCTCCCACTTTCCTCCAAAATTTTGGAAGAAAAAAAGTGCGTCTTATAGTCCGAAAAATACGGTAATTAGAATAAAATTCATTTTGTAAGAAGTTCAAGAAACTTCCCAAATCCCTGACCTGTTTTATCTGCTACAGCTGTATCAATTCTGAGTGTAGAGCTCTATATAACCCCACCCACATCCCTGATTGGCATCTTTCTGTGTACACGGTGAATTGCAGCAGGCCAAGTAGTCCTCTAGTGATAATCTCCTGCTGATAAAACCGTGATTTAATAAAAACTACAGCAAGCAGAACAGTAAGTGACACATTGCTGGAATCAGGGTCTTTGTCTCTATATCAAGCTGCTGTCAGAATAGGTAGCAAGAAAAGAAAAAAAAACAAAAAACCTGTCGCCAGAGTCTCATTAACCATTTTCCTGGACACATACTATTTCACTGCCCAGCCATGTGTGACATTTTCCAAATGTACATTTTGTTGTATAAAGGAATACATTTGCTAGGTGTTTGTAGATACTCTTTTGTTTTTTAATCATATTGTTACTGCTTACTGGGGAATATCACATATTACATTACTTACACAATTTATATAGGGACACACTTACCAGGACCAGCACTGACGTTAACCCACCAACAATGAGGTTGATGATTCTATCCTGAAAGTAGAGGACATGTCAATGAGTAACCTCCTCGTGGGATATATGTGACCAAATTTCTAGCTGTAGATAACTCTACAGACTGGCAATAAGACTAAGGAGGCTGTGCTGCATCGGAAGGCCAGGAGCAAGCCTGCTCAGCTAGGGTTTTTAAATGATCACAGAAGTGAACGGAGAAAGCCACACATGGTCCACTACCTCTCCATACTAGTGGTACAAGATGAGCCCCACACTCCACATAGGTGCGGGTCCAAGAGGTGGAACCACATTTACCAGACATTTATAGCATATCTTGGATATACCACAAGTGTTTGATATGAGAATAACCATTTAGAAGGTCAAAGCGCTAAACTTGTGCTGCCGGCCCTCCAGTCTTAAGATCATTGTAGTCTCACAAAGTCTAGACTTATGCCAACAATTACACCTTATTCAGATTTAAATTTTCCCTGAGTTTCACACCTTTTGTTTCTGACAATCCACACAAAAAGCGCAGAGACATATCCGAGTTTGGCCAAAGTCACACATACCACCTAGTCATTGATGTGATCAGACTCAGGGGACTGTCCGTTACAAACACAGGGGTCTAAATTCGGTCATTTTTCCTTCTTTTAGAGAAGTGTGGTGATTGAAAAACCATAGTTCTGTTTTGATTATTTCTTTTTATGCAGTTTACAATATCGAATTCATTTTATATTTAAATAGACATTTTTTTCTCTCCTTTAAAAGTTTACTTTTATTTCTTTTTGTTCCCTTAGGGACTTGAATCTGCGTGCGCCTGATCACTTAGACCATACACTGCAATTGTATTGCAGTATATTGTGTAAATTACTGAGTCCTACAAAGCTTAGCCTGTGCCTGAGCTTCAAAAGGAGAAATAAGATGGCAGCAACAGTGGCCTCAAGCGGTGCCCATGATAGTGTAGAGGAGCTCATGGGAACAGAGCGTGCGTGCCACTGCAACTTCTCCATTTAAAACGGCACCTGTCTATCAGCAGTGATAAGAGCCCAGAACTGACTGCTGCTGTTAGACAAGTGCCGGCAACGCAGCAGCTTCTGGGCCCCCTCTACACATCTGGCCGCCACTGGTTTTTAGGACAGCTGATTAGCGGGTTCCAGCATTGCCACTAATCTGATATTGTTGACCGAAAAATCCCTGTAGCCAGTTAGGAACACAAATGAAGAAATGTCAGTAAATGGAGAAAAAAAAAAAATCAGTTTAGATTTACTGTTAGGTCTCTGATTTTAGATGGAAGTGATCCAATTTCCCCAATTATGTACCTCCCATTTAGGGTCAAGTCAGAACACATGATGCAAGGTTTGCAGAAACTGATCAAATTAAATTCATGATTATTGCACAAGTTGACGAGAGGTCATCCTCCTCTTCTATTTTACTCTATATGGAAAATTAATTTTACCGCTGATTTCAAGAGAACATAAGGGCTCTTCTAATAAGACCTTGCCTAACCAAGCAAGAATTCTTCAGTTAAACCACTTCTAGCCCTGAAAGATGAATTTGCTTTATTTTTCTCGGTTCATAGTAATTAATATTAGAATGAGTGTTTCTAAGAATGCTCGCTCACGATAATGTAAATGCCCCTTAAAGCGGTTGTCCCTTTTCAGAAAAGTTTCTCCAACAAGTTCCATTAGTAGTGAGAAAAAAACAACAACAACAAAAAAAAAACGCACAAGCTGCGCTCTACTTACCCTGGATGGGTTCAACAGCAAGAATCTCCACTGCTGCTCACGGTGTCTGTTACGTCGAGAGTGTGGTAGCCAGTCAGTGAGCTTAGCGGCTCACCCGTCCACATCAGCAGAGCTGCTGAGCTCAGATACAGTCAGCGCTCCAGTCAACAGACATCGGGAGAAGTGGCGGAGACTCTGGACCTTCTCTAAAAGGGAACAGCCATCTTAAACATCCATTTACATTGCACAATTATTGAAAACGAGCATTCCAAGATCATCTTGTTTAGGTTACTGATCACCTAATAAATGAGCAAAACGCTTATGAAATAATGTTCTGGTTGTCCGAAAAGATCATCGTCCTTGGCAGCACATGGATCAAGACTAGCATTGTCTTGAATTAGACGGACTGTGGCGTCTCCCCCCTGTCCTGAACCAGCTACGCCCATTTCAGTGGAGCTGGAAGAGATGGGTGTGAAGATGCCAAAAGTCGCAAAATTTAGGCACAACTCTGAGTTTTGCGACTTTTCAGAGGTGTTGCCGGAATTCTAGAGTGAAAGCTTTGATGATCGGACCCTGTGCTGCCGAGAACAGTGGGCAGCCTGTGCACATCTGAGGCAGGATCAGCCTGTGTAAGGCTATGTGCCCACGATGCAGAAATGAAGCAGAAAATTTCTGCAGCATTTCTGCATCTCCCTGGCAGAAAAAACGCATGCAGATTGTGCATGCGTTTTTCCTGCAGAATACATGCGGATTCACATGCGTTTCTGCATGCAGATTGACAAGCGCTTTCCAGGCGATAGCATCACTTGGAAAGTGCTTGACAACTAGGTCACACTGTATAAATCCATGCAAACAGCATGGATTTATACAGTGTGAACCGTAAAAATTAAAACAAATAAAGCTATACTCACCCCCGAGGCCCCGGTGTGTGCAGCAGCGCTCGTTCCCGTCTGGTTCCCGGCTGCCGGCATATCGCGAGACAGAGCGGTGAAGGGCCTGCGGTCACATGACGGACGTCACCGCAGGTCCTCAAGCGATGCCGGCATTCAGAGAGAAACATTCGGACAGGTGAGTATAAACTTTGTTATTTTATTCTTTTTTTACAGGTACAATGGTACCCAGGTCTGGATGAGAGTCTTCTCTCCTCCAGAACTGGGTACCATCCGCACATAGAGACGCATAGAAGCCGCTTGTACAAATGTACAGTCGCGGTTTCTATGCGTTTCAATGCAAGTCAATGGCGGGAGTTCCGCTGCGCTTCCGCAAAATTAAATGACATGCTGCGGACTTTTGTCCGCAGCATAAACGCTGCGGAAAAATCCGCAGTATTTGCATAGAACATGCGGAATCCCCTTGGGGACCATGGGGTGCGGATTACCTAGCGTTTCACAAGCGTTTCCGCTGCGGAAATTCTGCAGCATAAACGCTTGAAAAACGCTACGTGGGCACCCAGCCTAAACAGCCATCAACCAAACATTTTGCTCGTTAACGATTACTTAATCTGCTCAATCTACAGAATAAATGAACGCTTAGAATGGAGCAGCATGTGCGAGTAACAGCTCCATTTAAATCTTCCTGGCCACAACAATTTAGCTATTATCTACTGCAGTGTTCCCCAACTCTAGTCCTCAAGGCCCACCAACAGGTCATGTTTTCAGGATTTACTTACTGCACAGATGATAATTCCATCACCTGCACAGACAATAATTCCATCACCTATGTAATACTAAGGAAATCCTGAAAACATGACCTGTTGCTGGGCCATGAGGACTGGAGCAGGGGGAACAGACTGATCTGCTGGATAGATTAGAATTTATGTAGAATGCAATACCTTTTTAAGAGTGGTTGTCCCAGACTAAAGCTGGCTACACACATTATGCTGTGCCATTTAAAGGGACTGTCAGCACAGAATGACTGTTCAAACCAAATACAGGTGCTCAGTGCACATAGGCAGGGCCACTCATTTATATACATCTTCAAACCTGCTTGGTTTCCCTCAATCTTCACTCCTCCCCCCACTTTGCTTCATAGAGCCAGAGAAGGGAGGTGATAGATGCAAAACAAGTATGTGGGAAGGTGTATTTAAACCTTTTGGCCTCGACATGATGCACCGAGCGCCTGTACTTAGTTTGAATAGTCAGTCTGAGTCCCCTTAAGCCAACTCTTCCATACACAGGAGCACCCTCTTGGCCGAGTGCTCTATGAGAAAGACACCAACTGACAAGCTGACCTGGGGCTTATCTCCAGGAGACCAATGAGATCAGCAGTCCGAAATCGGACATGTTAAAACATCAGTCGGCCGGCTTCCCTATACAAATTAGACAGTTGCCGAACCGGTAGATAGATATCGGTGGGTTCAGCCAACAATAGAATAACGTTTAAGGGGCCCTTAGACCATCAATATTAGACTGGTGGGGGAATCCAACACCCAGTAGCAGGAGCCACAAATAGCTGGTCGATATGGGCACCAAAGGAAGGGGGGGGGGGGGTGGACTAACCCATATGGATCTTACATAGATAACCTCAGGATAGGTTAAGCCATCAATATACAAGTCCTGAAAACCCCTTAAAGTGAAAACAAGACTGAATCACAAAAGAAGAGTAAGCATAGAAAGAAATTTTACTCAATTTTTGGATCATTCCTGGTTTCTGTTTAAAAATCCTGCATGTGAATCTAACCATAGACTTTTATAACCAGCCGTAATATATCTCGGAACTGTACACTTGGGATCAGAGCGCAAATAGTAAACCACCGAAACCACGGCTGAAATTGCCTTACACATAGATAGTATCTAGTAAATACTTACAGTGCTCACTATGAGGTACCTACCCTTGCAGAGGTTTCCCCGAACAAAGGTCTGTTGTCCAGACCACCGGTGCCATAGGTCCTAGTGGTATAGTCGTCCATCACAAACGGAGAGTCTTCTTCAGTCATTAACTTAGAGTTTTAGTGTATTAAAGCATACACCTGGCACCTTCAGAACATGATAGGGAGGCTTGCTCATGAAGTGTGCTAACAGGAAGCTCCAGAGAGTCACTACTGGTGTAAGAATAATGCCTGGAATGTTCACTTCATGGCGATTGGTCTGAAAACAGAAAAGAGCAGTGAAAAGTCAAGCGCTGAAGTGAAGAGCTGTGTAATGAAAGGTGTGGAAGAGCAAGCTAATGTGTTATCAGGAGTGCCACCATCTAACAAGGGGGGAGCTACAGATAACAGTGACAAGACCTTCTTATTACGTATTTCACAAACACCTTTATGTTACTATATCACACCAGAGCAGCGCACATTTCTGTACAAAATAACAAATACTTGACTTATGTATCCGGCCTTGCTCAGTACTCTTGCATTGAGAGAGGCTGCGCCCATGTAGCCGGGAGTATGCAGATCACATGCCCGCTGCTGGCTCTGGAACATCCTCACAGTGCATACGTGTGCGGATTCACAAGTCTGCAGGTACAGAGTGACTACAGACTTGTAGGTCAAGACCTGACAACCCCTTTAAATGGGCTGTTCGAAACAAAACACCAATTTAATCCCAAATATCTACTTAATGTAAGAATTTAATTGACAATCAGTGAGGTCCGGAATGGGTTGGGCTGAGAATGCGTCTATTGTAAGTCCTGAGGTATGCTCAGTAGGATCTGGTCACTGCAATATTCTTTAATGCACAGTGACAGTGCGCTCCCTCACCGACTGTCCTGGCTGTGATGAGAAGTGACCAGCCGGTAAGAGCGCACACTGTCAGGAGAGACACAGGCGAGCAGGAAAAGAAGAGAAACCACCCCATCTCCCCCCCGAAAGTGACATTAGTTTCAGGGATGGGGCTGGTCTCTGATTTTCCTGCTTGCTGGGTTCTCTCCTTACAATGCGCACTGATGAAAAGTGACAAGCTGGTAAGACTATCAGTCCAAATTGTAAGGAAAGAACCCAGCAAGAAAGAAAATCAGAGACCAGCCCCGCACCTGAAACCAACGTCACTTTCGGGGGAAGGATCTCTCCTGACCGTGTGTTCTCTTACCAACTCGTCACTTCTCATCAGAGCCGGGGACAGAGAGAACGGTCACTGCTTTGAAAAGGACAGTGTACAGTGGCAATGGAGCTTGCTTGCACTGAGTGTCAGTAAAGCAGGGACTAGCCCAGCCCCTGAAAAGGACGTCACTGGTGAAGATTTGCTTCAGGGTGGGGACACAGGCTGTAGCAGTAGCTGCAGTCTCTTCCCCCTGATGACTCCTTGTTTGGAGTATCCCAGCATTCACTAAGTATTTTCAAACAAAATGTCATCAAACAGGAAGTTGGCAAAAAAAGAAATAAATTAAGCAGTTAGAGTAGAGAGGGAATGGTAGTGAATTTTTAATTAATTAAAGCATAGTAGAAGAGCTATTGGATTATTATATTAAATAGACATTTAGGATTAAATCAGTATTAGTTTCGGACTACCTCTTTAAACCCATGTATTTTGTGCTTAAAATAATTTTTGTAATTGGGCTTCATTTAAAAAAAATAAATAAAAAAAACTTTGCACGGTTTGCCTTTTGTATCTGTATTCACTATTACACTCCATGTCCAAGTTAACCGAGAATCTGTCAGATTGTTCTGTAAGCCAGTTTGTTGGTTGTATCTGTCTCTTTCAGAGCTCTTCTCAGCTGAGTTATGACCAAAGTTAAGCTCAACTTAATATGATCATAAATCAGTTAATAAAGAGATCAGAAAAAGACAAAGTGTGAGGCATCAAACTGAAGGTAGTTTTTTCTTTTTTGAAACATACGAAAAAAACGGAGCGAGTCTCATCAGGTTTTTTTTTTTTTTTTTTTTTTTTTTTTTTTACACGGAGGAAGAAAAAAAAAAAAAGAAAAAAAAAAAAAAGATGATGAATATAAAAATCACAACATGTGAACAGCTCCACAGATTCATCCACGAGAGGGAAAAAAGAAAAATCGCACTCGTACATGAAAAACTGCCATATCACAATGAGCTCACTCATGAATTCTCAAATAACTCCTTTTGCAGCCAGAAACAGATAGAGACTATAGAAGGCAAGCAGTGCAACGGTTTAATTAATTCCACAAATTCTTTAGTCCAAAATATATGCATTTGAAAAGGAAACAAAATACCCCACCATGAAAGTGTCCTTATTCTTTAATGCCTCATTCCCATATGTACTAGGAACAAATGTTAGAACTAAGCAGCAAATAAAGTTGCACACAACCAGGAGAGGAAAAGTGTAATAGAAACACCTCACCACTTCTGTATTTATCACCCACTCCTGGTTATGGCTTACAAATACTGATATAAAAAAACTCCGTGACCATGGCTTCAAACAAAAGAAGGAAATTGATGCATTGTAACAAATCATTTATAAATGACACCTGTCACAAGTGGTTTCCTTACACATTTTCTGGCCTTGTGTGAAAGGGACACGTTATTTATTAGATTTAACGTAGATCTGGTAATTATTATTCATTTCAATTCACAGATAAAAGTAACGTACATTTGGAAAGTGGCCACAATTCATCATTGCATTTCCACCGGTTTTTTGGAGTGCATACCTCTGAATTAGTGAATTTTATTAGTTACAAATTCCAGCGGATTTGTGCTTTTTTTTTTTTTTTTTCAAGCTGTCATTTGTGGTTTAGTTAAATTGTTGTAAAAATCTAAACTGAGTCTGAGGCTGCGTGCGCACTATGCGTTTTTGATGCGGAATTTCCACAGCGTAAACGCTTTAAAAACGCTTGGTAATCCGTGCCCCGTGATCCCCAATGAAAATCTGCATGTTCTGTGCCCATGCTGCGGAATTATCCGCAGCAGATTTTCCTTGCGGAAAAATCCGCAGCATGTCCATTATTTGTGCGTTTCTGCATGCGGATTTGAGGTCCCAATGCATTTGAAAAACGCAAGTCAAATCCGCATGTAAAAACGCTGCAAAAACGCGTGTAAAATCCGCAAGCGTTTTTTTTTTTTTTTACTGCCAAGAACATGCGGAAACGCTGCAGAAATTTTCTGCTTCATTTCTGCATCGTGGGCACATACCCTTAGGCTGCGTGCCCACTATGCGTTTTTCAAGCGTTTTTGCCGTGAAATTTCCGCAGCGAAAACGCTTAAAAAACGCTTGGTAATACGTGCCCCATGGTCCCCAATGATAATCCGCATGTGCTGTGCACATGCCGCGGAAATTTCCGCTGCGGATTATCATTGCGGAAAAATACGCAGCATGTCCATTAATTTTGCGGACACACAGCGTAATTGCCACCATTGACTTGCATTGAATCGCGTAATATTCGTATGAACACATTTGCACAAGCGGATATCACACGGTTCAATGTGCGGATGGTACCCGGGTTTGGAGAAGAGGAGACTCTCATTTTCTCCACTCCGTCCAATCTGTTGTATGGGTCGCAGTGGTGTGAGGACATGGCATGATGTCACTTAGCCATGTGACAGGTCACGCGACCGCTGACGTCGGTGGTTGCGTGACCTGTCACATGACTCAATGACGTCATCACAGGTCCTTCACACCACCACGACCCATACAACAAACCAGACGGAGGGGAGAAAATAAAGGGGGCTATCGGAAGGCAAGTATAATGTTTATTTTTTACCATTCTTATAAAACTATTACTTGGTCACACTATAAAAATCCATGCCGATTGCATGGATTTATATAGTGTGACCAAGTTGTCAAGCACTTTCCAAGTGACGCTAAAATTGCTTGGAAAAGCGCTTGATAACCCACATGCAGAAATGCATGCAAAAACGCTTGAGAAACGCTTCTACCTGGCAGGAAAAACGCATGTAAAATCCGCATGCGTTTTTCCTGCCAGGGAGAAGCGGAAAAAATATGCAGCATTTCTGCATCGTGGGCACATAGCCTTACAGATTTATGAAATGTGACTTTTTAAAAGGTTGCAAAATTTGTGTAACTCTGCACCAGTCACCCCCCAGAGTGATTTTATATATACCAGGTTTTTTTAGCACAGTTTTTGTAACCTTTTGAGATGCCAGAAAAAAAAAGAATTTTTTTTTTGCTTTGCAAAAAAATTCACGAATTGCATGCGCCATTTTGATCATTTTGGCACAAAAATATTCAGCGAAAACCACAAGTCAAAAAATAAAAAAAACACACAAATGATAAATCAGGCTGTCTTTTCAGAAAGTCAATTTTTTCCCCACGTAGATTAAAAAAAAAATAATAATAATAAATATATATATAGCACAGATTACCATCCATTTTAGGTCCATGTGTCCATTTTTCTCATAAATTCAAAAAAAAAAATAGAGGAGCTTACACTTTTGCCATGTTTTTCCTGTACCAGCAAAGTGAATGATTTCTGAAACCTCACATGCTGCTCATTTATTCCTTTTAGATTTTAAGTAGTTTATATTTCTTGCCTCTTGTATGAAAATAAGAAATAGTTTTTGCAGAATTATGCTTGACAGGAGGTACAACAGGCAAAAGGGCTCCTTAAGGGTAGACACTGTGGAATTGTATTTATTTATTTTTAAAACACACCTCTATGTACACGGCTTGAGAAAGTATTCACCCCCTTGGCTTTTTACCTATTTTGTTACATTCCAACCAGTGTCTAAACATTTTTATAATCTGATTTGTGTGTGATGCATCAGTACTAAATAGTCGAAGTTGGGGAAGTGGAGTGAGAAAAATATAGGCAGAAATTAAATTTATGGGATCAAATAATTAAATTGCCATGTGCATATGTATTCACCCCCTTTGCAATGAAGCCCCTGAAAAATTTCTGTTGCAAGTAATTACCTTCATAAGTCACATGCTTAGTGAAAGGAAATCCACTTGTGTGCAGTCTAAGTGTCACGTGGTCTGTCAGTATATACTGTACACACCTTTTCTGAAAGGCCACAGAGACCGCAACACCATTAAAGGGGATGTCCGGTCAAACGTGATAAGTCTGCAGTCACTCTGTGTGACTGCAGACTTCTGAATCCCCCCAGGGATTCACCAGTATGAGACCTAGGACTGGAGGGTATGTATGCGTTATACATGCAAGTGGGCGTGGCCTCACTCTCCATACACTTGTTTTGAGCGAACCCGCGCCTTCTAGTCGAATACACCCACTGGCCGTCTGCATCACTAGAGGGGACACGGCCTTGCTCCATACAAGTGTATGGAGCGAGGTCGCGCTGAATGGCCGGGGGTAAAGTTATACATACCCTCTGTTACCGGGTCTGGAACCGGCGAATCCCCGCAGTGCACAGGCTGGGAGCGCATAAGTCTGCAGATTTATCACTTTTGACCGGACAACCCCTTTAAGCAAGAGGCACCACTAACCAAACAACACAATGAAGACCAAGGAGATCTTCAAACAAGTCAGGGACAAAGTTGTTGAGAAGCACGTCAGGGTTGGGTTATAAAAAAAAAAATCCAATCTCTGATGATCCCTAAAATTGTAAAGTGCTGCGGAATATGTTGGCGCTATAAAAATAAAAATTATTATTATTATCCCCCCGGACCACCATCAAATCCATTATCATCAAATGGAAAGAAGAAGGTACCACAACAATCCTCAGCCCGGGGAAGGAGGGCATTAATCAGAGAAGCAGCACAGAGACCAAAGATAACCCTGAAGGAGCAGAAGAGTTCCCAAGCAGAGACTGGAGTAACTGTCCATACAACCACAATAAGCCGTACACTCCATAGAGGTGGCCTTTATGGAAGAGTGGGCAGAAAAAAAGCCTTTACTTACACACAAAAATTGTAAGGCTCATTTTGAGTTTTTCTAAAGACACGTGGGAGACCCCCAAATATATGGGAAGGTGCTGTGGTCAGACTAAGATTGCTGTTCACCAGAGGAAACCATCTAACTTGACGGAGCTGGAGAAGTTTTGCCTTGAGGAATGGGCAAAAATCCCAGTGGCAAGTGTGGAAAGCTCATAAAGACTTATCCAAAGCGACTTGCAGCTGTAATTGCCTCAAAAGGAGGCACAACAAAGTACTGACTTTAGGGGGTGAATAGTTATGCACACTGAAGTTTTCAATTATTTTGTCCTATTTGTGGTTTGCTTCACAATAAAAAGAAAACCAAATGTTCACAGGTGTAGACATGTTCTTTACATGTACTGCTGCAAACCCTCAAAAACAGTGAAATTCTAGGTTGTGAGGTAGCCGAACACAAAAAATTCCAAACGGGGTGAATACTTTTGCAGGCTACTGTATAAAATAATGAGGGACTTCCGTGTAGAAATAGCCTGAAGAACCGTCCAGTCACTTCTTTTAAACACTTTGCTGCTTTACAAATGTAAAACAGTTAGAAGAAGCTCAAAACGCATGAACATTTGACCAGCAAGTCATTTTTACATGTCAGCTCATGTTCACCCTCTAAACGTTTATTAACCCCTTCATGACCAGGCCAAATTTGTTGTAATAACTCTGGAATGCTTCAACAGATCCCAGTGATTTTCACATTTTCTCGCGACATATTGTACTACATAATAGTGGTAACATTTGTTCGATATGACTTGTGTTTATTTGTGCAAATAATTGGAGATTTGGCGAAAATTTTGAAAATGTCGCAAATTTTCATGCCCTTACAGTCATGTCACACAAAATAGTGAATAAATAACATTTACCACATGTCTATTTCACATCTGCATCTTTTTTTTTTTTTTTTTAAAGGGACCACATCACCTTTGAAGTGAATTTGGAGGGGCCTATATGACAGAAAATACCCAAACGTGACACCATTCTAAAATCTGCACCCCTCAAAACCACATTCAATAAGTTTTTTTTAACCCTTCAGGTGCTTCACAGGAATTAATGCAATTCTACTTTTTTTTTTCCCACAAAAATTTTCCATTTTCACAAGGATAGCAGGAGAAAATGGACCCCCAAAATTGGAAACCCCACAGGTGGCCCCATATCGGAAACTAGACATGTGGTGAGCACCTTGAACCCCCAGGTGTTTCATAGAAGTTTATAGCTTGGAACTGTGAAAATTAAAAATTATGTTTTTCCCACAAAAATGTTGGTTTCGCCCCAGATTTTTCATATTTACAAGAGTAACAGGAAAAAAAAGGACCATACAATTTGTTGTGCCATTTTTCCTGAGTACACCGATATCCCATATGTGGTCGAAAACTACTTTTGAGGCACAGTGCAAAGCTCAGAAGGGAAGAAGCACCATATGGGAGCTCAGATTTTGCTGGAATAGTTTGAGGGTGCCATGTCACACTGGCAGAGCCCCTGAGGTGCCAGAACAGCATAACACCCCAAAAGTGACGTAATTTAACAAACTACATCCCCCAGTGAATTAATTTAATGGTGCAGTGATCAAGTTGACACCACTTGTGCCTCTCAGAAATTTAGACCATTGGGTAGTACAGAAAGAATTAATTTTTACCACTAAAATGTTGTTTTAGCCCCAATTTTTATAAGGGATAATAGGAAAAAATGGACCTCTCAGTTTGTTGTGCAATTTCTCCTGAGTGCAACAATCCCTACATGTAATCGAGGAATACTTTTCAGGCACAGTGGAAAGCTCAGAAGGGAAGTAGCGCCATATTATAGTGCAGATTTTACTATAATGCTATGTGCCCACGATGCAGAAGTGAAGCAGAAAATTTCTGCAGCATTTCTGCATCTCCCTGGCAGAAAAAACGCATGCGGATTGCACATGCGTTTTTCCTGCGTAATACATGCGGATTCACATGCGGATTGACAAGCGCTTTCCAAGCGATTTTAGCATCACTTTGAAAGTACTTGACAACTAGGTCACACTATATAAATCCATGCAAACAGCATGGATTTATATAGTGTGACCCTAGAATGGTTAAAAATAAAAAAAATAAACCTTGAGACTATGTGCCCACGTTGCGGAAATGAAGCATATTTTTTACGCTTCTCCCTGGCGGGAAAATCGCATGCGGATTTTACATGCGGTTTTCCCGCCAGGTAGAAGCGTTTGTGAGGCGTCTTTGCATGCATTTCCGCGTGCGGGTTATCAAGCACTTCTCCAAGTGATTCAAGCATCACTTGGAAAAGTGCTTGACAACTTGCTCACACTATGTAAATCCATGCAACCGGCATATATAGTGTGACCAAGTAATAGTTAAAAAAAAAAAAAGAATCAGAATGGTAAAAAATAAAAAAATAAAGTTTATACTCACCTTCCGATGCATTCTGTGCCCCGTCCGGAGTCTTGAGCGGCTCACGCTGTTGTGTGCAGGACCTTCGGTGACGTCATTGAGTCATGTGATGGGTCACATGACTCAATGACGTGGCAGGTCCTTCACACACCTCGCGACGGCGGGAAAACACCGGGAAGACATCAGAAGATAAGTATAAACTTTATTTTATTCTTTTTTTTACAGGTTCTTTGGTACCCAGGTCTGGATGAGAGTCTCCTCTCCTCCAGACTTGGGTACCATCCGCATGCGGAAACGCAAAATTAATGAACATGCTGTGGATTTTTGACCGCAGCATGGGCATTGACATTGCGGAATGCCATTGGGGACCATGGGGTGAGGATATACATGCGTTTTACAAGCGTTTACGCTGCGGAAATTCTGCAGCATATACGCTTGTAATACGCAACGTGGGCACGCAGCCTGATACTTACCTTCCGATGGCCCGGGGTGTGCTGCTGTGCTCCTTCCTGGCTGCCGGGATATCGCGATGCCCTGTACTGAAGGACCTGCCGTCACATGACTGTAACGTCAAGACAGGTCCTACAGTCCAACGCGATGTGCCGGCAAAGGAGAAGGAGCGCAGCGCGGGCCGCCAGAAGGTGAATATAATCTTTATTTTTTATTTTATTCTTTTTTTTACAGTTTCTATGGTACCTGGGTGTGGAGGAGAGACTTTTACATTTTCACATGGGGAAATGGGCAAAAATGGCACCAAAATTTCTCCCACAATTTATGCTTAATGTAGAAATACCCCATATGCGGACCTGAGCGAGGACTTGCTTTTCTTGTGGATTGAGTTGAAGCTTTTATTGGGAACATTTTACATAACATTTGGGATCACATTTATGCTCCGCTCTACACTGAGCACTTATATCGGGGTTTCCATCTAAATCTCCAAGGGACGTGATTCAGATGAAACCCCCAAAGGATCCATTCACTATGAGGCAGCAGTTACTCTGGACACCATTTGGCCTCTGTAAAGTGGTGTCCTTTTCAGAAGCGCACAAAACTGTGGTCAGCGGTTTTATGCATGGCTAAAAAGAAGGGAAACCGCCGAATCATAGGCCCGACAACTTCCAAAGTGCCTCCATCTTCCTCATAATAGGGAATCTTCGGTCGGTGGTTCCGTCTGAATCACATATTTCAGATATTTACATGGACACCTTGGTGTAAGAGCTCAGTGCAGAGCGCAGGATAAGTTGTGAGAAGAGCCTTATTGCGATCTTTGGGAGGCATAATGAACAAACCAACAATAGGTGAACAATGTGTTTCATTTTTATTTATTTATTTATGCCGTTCATTGTGCAGTATAAGTGATTAGACAACTTTATTCTTCGGGTCAGTGCGATTACAGCGACACCAGATTTATATATATATATATATATATATATTTTTTTTTATGTTTGGCTGCGGTCACACACAAAAAAAACGCTTTTTTTGCATCACCATGTTTTGAGAGCTATAATTTTCCTATATTTCTACCGGCAGAGTCATTTGAGGGCTTGTTTTTTGCAGGGCAAGTTGACATTTTTATTGGTACCATTTCCGGGCACATGACATTTTTTTGATTGCTTTCTATTCCGATTTTTGGGAGGCAGAATGAGCAAATACCAGTAATTCAGGAATTACTTTTATTTATTTTTTTTATGGGAGGGGTGTATATGCCATTCTAAATGTGGTAAAATTGATAAGGCAGCTTTATTCTTCGAGTCAGTATGATTACAGCGATGAGGAAGTGAAGATGGATCCAGCTCAACACACCGGGCAATTAATTAAAATTCAACAATCTTTATTGGCAAATCCTTTTAAAAATTTGTAGAAAAGACAAAAAAATGGACATCTCAGACGACACAGCATATATTATGGGTTAGTGTGTAAAAAAAAATGCCATACGCGTTTCGAGTGAAAAACTCTTGAACACTGGCTATGAAAAAGAATATTGTGAACTTGGCTTAAGTATACTAACAAATAATCATGGATACAAATAACAAACATGTTTTTTGTATCCATGATTATTTGCTAGTATACTTAAGCCAAGTTCAGAATATTCTTTTTCATAGCCAGTGTTCAAGAGTTTTTCACTCGAAACGCGTATGGAATTATTTTTATTTTTTAATTTTTTTTTTTTTTTACACACTAACCCATAATATATGCTTAGTCGTCTGAGATGTCCATTTTTTGTCTTTTCTACAAATTTTTAAAAGGATTTGCCAATAAAGATTGTTGAATTTTAATTAATTGCCTGGTGTGTTGAGCTGGATCCATCTTCACTTCCTCATTGACCAAGGCGCTGTGCAGCAGTGAGGACGCCGTGCTCCATGCCAGACTGGGATTACATCTCAGGGGTGAGCTGAAATTTTCTCTTTATTCATATGATTACAGCGATACCACATTTATATAATTTTTTTTGTGTTTTGCCGCTTTTACACAATGAAAACTACTTCATAGAAAAAAAAATATATTTTTGCATCGCTTTGTTCTGAGAGCTATAACTTTTTTATTTTTCCACTGATGGAGCTGTATGGTGGCTTGTCTTTTGAGGGACAAGATGACGTGTTCAGCGGTACCATTTTTATTTACATTCGTCTTTTTGATCGCGTTTTATTCCACTTTTTGTTCGGAGGTATGATAAAAAAGCATAGTTTTGAGGGTTTTTTTCCAGACGCAGCAATACCAAATATGTGTACTTTTTTGTTTATTTTTATTTACTTAAAAATACATATTTATTTTTACAGTTTTTTTCTCTTCAACTTAGTCACTCTATGGGACTTTCACTTTTTTCACTTTGATTGCAGTTATACAGTATTGAAATGCTTCATAACTATCAGTTCTGCACTGACACACAAGCTTGTTAGACCATGCCCTGAGCATGGTCTAACAAGCTTGCTAGCCATGGCAACAATGGAGCTCTCGCGATAACATCACGGGGGAGCCGATCAGAGGGGAGAGGGAGCCTCTCCCTGCCTTCTGAATGCCACGATAGATTTTGATCGTAGCATTTGGGGGGGGGTTCAACTGCCGGGAGCGGCGAGGACACTGCTCCCATCAGTCAGAGCCAGGTGTCAGCTGTCAGATTCACTGAACACCCAGCGGCGATTTAGCGCGCAGAGTCTGTGCGCACAAAATTGTCAAGACATATTGATACATTCAAGGTCGTGAAGTCCTCCCCAAACAGGACGTATGGATACATCTAAGGTCGTGAAGGGGTTAAGCACTCTCAGCCAGGTTATGCAGCAGATCTGTATGAAAAAGATGTGCGCACATACCCTAAGTGGTTGCATTAATGAAATTATGCAGGATCTACATATAAATCAATGCCGGACAAGCCGCCCTGTGTGCATTACAGATTACAGAGTGGGCTAGAATGGAGGCTCAGAGGACAGAGGAATGGCACAGAGTAAACAGCCTTTATGGGGAAAGTACCATAAATTGAAAGGCTCTGGTCTAACGACACCCAAGATGGTCTACATCAGTGGTCCCCAACCTTTCTTACCTTGAAAGCTACATTCAGCTCTGAGAGAAGGTCGCAAGCCACATTTAGAGACCCACCCACACCCTAACACACACACACGTAGTGACATCTACAGCCCCCACATTATCGGTATAATGATAGCCAAAGCTTCCCCACAGACATCACACCAAGGCGGTATTCTTAGATCTAGGGTGCCCACCTTACCCTCAATTGGTAATCTCACGGCATGCACCCCCCACAACACTATCACATCCAGCTTCAAGAAACCCTCTGTGTGGCACTATCATCTTATGTCCAGCTTAGCACTTAAAGGGGGTGTCCGGCCTTAGGTCACATTGAGGATTTTTACAGGTGCCGGGCACGTGACGTCAAGTATGTGATTTGCATACAGTTGTGCTCAAAAGTTTACATACCCCGGCTGAATTTTTTCTTTCTTGTCATTCATATTCTTTGAAACAAGGCCAACAAAAAAAAAAACACATTTTTTTTCTCCACTCATGGTTATTGGTTGGGTGAAGCCATTTATTGTCAAACTACTGGGTTTTCTCTTTTTAAATCTTAATGACAACCAAAAACATCCAAATGATCCTGATCAAAAGTTCACATACCCTGGTGATTTAGGACTGATAACATGCACAGAATTTGGCACAAATGGGTTTCAATGTCTACTAAAGGTAACATTCTCACCTGTGACCTGTTTGCTTGTAATCAGTGTGTGTGCATAAAAGCTGATTGAGTTTATGGGACTCCGACAGACTCTTGAATCTTTCATCCAGCCACTGACGTTTCTGGATTGTGAGTCATGGGGAAAGCAAAAGAATTTTCAACGGATCTACTGGAAAAGGTAGTAGAACTGTATAACACAGGAAAGGGATATAAAAAGATATCCAAGGAATTGATAATACCAGTCATCAGCATTCAAACTGTGATTAACAAATGGAAAATCAGGGGCTCTATAAAAACCAAATCACGGTCAGGTAGACCAACAAAAATTTTGCCCACAACTGCCAGGAAAATTGTTCGGGATGCAAAGAAAAACCCACAAATAACATCAGCTGAAATTCAGGACTCTCTGAAAACTAGCGGTGTGGCTGTTTCAAGATGCGCAATAAGGAGGCACATGAAGAAAAATAGGCTGCATGGTCGAGTCGCCAGAAGAAAACCATTACTGCCAAATGCCACAAAGTATCTCACCTACAATACGCCAAACAGCACAGAGACAAGCCTCAAAACTTCTGGAACAAGGTAATTTGGAGTGATGAGACCAAAATTGAACTTTTTGGCCACAATCATAAACGTTACATTTGGAGAGAGGTCAACAAGGCCTGTGATGAAAGGAACACCATTCCTACTGTAAAGCACAAAGGTGGATTGCTGATGTTTTGGGGATATGTGAGCTACAAAAGGCACAGGAAACTTGGTAAAAGTTGAAGGAAAGATGAATGCAGCAAGTTATCAGCAAATACTAGAGGCACATTTGCACTCATCAGCCCGGAAGCGGCGTATTGGACGTTCCAACATGACAGCGATCCAAAACACAAGGCCAAGTCGACCTGTCATTGGATACAGCAGAACAAAGTGAAGGTTCTGGAGTGGCCATCTCAGTCTCCTGACCTCAATATCATTGAGCCACTCTGGGGAGATCTCAAGCACACAGTTCATGCTATACAGCCCAGGAGTTTACAGGAACTGGAGGCTTTTTGCCAAGAAGAATGGGCAGCTTTACCATCTGAGAAAATAAAGAACCTCATCCACAACTACCACAAAAGACTTCAAGCTGTCATTGATGTTAGAGGGGGCAATACACGGTATTAAGAACTGGGGTATGTGAAGTTTTGATCAGGGTCATTTGGATGTTTTTGGTTGTCATTAAGATTTAAAGAGAGAAAACACAGTAGTTTGACAATTAATGGCTTCTCCCAACCAATAATCATGAGTGGAGAAAAAGTTTTTTGTTATCACTCATATTCTCTGAAACAAGGCCAAGAAAGAAATAATTCTGCCGGGGGTATGTAAACTTTGGAGCACAAATGTATATGCGGTCACGTGTGGACTAGTTGGGAGCGGCATTGAGTAAGGCCAGACAGTCTTGTAAGAATGTGGCTGAAAGTATGCAAATCACATACTTGTGGTCACATGTCCCCCCATTCCCAGCATCACAGAATCCTCACAGTGCATGATGCAAGGATTCACAAGTCTGCAGTCACATAGAGTAACTGCAAACTTGTAGCCTAAATTAGGACAACTTCTATAATTTGTCTTCGCCCCCAAGGCATGTGTATGCACATCTTATCTTCTGTGTGGGGTTACTCACAAAAGTCCCCATCTGGAGACCTGCCCTTCATAGTAGAATGCTACACCTGACGCGCCAGGCTGGTGGACTGCCCACACATCATGAGCCCGATCCACAGGTTGGGGACCCCTGGTCTACGAGAACATGAATCCCTGGTCCTCAGTTTTGGCGTTTCACCTGAAGAGGGTGATAACGGGGTGACAAGTGACAACGTTGCAGGATGATCTCCAGGCATGTGTGGGCCTAGAAGCAGTCTGGTCCCATCTAAACCCAGCAGCGGTGTGATCAGCATAGAATGTATGGAGCCTCCGGACGGTTGGATTGACGCTTTAGCCTGATGCGATGGGAGCAGCTTTTACCAGATATTAACCTGGGCATGTCTCAGGAGCCCCCCAGTAAACCATCACCCCAACCTAACTCCACCCTTCTGTATGGATGTGCCTGACACAAACACTTATAGATGGAAATGCCATTAGGACATTACGCCATGGCAGCCAATCAATATGTCCGAGTGGTGCAGTAGGGGGGAGATCCGTATGGAGAAATCTGGATCCGTCCTGGGTCCCGAGCCCAGCGCTTCTAGGGGAGACCCCAGTATATGCAGCGTCTGCTGGGAACGATCTACAGGATCGGAGATCCAAGCGATGTCCACCCCAATCCCGCTCCTACCAGGAGCCCTGCCCAACCATGGGACGGGGACCACAGCCATGCTGGTTAACCCCTTCACTGCCACACAGGCTAGAAATCATGCACTCCGCCAGTGGGGACAGCGGTGAGGTCTGTGGAATATGAAGGAGCTATAGAAGCAGAACATCCTAAAAAATATATAAACTTTTAACCACTGCATTGCCACACAGGACAGAAATCCTAGACACCTTATAACAGGTCACTGCCCGCCAGCCTATACCTGCAGACCCCAGACTCTCACAGCACGCCTCGCCATCAGGCCGGAGGCAGTAATGCAGCCATCGCCCAGCACCAGTTCACTACTAGTAGAAATGCCCCTCACCCCCCAGCACACCGGCGCTCCCGGGTCACCCACAGCCCAGTAACACGTTACCTCTAGCATCCCGACTGGAAGTAACGTGCCTCCCGGAGACGTCAGCCCCAACTTTACCACATAGTTACCCGGACAACCGTGACCAGCACAGCGCTCTACAGACAGCCCGGTGCTGCTGAGGGGTTGCGCATGCGTATTTGACCCTCGCTCCTCCTATTGGTGCTAATTCTCTGTCTGCCGGGCGCACCGACACGCCCCCATCTACGTCACGCGCCCGGCACAGCTCGGCTAGACGTGCTGTTTGTTTATGTTTAGCAGAGCAGACACGTTATTGGTCCGTGTTGGGGGCGCGCCTCTGATAGCTGGTCCCTCATTGGCTGCCCTGGCCATTACGGAGCGTGAAATGCTTTATAAACCGTGTCCTCAGTGTTGAAGCCGTGACAAGCTGGCGCCGCATCTACTATTGCTGCCTTGTAACCGAGCAGGGGGAGTGTGGCCCTCAGGGCCGGGTGTGCCGTGTTATACCGACCTGTACCGTGTCAGTATGGTACTGCCTCCATGTAACCGAGCACTGGGAGTGTAGCCCTCAGGGCCGGGTGTGTCGTGTAATAGCGACCTGTACCGTGTCAGTATGGTACTGCCTCCATGTAACCGAGCAGGGGGAGTGTGGCCCTCAGGGCCGGGTGTGCCCTGTTATACCGACCTGTACCGTGTCAGTATGGTACTGCCTCCATGTAACCGAGCAGGGGGAGTGTGGCCCTCAGGGCCGGGTGTGTCGTGTTATACCGACCTGTACCGTGTCAGTATGGTACTGCCTCCATGTAACCGAGCAGGGGGAGTGTGGCCCTCAGGGCCGGGTGTGCCGTGTTATACCGACCTGTACCGTGTCAGTATGGTACTGCCTCCATGTAACCGAGCAGGGGGAGTGTGGCCCTCAGGGCCGGGTGTGTCGTGTTATACCGACCTGTACCGTGTCAGTATGGTACTGCCTCCATGTAACCGAGCAGGGGGAGTGTGGCCCTCAGGGCCGGGTGTGCCGTGTTATACCGACCTGTACCGTGTCAGTATGGTACTGCCTCCATGTAACCGAGCAGGGGGAGTGTGGCCCTCAGGGCCGGGTGTGCCGTGTTATACCGACCTGTAGCGTGTCAGTATGGTACTGCCTCCATGTAACCGAGCACGGGGAGTGTAGCCCTCAGGGCCGGGTGTGTCGTGTTATACCGACCTGTACCGTGTCAGTATGGTACTGCCTCCATGTAACCGAGCAGGGGGAGTGTGGCCCTCAGGGCCGGGTGTGCCGTGTTATACCGACCTGTACCGTGTCAGTATGGTACTGCCTCCATGTAACCGAGCAGGGGGAGTGTGGCCCTCAGGGCCGGGTGTGCCGTGTTATACCGACCTGTACCGTGTCAGTATGGTACTGCCTCCATGTAACCGAGCACGGGGAGTGTAGCCCTCAGGGCCGGGTGTGTCGTGTTATACCGACCTGTACCGTGTCAGTATGGTACTGCCTCCATGTAACCGAGCAGGGGGAGTGTGGCCCTCAGGGCCGGGTGTGCCGTGTTATACCAACCTGTACCGTGTCAGTATGGTACTGCCTCCATGTAACCGAGCAGGGGGAGTGTGGCCCTCAGGGCCGGGTGTGCCGTGTTATACCGACCTGTACCGTGTCAGTATGGTACTGCCTCCATGTAACCGAGCACGGGGAGTGTAGCCCTCAGGGCCGGGTGTGCCGTGTTATACCGACCTGTACCGTGTCAGTATGGTACTGCCTCCATGTAACCGAGCACGGGGAGTGTAGCCCTCAGGGCCGGGTGTGTCGTGTTATACCGACCTGTACTGTGTCAGTATGGTACTGCCTCCATGTAACCGAGCAGGGGGAGTGTGGCCCTCAGGGCCGGGTGTGCCGTGTTATACCGACCTGTACCGTGTCAGTATGGTACTGCCTCCATGTAACCGAGCAGGGGGAGTGTGGCCCTCAGGGCCGGGTGTGTCGTGTTATACCGACCTGTACCGTGTCAGTATGGTACTGCCTCCATGTAACCGAGCAGGGGGAGTGTGGCCCTCAGGGCCGGGTGTGCCGTGTTATACCGACCTGTACCGTGTCAGTATGGTACTGCCTCCATGTAACCGAGCAGGGGGAGTGTGGCCCTCAGGGCCGGGTGTGCCGTGTTATACCGACCTGTACCGTGTCAGTATGGTACTGCCTCCATGTAACCGAGCAGGGGGAGTGTGGCCCTCAGGGCCGGGTGTGCCGTGTTATACCGACCTGTACCGTGTCAGTATGGTACTGCCTCCATGTAACCGAGCAGGGGGAGTGTGGCCCTCAGGGCCGGGTGTGCCGTGTTATACCGACCTGTACCGTGTCAGTATGGTACTGCCTCCATGTAACCGAGCAGGGGGAGTGTGGCCCTCAGGGCCGGGTGTGCCGTGTTATACCGACCTGTACCGTGTCAGTATGGTACTGCCTCCATGTAACCGAGCAGGGGGAGTGTGGCCCTCAGGGCCGGGTGTGCCGTGTTATACCGACCTGTACCGTGTCAGTATGGTACTGCCTCCATGTAACCGAGCAGGGGGAGTGTGGCCCTCAGGGCCGGGTGTGCCGTGTTATACCGACCTGTACCGTGTCAGTATGGTACTGCCTCCATGTAACCGAGCACGGGGAGTGTGGCCCTCAGGGCCGGGTGTGTCGTGTTATACCGACCTGTACCGTGTCAGTATGGTACTGCCTCCATGTAACCGAGCAGGGGAAGTGTGGCCCTCAGGGCCGGGTGTGCCGTGTTATACCGACCTGTACCGTGTCAGTATGGTACTGCCTCCATGTAACCGAGCACGGGGAGTGTAGCCCTCAGGGCCGGGTGTGTCGTGTTATACCGACCTGTACCGTGTCAGTATGGTACTGCCTCCATGTAACCGAGCAGGGGGAGTGTGGCCCTCAGGGCCGGGTGTGCCGTGTTATACCGACCTGTACCGTGTCAGTATGGTACTGCCTCCATGTAACCGAGCAGGGGGAGTGTGGCCCTCAGGGCCGGGTGTGCCGTGTTATACCGACCTGTACCGTGTCAGTATGGTACTGCCTCCATGTAACCGAGCACGGGGAGTGTGGCCCTCAGGGCCGGGTGTGTCGTGTTATACCGACCTGTACCGTGTCAGTATGGTACTGCCTCCATGTAACCGAGCAGGGGGAGTGTGGCCCTCAGGGCCGGGTGTGCCGTGTTATACCGACCTGTACCGTGTCAGTATGGTACTGCCTCCATGTAACCGAGCAGGGGGAGTGTGGCCCTCAGGGCCGGGTGTGCCGTGTTATACCGACCTGTACCGTGTCAGTATGGTACTGCCTCCATGTAACCGAGCAGTGGGAGTGTGGCTCTCAGGGCCGGGTGTGCCGTGTTATACCGACCTGTACCGTGTCAGTATGGTACTGCCTCCATGTAACCGAGCACGGGGAGTGTAGCCCTCAGGGCCGGGTGTGTCGTGTTATACCGACCTGTACCGTGTCAGTATGGTACTGCCTCCATGTAACCGAGCAGGGGGAGTGTAGCCCTCAGGGCCGGGTGTGCCGTGTTATACCGACCTGTACCGTGTCAGTATGGTACTGCCTCCATGTAACCGAGCAGGGGGAGTGTGGCCCTCAGGGCCGGGTGTGCCGTGTTATACCGACCTGTACCGTGTCAGTATGGTACTGCCTCCATGTAACCGAGCAGGGGGAGTGTGGCCCTCAGGGCCGGGTGTGCCGTGTTATACCGACCTGTACCGTGTCAGTATGGTACTGCCTCCATGTAACCGAGCAGGGGGAGTGTGGCCCTCAGGGCCGGGTGTGTCGTGTTATACCGACCTGTACCGTGTCAGTATGGTACTGCCTCCATGTAACCGAGCAGGGGGAGTGTGGCCCTCAGGGCCGGGTGTGCCGTGTTATACCGACCTGTACCGTGTCAGTATGGTACTGCCTCCATGTAACCGAGCAGGGGGAGTGTGGCCCTCAGGGCCGGGTGTGCCGTGTTATACCGACCTGTACCGTGTCAGTATGGTACTGCCTCCATGTAACCGAGCAGGGGGAGTGTGGCCCTCAGGGCCGGGTGTGTCGTGTTATACCGACCTGTACCGTGTCAGTATGGTACTGCCTCCATGTAACCGAGCAGGGGGAGTGTGGCCCTCAGGGCCGGGTGTGTCGTGTTATACCGACCTGTACCGTGTCAGTATGGTACTGCCTCCATGTAACCGAGCAGGGGGAGTGTGGCCCTCAGGGCCGGGTGTGCCGTGTTATACCGACCTGTACCGTGTCAGTATGGTACTGCCTCCATGTAACCGAGCAGGGGGAGTGTGGCCCTCAGGGCCGGGTGTGCCGTGTTATACCGACCTGTACCGTGTCAGTATGGTACTGCCTCCATGTAACCGAGCAGGGGGAGTGTGGCCCTCAGGGCCGGGTGTGCCGTGTTATACCGACCTGTACCGTGTCAGTATGGTACTGCCTCCATGTAACCGAGCAGGGGGAGTGTGGCCCTCAGGGCCGGGTGTGCCGTGTTATACCGACCTGTACCGTGTCAGTATGGTACTGCCTCCATGTAACCGAGCACGGGGAGTGTGGCCCTCAGGGCCGGGTGTGTCGTGTTATACCGACCTGTACCGTGTCAGTATGGTACTGCCTCCATGTAACCGAGCAGGGGAAGTGTGGCCCTCAGGGCCGGGTGTGCCGTGTTATACCGACCTGTACCGTGTCAGTATGGTACTGCCTCCATGTAACCGAGCACGGGGAGTGTAGCCCTCAGGGCCGGGTGTGTCGTGTTATACCGACCTGTACCGTGTCAGTATGGTACTGCCTCCATGTAACCGAGCAGGGGGAGTGTGGCCCTCAGGGCCGGGTGTGCCGTGTTATACCGACCTGTACCGTGTCAGTATGGTACTGCCTCCATGTAACCGAGCAGGGGGAGTGTGGCCCTCAGGGCCGGGTGTGCCGTGTTATACCGACCTGTACCGTGTCAGTATGGTACTGCCTCCATGTAACCGAGCACGGGGAGTGTGGCCCTCAGGGCCGGGTGTGTCGTGTTATACCGACCTGTACCGTGTCAGTATGGTACTGCCTCCATGTAACCGAGCAGGGGGAGTGTGGCCCTCAGGGCCGGGTGTGCCGTGTTATACCGACCTGTACCGTGTCAGTATGGTACTGCCTCCATGTAACCGAGCAGGGGGAGTGTGGCCCTCAGGGCCGGGTGTGCCGTGTTATACCGACCTGTACCGTGTCAGTATGGTACTGCCTCCATGTAACCGAGCAGTGGGAGTGTGGCTCTCAGGGCCGGGTGTGCCGTGTTATACCGACCTGTACCGTGTCAGTATGGTACTGCCTCCATGTAACCGAGCAGGGGGAGTGTGGCCCTCAGGGCCGGGTGTGCCGTGTTATACCGACCTGTACCGTGTCAGTATGGTACTGCCTCCATGTAACCGAGCAGGGGGAGTGTGGCCCTCAGGGCCGGGTGTGCCGTGTTATACCGACCTGTACCGTGTCAGTATGGTACTGCCTCCATGTAACCGAGCAGGGGGAGTGTGGCCCTCAGGGCCGGGTGTGCCGTGTTATACCGACCTGTACCGTGTCAGTATGGTACTGCCTCCATGTAACCGAGCACGGGGAGTGTGGCCCTCAGGGCCGGGTGTGTCGTGTTATACCGACCTGTACCGTGTCAGTATGGTACTGCCTCCATGTAACCGAGCAGGGGAAGTGTGGCCCTCAGGGCCGGGTGTGCCGTGTTATACCGACCTGTACCGTGTCAGTATGGTACTGCCTCCATGTAACCGAGCACGGGGAGTGTAGCCCTCAGGGCCGGGTGTGTCGTGTTATACCGACCTGTACCGTGTCAGTATGGTACTGCCTCCATGTAACCGAGCAGGGGGAGTGTGGCCCTCAGGGCCGGGTGTGCCGTGTTATACCGACCTGTACCGTGTCAGTATGGTACTGCCTCCATGTAACCGAGCAGGGGGAGTGTGGCCCTCAGGGCCGGGTGTGCCGTGTTATACCGACCTGTACCGTGTCAGTATGGTACTGCCTCCATGTAACCGAGCACGGGGAGTGTGGCCCTCAGGGCCGGGTGTGTCGTGTTATACCGACCTGTACCGTGTCAGTATGGTACTGCCTCCATGTAACCGAGCAGGGGGAGTGTGGCCCTCAGGGCCGGGTGTGCCGTGTTATACCGACCTGTACCGTGTCAGTATGGTACTGCCTCCATGTAACCGAGCAGGGGGAGTGTGGCCCTCAGGGCCGGGTGTGCCGTGTTATACCGACCTGTACCGTGTCAGTATGGTACTGCCTCCATGTAACCGAGCAGTGGGAGTGTGGCTCTCAGGGCCGGGTGTGCCGTGTTATACCGACCTGTACCGTGTCAGTATGGTACTGCCTCCATGTAACCGAGCACGGGGAGTGTAGCCCTCAGGGCCGGGTGTGTCGTGTTATACCGACCTGTACCGTGTCAGTATGGTACTGCCTCCATGTAACCGAGCAGGGGGAGTGTAGCCCTCAGGGCCGGGTGTGCCGTGTTATACCGACCTGTACCGTGTCAGTATGGTACTGCCTCCATGTAACCGAGCAGGGGGAGTGTGGCCCTCAGGGCCGGGTGTGCCGTGTTATACCGACCTGTACCGTGTCAGTATGGTACTGCCTCCATGTAACCGAGCAGGGGGAGTGTGGCCCTCAGGGCCGGGTGTGCCGTGTTATACCGACCTGTACCGTGTCAGTATGGTACTGCCTCCATGTAACCGAGCAGGGGGAGTGTGGCCCTCAGGGCCGGGTGTGTCGTGTTATACCGACCTGTACCGTGTCAGTATGGTACTGCCTCCATGTAACCGAGCAGGGGGAGTGTGGCCCTCAGGGCCGGGTGTGCCGTGTTATACCGACCTGTACCGTGTCAGTATGGTACTGCCTCCATGTAACCGAGCAGGGGGAGTGTGGCCCTCAGGGCCGGGTGTGCCGTGTTATACCGACCTGTACCGTGTCAGTATGGTACTGCCTCCATGTAACCGAGCAGGGGGAGTGTGGCCCTCAGGGCCGGGTGTGTCGTGTTATACCGACCTGTACCGTGTCAGTATGGTACTGCCTCCATGTAACCGAGCAGGGGGAGTGTGGCCCTCAGGGCCGGGTGTGTCGTGTTATACCGACCTGTACCGTGTCAGTATGGTACTGCCTCCATGTAACCGAGCAGGGGGAGTGTGGCCCTCAGGGCCGGGTGTGCCGTGTTATACCGACCTGTACCGTGTCAGTATGGTACTGCCTCCATGTAACCGAGCAGGGGGAGTGTGGCCCTCAGGGCCGGGTGTGCCGTGTTATACCGACCTGTACCGTGTCAGTATGGTACTGCCTCCATGTAACCGAGCAGGGGGAGTGTGGCCCTCAGGGCCGGGTGTGCCGTGTTATACCGACCTGTACCGTGTCAGTATGGTACTGCCTCCATGTAACCGAGCAGGGGGAGTGTGGCCCTCAGGGCCGGGTGTGCCGTGTTATACCGACCTGTACCGTGTCAGTATGGTACTGCCTCCATGTAACCGAGCAGGGGGAGTGTGGCCCTCAGGGCCGGGTGTGCCGTGTTATACCGACCTGTACCGTGTCAGTATGGTACTGCCTCCATGTAACCGAGCAGGGGGAGTGTGGCCCTCAGGGCCGGGTGTGCCGTGTTATACCGACCTGTACCGTGTCAGTATGGTACTGCCTCCATGTAACCGAGCACGGGGAGTGTAGCCCTCAGGGCCGGGTGTGTCGTGTTATACCGACCTGTACCGTGTCAGTATGGTACTGCCTCCATGTAACCGAGCACGGGGAGTGTAGCCCTCAGGGCCGGGTGTGTCGTGTTATACCGACCTGTACCGTGTCAGTATGGTACTGCCTCCATGTAACCGAGCAGGGGGAGTGTAGCCCTCAGGGCCGGGTGTGCCGTGTTATACCGACCTGTACCGTGTCAGTATGGTACTGCCTCCATGTAACCGAGCAGGGGGAGTGTGGCCCTCAGGGCCGGGTGTGCCGTGTTATACCGACCTGTACCGTGTCAGTATGGTACTGCCTCCATGTAACCGAGCAGGGGGAGTGTGGCCCTCAGGGCCGGGTGTGCCGTGTTATACCGACCTGTACCGTGTCAGTATGGTACTGCCTCCATATAACCGAGCAGGGGGAGTGTGGCCCTCAGGGCCGGGTGTGCCGTGTTATACCGACCTGTACCGTGTCAGTATGGTACTGCCTCCATGTAACCGAGCACGGGGAGTGTAGCCCTCAGGGCCGGGTGTGTCGTGTTATACCGACCTGTACCGTGTCAGTATGGTACTGCCTCCATGTAACCGAGCAGGGGGAGTGTGGCCCTCAGGGCCGGGTGTGCCGTGTTATACCGACCTGTACCGTGTCAGTATGGTACTGCCTCCATGTAACCGAGCAGGGGGAGTGTGGCCCTCAGGGCCGGGTGTGCCGTGTTATACCGACCTGTACCGTGTCAGTATGGTACTGCCTCCATGTAACCGAGCACGGGGAGTGTAGCCCTCAGGGCCGGGTGTGTCGTGTTATACCGACCTGTACCGTGTCAGTATGGTACTGCCTCCATGTAACCGAGCAGGGGGAGTGTGGCCCTCAGGGCCGGGTGTGCCGTGTTATACCGACCTGTACCGTGTCAGTATGGTACTGCCTCCATGTAACCGAGCAGTGGGAGTGTGGCCCTCAGGGCCGGGTGTGCCGTGTTATACCGACCTGTACCGTGTCAGTATGGTACTGCCTCCATGTAACCGAGCACGGGGAGTGTAGCCCTCAGGGCCGGGTGTGTCGTGTTATACCGACCTGTACCGTGTCAGTATGGTACTGCCTCCATGTAACCGAGCAGGGGGAGTGTAGCCCTCAGGGCCGGGTGTGCCGTGTTATACCGACCTGTACCGTGTCAGTATGGTACTGCCTCCATGTAACCGAGCAGGGGGAGTGTGGCCCTCAGGGCCGGGTGTGCCGTGTTATACCGAGCTGTACCGTGTCGGTATGGTACTGCCTCCATGTAACCGAGCACGGGGAGTGTAGCCCTCAGGGCCGGGTGTGTCGTGTTATACCGACCTGTACCGTGTCAGTATGGTACTGCCTCCATGTAACCGAGCACGGGGAGTGTAGCCCTCAGGGCCGGGTGTATCGTGTTATACCGACCTGTACCGTGTCAGTATGGTACTGCCTCCATGTAACCGAGCAGGGGGCGTGTAGCCCTCAGGGCCGGGTGTGCCGTGTTATACCGACCTGTACCGTGTCAGTATGGTACTGCCTCCATGTAACCGAGCAGGGGGAGTGTAGCCCTCAGGGCCGGGTGTGCCGTGTAATAGCGACCTGTACCTTGTCAGTAAGGAATATGACGCTCAGGCTTGGACTGGCCCGCAGGGCACAGGTGGAATCCCCGGTGGGCCGCTGTGCAGGAGTATGCTAAGTACCCCCACCGTGAGCTGTCCTTGGCCCAGCTCACTTTATTCACTATGTACAGACAGGTGGCATCTAATCATTCATGTACCTACCCAGTGTATTCTTATATACAGTACAGACCAAAAGTTTGGACACACCTTCTCATTTAAAGATTTTTCTGTATTTTCATGACTATGAAAATTGTACATTCACACTGAAGGCATCACAACTATGAATTAACACATGTGGAATTATATACTTAACAAAAAAGTGTGAAACAACTGAAAATATGTCTTATATTCTAGGTTATTCAAAGTAGCCACCTTTTGCTTTGATGACTGCTTTGCACACTCTTGGCATTCTCTTGATGAGCTTCAAGAGGTAGTCACCGGAAATGGTTTTCACTTCACAGGTGTGCCCTGTCAGGTTTAACAAGTGGGATTTCTTGCCTTATAAATGGGGTTTGGACCATCAGTTGTGTTGTGCAGAGTCTGGTGGATACACAGCTGATAGTCC
Organism: Phyllobates terribilis; assembly: GCF_046119375.1. Lineage (NCBI taxonomy): Eukaryota > Metazoa > Chordata > Amphibia > Anura > Dendrobatidae > Phyllobates > Phyllobates terribilis. The sequence goes on from NW_027362771.1 coordinate 278,885,428, forward strand.
TACTGAATAGACTGTAGAATTTGTATTATGGCAAGAAAAAAGCAGCTAAGTAAAGAAAAACGAGTGGCCATCATTACTTTAAGAAATGAAGGTCAGTCAGTGCGAAAAATTGGGCAAACTTTGAAAGTGTCCCCAAGTGCAGTTGCAAAAACCATCAAGCGTTACAAAGAAACTGGCTCACATGAGGACCGCCCCAGGAAAGGAAGACCAAGAGTCACCTCTGCTTCAGAGGATAAGTTTATCCGAGTCACCAGCCTCAGAAATCGCAGGTTACCAGCAGCTCAGATTAGAGACCAGGTCAATGCCACACAGAGTTCTAGCAGCAGACACATCTCTACAACAACTGTTAAGAGGAGACTTTGTGCAGCAGGCCTTCATGGTAAAATAGCTGCTAGGAAACCACTGCTAAGGACAGGCAACAAGCAGAAGAGACTTGTTTGGGCTAAAGAACACAAGGAATGGACATTAGACCAGTGGAAATCTGTGCTTTGGTCTGATGAGTCCAAATTTGAGATCTTTGGTTCCAACCACCGTGTCTTTGTGCGACGCAGAAAAGGTGAACGGATGGACTCTACATGCCTGGTTCCCACCGTGAAGCATGGAGGAGGAGATGTGATGGTGTGGGGGTGCTTTGCTGGTGACACTGTTGGGGATTTATTCAAAATTGAAGGCATACTGAACCAGCATGGCAACCACAGCATCTTGTAGCGGCATGCTATTCCATCCGGTTTGCGTTTAGTTGGACCATCATTTATTTTTCAACAGGACAATGACCCCAAACACGCCTCCAGGCTGTGTAAGGGCTATTTGACCAAGACGTAGAGTGATGGGGTGCTACGCCAGATGACCTGGCCTCCACAGTCACCAGACCTGAACCAATCGAGATGGTTTGGGGTGAGCTGGACCGCAGAGTGAAGGCAAAAGGGCCAACAAGTGCTAAGCATCTCTGGGAACTCCTTCAAAATTGTTGGAAGACCATTTCCGGTGACTACCTCTTGAAGCTCATCAGGAGAATGCAAAGAGTGTGCAAAGCAGTCATCAAAGCAAAAGGTGGCTACTTCGAAGAACCTAGAATATAAGACATATTTTCAGTTGTTTCACACTTTTTTGTTAAGTATATAATTCCACATGTGTTAATTCATAGTTGTGATGCCTTCAGTGTGAATGTACAATTTTCATAGTCATGAAAATACAGAAAAATCTTTAAATAAGAAGGTATGTCCAAACTTTTGATCTGTACTGTAGAAGCAGAGGTAAATTTGTGCCTAATGTAACATTGATTACATCTGTATGGGATCCGTGTCACACCTACCCCAAATACTCTCATGTATTATATGCGGAGCCCCCTGACCTGCTGGAGGCTTCATAACTATTTTCTCAGACTGAATACAGTTCTATTTATTGCTCTTACTGCTGAAAACTGGATGATATTAAGCAAATGATCCACCTTTCTAGTGTTATTCCAAGGCAAAATAGCTCTTCAAAAAGTCTATTCATTAAGGGCTGCCCTGTGCTACATGACCTGGGTAATTGTCAGCGAGTGGCCATAAGCCGTGGGCAGCTCCTACACATTACACCAAGGAGCGTTTATCACATCCAATAATAAAACCACAAGTATTATTAGTTTGCAGCGATAAAAGCTTCTGCTCTTCTGGGAAGACTTTCTACAAAACTGGAACGTCGCTAAAGGCTAAGGGATGGAGTCATCAGGCAGCTTACTCCAGGTTTCAGGTGTAAAATTGTTTGAAATCTTGCAAAAATGTAGTGACTTTCGTCGATTTTACGCCGATCATGGCCACCTCCAACTGTGGCCAGCTGTGGCCATGGATGAGCACGCTCAACAAATTATCATACTGTAGCCTACAAAAGGGGCATACATTATGACAGAAACATCCTCCAGCTCTGAGTGGCAGACATTTCTGGCAGTGCTGCCCAAGAGCTGAAAGATGCACCAAATTCTATAAAGCCCCAGACTATACGCTTACAAGCTCTCCATCTCATATCATTGTTGGAGGGGTTGGCTCTCTTTTCCATGTATAGTGACATTGTTCCTTAAAGGGGTTCTAAGAAAGTGTCTGTAATGCCAAACAAAGATCTCCTGCAACCAACTGCAGGGCAACTGTCTGTCACGTCTGACACACCTGTGACACCAGGTCAATGACCTAAAGAGAACTGGGACCACAGTCTCAAACATTACCGTTAGTAACACACTACGCCATCATGGATTAAAATCCTGCAGGGCACGCAAGGTCTCCCTGCTAAGGCCAGCACGTATCCAGGCCTATTTGAAGTACGCCAATGACCATCTGGATGATCCAGAGGAGGCATGGGAGAAGGTCATGTGGTCAGATGAGACCAAAATAGAACGTTTTGGTATCAACTCAACTCTGCGTGTTTGGAGGAAGGATGAGTACAACTCTGAGAACAACGTCCCAACCGTGAAGCATGGTGGGAGAAATATCATACTTTGGAGGTGTTTTTCTGTAAAGGGGACAGGACTGCACCATGTTGAAAGGAGGATGGATGGGGTCATGTATCGCAAGATTTTGGCCAACAACCTCCTTCCTTCAGTAAGAACATTGAAGCTGGAGTTGTCTAGCCAGTCTCCAGACCTGAACCCAATAGAAGATCTTTGGAGGGAGCTGAAACTCAATGTTGCCCTGAAACCTGAAAGATCTGGAGATGATCCGTATGGAGGAGAGGGCCAAAATCCCTGCTGCAATGTGTGCAAACTTGGTCAAGAACTACAGGAAACGTCTGACCTCTGTAATTGCATCAAAGGTTTCTGTACCAAATATTAAGTTCTGTTTTTCTATTGTATCAAATACTTATTTCATGCAATAAGATGTTAATTATGTAAAATGTCTGTCTCTCACGGTTGAAGTACACCTATGATAAAAATTACAGCCGTCTCCATTCTTTGTAGGTGGGAAAACTTGCAAAATCAGCAGTGTATGAAATACTTATTTTCCCCACTGTAGTTCCATAGTTCCCCCCACACACAGTATCATAGCCTCCACACAGCATGATTACCTGTCAGTATAATGGCCCCCACTCACTATGATGCTCTCACATTGCCCAATCAGTATTATACCTCCACAGCACTCCACACAGAATCACAGCCCCTAAATCCCCCTACATAGTATAATTACCTCAGTATGATGCTTTAACAGCCTCCATTGAGTATAATGGCCCACAAAGTCCCCCAATGTGAGTATGGTACCCAACAGTCCTCGCTCAGTACGATAGCCTCACTCAGTATGATGTCCCCACAGCACCTCACACAGTATCGTGGCCGGCACATCCTCCTAAACAGTAAATGGACCATCAGTTTGATGCTCCCCCAGCCCCCACTAAGTATTATGGCCCCTAAAGTCCCCCAATATGGTGACCCCAAAACCCCCCACTCAGTATGATACCCCAACAGCACTTCATACAGTATCATGGCCTGTACATAACCCCACACATTATGATGGCCCCCACAGCTCCTCACTCAACATGATGGCCCCCATAGCGCCTCACTCAGTATAATGAGACCCACGACTAGTGACATTTAAAAAAGAAAAATAAACATTACTCACCTTGGTTCATTTTGTTCTGTGCAGGGTGAATACTGGGGTTCCACACTGCAGGTGCCATGTAATGACGGCATCGCGCCGGCCGTGCTCAGAATCTCAGGAACAGGCAAAATGGTGGATCAGGGAGCTGTTAGCAATATCTGCAATCCTGAGGAGGATAAGACTGAAATTGTGATGACAGGTGAGTGGGGGGCTCAGTGCAGAGAGGCACAGACCCCACCTACTCACAGGCCCATAATGGCCGCATGGTCTGCCGCTATGGGTGATACACCCCTGAACATGGGTATGGAGTATACCTGTCTTAATGAAGTCTTGCACACACAACTTAGATGTAATAAAAGAATAAATAACAACCCAAGAAGAATAGATTAGGGCAATGCAAGGACATTTATTCAGTAGGCATACACTTTTACTTTATGGACTTCTTTATCTTCACATTCTCTGCTCTTGTTGTAATAGTAAAATGTATTGTCTTTTCTTTGCAACTTTTTTACGAACCCAGTGTCTGGCCAGCGATCCACCTAAGAAAAGAAAGCATTATTTGTTTCTTATTATCAAATATAGAATGTCAGTGCCCATACAGTCTGTTTGTGGACGGCAGTTCTTATATTCATTTTATGTAAAGTTTGGTTTACAATTACAAAAGACGGTAGACAAAGAAAACAGTGCGGTGCTGTCACAGCAACATATCCAGCTGTCCTGCACGGACCTCATAGGTCACTATGTGATCCTCCACTAATGCTTTATCAACATGTATGGAATAAAAATCTGATTAGAAAGTGCAGTATATTAGAAAACTGAAGATGCTGCTGATGCTATGAATTTAAAGAGAAACCCCAGCATGGAATTCGCTGTACAATGAATGGGGTTATAGCAAAATGAAAACAGAAATTTTTATATAAAAGGTTGAAAAATTTTGGCGCAACTGGAGGCTGTGATAAAATTGTGACTTTCAGCATTCTCATGACAAAGTGGGCGGAGCTGGGCGAGACGGGGGCGGAGCGCTACACCACAAATCTTACTCCGGCATGGACTGGAGTAGGATTTGCATTGAGGTGCACACAGAAGTGACTCATCTGGCTCTGCTGATTCATGAAGAGTGTACACCTCACGAATCCAGAGCTTCTGACTCCAGCACATCTCCTCATAAAGAATGGGGTGAACAACGCCAGTTTTGATGAATCGGGCCCTAAGTTATTGCAAATGAGACAGTAATAGATGGAAGTGTGTAGCTATCGCTAATGGTATATACAGTTAAGTCCAGAAATATTTGGACAGTAACACAAAACATACTGCAAAGGTAACCCAGGAGTCTTTTAAGTAAAAAAGGTGAAATATTCTGCAAGTCAATCACCAGATCTCAACCTCATTGAGCAGCATTTCACATTCTTAAAAAAAAACTTAAGGTAGAAAGACCCACAAACAAGAAACAAGTGAAGTCCTCTGCAGAAAAGGCCGGCAAAGCATCACAAAGGAGGAAACCCAGCGTTTGGTGACGTCCATGGTTTCCAGACTTCAGGCAGTCATTATCTGGATTCTCTACAAAGTATTAAAAATTAACATTCTATTTATGGTAAAGGGAATTTGTCCAATTACTTTTGAGCCTCTGAAAGAAGAAGGCTTTGTAGAAAAATGGTTGCAATTCCTAAAAGTTTCACAGGATATTTTTGTTCAACCCCTTTAATTAAACCTGAAAGTCTACACTTCAATTGTTTCATTTTTAAATAAAATAGTGGCATGCAGAGCCCAAATTATGAAGATTCGGTCACTGTTCAAATATTTCTGGACCTAACTGTTATATTGCTATTTCTTGCTATTTAATGACAGCTAACTAGCTAGTATTGACCATTCACTTTCCCTATACCCAAGGAAAGGAAGAACTGATAGAGTAGAACTAGCCAAAAATTGAAAATACACTATCTCAATTGAAGCTAAAGCCCCCCATACACATTAGTGTAATGTCGGCCGAACCCGCTGATAACGACGGGTTTGGCCGTCAGTCTAATGTGTATGGGGGCTCTGGGCAATTGATTGTCGGGGAAGTTAAGGATCTGGCATGTCCAGCTTTGGACTGTTAATCTTTTTGTTCTCCCTGTGATAGACTGTTCTAGCAGATGTCTGGCAGTGGCTCTCACAGAAAACACAGAGCGTCAGCCGAGCAAGTGCTCCTGTGTATGGGAGAAATGCCACAGTCCGGCCGGCAGTTATCTAAAGGGTATGGGGGGACTTACCTAACTGTCCTCACAAGAATCCCTACGTGTTTCCTCATGACCATATACCTGCACTGCTTCACTAGGGGCGAAGTAGAACGTTACGCAGATAAAATAAGTTTTGTTCTCAACGGCAAGGTTGCTAGCCGAGATCGGCAGCATGGCTGCTAACTTCCCGTGTCTCGTGTCTGTTAAACTGACCTAATACTTCAATAGCGCCGAGGCTTCAAGACGGAGACTCTATCTCCAGGAGCCAATAGCAAACCCAGCAACTACAATCTTCAATACCTGCTCCAGTGGATGTGGGGACTAGCGCTGCATGAATTAAACTGGCCATACACAATAGAAAAATGTGGCCCAAGACTGCCGCCAACATCCTATTGTGTCCTAATGTTTGCCAACGTAGCAATGGAGGATCATGCATGTGGGATATTAAAGGGATTTTGGAAATATGATTAATAGTGTATCCTTGGGTTTGATCAGATTGAAACGTGATCACTTTGAACTATTTTAGACGTTCCTCAAACTATCCCAGAACAATTTTGTTGCAAAGTGGCAGGATGCATTCTGCTAATGAAAAATGCCACGGCCATTAGGGAATAGGGTTGGTATGAAGGGGTATACATGGCCTGCAATAATGTTAGGTAGGTGGTACATGTCAAAGTGACATCTACATGAATGCCAAGACCCACAATTCTCCAGCAGATTACCCAGGGCATTTCAATGTTTCCACTTGTCTTCTCGTCGTAAAGCATCATGAGGAAATCTATTTGCCAGGGAAACGATCCCATGTAGTCATCCACATGATGTAAAAACAATGTGATTCACCAGACACCTACCTACTTCCACTTATTGAAGGTCATCTTCTGATTCTCATATGCCCATTGTAGCAACTTGTACAGTGGACAGGGATCAGCATGAGCTTCCTGACCAGTCGGCGGGTTAGTAGCCCGAAATACATTAAGTTGTGCTGCGTTGTGTCTTCTGATACCTTCCTATCATCACCAGCATTAACTTTTTCAGCACACTGAGCCACATTAGCTTGGATTTGACCCGCTAGCCTTTGCTCCCCACATACATCATTGACTCTTAGGAGCCCATGACACTGCCATTGGTTCACCAGTTGTCCTCCTTTGGAGCACGTTTAGCAGGTCCAAACCTTTGCATAGCTGGAAAGACCCAGACCTGCTGTTTTGGAGATGTTCAGACCCAGGTATCTAGCCTTCACAATGTAGCTCAATGTGGCCCCAGTCTTTACACTTACCCATGTATCCTGATTCCAACACACTGACCTCAAGAACTGACTTTTTTCTTGCTGGCTAATACATCCCACCAATAGACTGGTGCTACTGTCATCCAAATATCAGTTACTCTTTTAATCTGCCGCTTATTTTATAGGTGATAGGTGTATAGTGTTCTTACTCCAGTTACATCTTCAGTTTCTCGAAGGCTGCACTTACTAATACGTCTGCACCCGGTTCTCACCATGTCCACTTGCTTTATATGTCTGTACTCCACTTCATCTCTGTAGCCAGCGGTTTGGAATCTGTACAAGTTTTCGATCTCATCCGACCACTTCTTCGCACGAGTCATTGATTTTGGTGTAACTTCAGAGCTAATGGCACCAGATTCTGCATCCGACATCGTACTAAAAGCTTCTGGCTGGATCCCTTTGTGTCAAATTGATCTCTGAAGAGAGAAGTAAGAATGTGTGGGAAAAATGAGGCTTTGCTGCACTTCATTTATTTTTTATATCAAGCAAATACTGAGAAATATGAATTATCATATACAGTGAAGGAAATAATTTGATCCCTTGCTGTTTTTGTAAATTTGCCCACTGACAAAGACATTAACTGTCTATAATTTTAAGGGTAGGTTAATTTTAACATTGAGAGATAGAACATCCAAAAAACAATCAAGAAAATCACATTGTATAAATTAGATAAATTTTTTGCATTTTGCAGTGAGAAATAAGTATTTGATCCCTCAGGCAAACAACACCTAATACTCGGTGGCAAAACCCTTGTTGGCAAGCACAGCAGTCAGACGTTTTTGTAGTTGATGAGGTTTGCGCACATGTCAGGAGGAATTTTGGTCCACTCCTCTTGCAGATCATCTCTAAATCATTAACATTTTGAGGCTGTCGCTTGGCAACTCAGAGCTTCAACTCCCTCCATAAGTTTTCTATGGGATTAAGGTCTGGAGACTGGCTAGGCCACTCCATGACCTTATTCTGCTTCTTTTTGAGCTACTCCTTTGTTGCCTTGGCTGTATGTTTGGGGCGTTATCTTGCTGGAAGACCCAGCCATGACCTATTTTTAATGTCCTGGCGGAGGGAAGGAGGTTGTCACCCAGGATTTTACAGTACATGGCTCCATCCATTCTCCCATTGATGCAGTGAAGTAGTCCTGTACCCTTAGCAGAGAAACACCCCCAAAACATAATGTTTCCACGTCCATGCTTGACAGTGGGCACGGTGTTCTGTGGGTCATATGCAGCATTTCTCTTCCTCCAAACACGGTGAGTTGAGTTAATGCCAAAGAGTTAAATTTTTGTCTCATCTGACCACCGCACCTTCTCCCAATAACTCACAGAATAATCCAGCTGTTCATTGGCTAACTTCAGATGGGCCTGCACATGTGCCTTCTTGAGCAGGGGGACCTTGCGGGCACTGCAGGACTCTAAACCTTTAAGGCGTAATGTGTTACCAATGGTTTTCTTGGTGACTGTGGTCCCAGCTGCCTTGAGATCATTAACAAGTTCCCCCCATGTAGTTTTAGGCTGATCTCTCACCTTCCTCATGATCAAGGATACCCCACGACGTGAGATTTTGCATTGTGTCCCAGATCGATGTCGATTGACAGTCATTTTGTATTTCTTCCATTTTCTTACAATTGCACCAACAGTTATCTCCTTCTCACCCAGCGTCTTACTTATGGTTTTGTAGCCCATTCCAGGTTTGTGCAGGTCTATGATCTTGTCCCTGACATCCTTAGAAAGCTCTTTGGTCTTGCCCATGTTGTATAGGTTAGAGTCTAACTGATTGAGTCTGTGGACAGGAGTCTTTTATACAGGTGACTATGTAAGACAGCAGTCTTTAATGCAGGTAATGAGTTGATTAGGAGCGTCTAACTGGTCTGTAGGAGCCAGAACTCATAATGGTTTGTAGGGGATCAAATATTTATTTATCACTGCAAAATGCAAAAAAATTATCTTATTTATACAATGTGATTTTCTTGATTTTTTTTTTGGGATATTCTATCTCTCAATGTTAAAATTCACTTACCCTTAAAATTATAGACTCTTCATGTCTTTGTAAGTGGGCAAACTTACAAAAACAGCAAGAGATCAAATACTTATTTCCCCCACTGTAGTATCTATCCTAAAATATAGTGATAGTCGTTTACCAACTTGTGATCTGCTGCAATAATCCTACTATTGTGTAGTAATGTCACTGCCCATAGACACAATCCCTTCATCTCCAGACTCAACAGTAGCGCCATTCATTTTAATGACATTGTAATTGGTGCCACCTTTCAGACTGCCGTACATACTGGGCGTCTTTGAAAGTATAAGTGCACCTTAAATGGGAATTCCATCCTGAGAGCCAGCTTATTCCTGTATGGACACTTACCACTGATCTAACCCTATGCAATGCTTTGTAATGCAGATTGTGTTGTGGATATGTGTCTCAGTTATGTTTACAGTTTTTTTTTTTAATTTGCTGCCAATTTGCTGAACATAGCCTTAGATTTTTGGCGCTGAAATCTGTGGTGTGAACATCCCAGCATAGAACAACAAGGTGTCTGCTGTATTCATGGAGATAAACCTGGGGCCAGTCGCCAATATTGGCCGTAACGTAAGTCATGAAGTTAAAAATCTTAGAGGAATCAGGTTCTCTGCTCCTACATCATGCTGCTCTCAGATTAGGCTACAAAATCCTGGTGTTTGATTCCCTTTAAAGGGGTATTCCCAGAATCAAAAGTTCCATAGGTCCCAGTGATCTTGGCTTTCGGACCATCCTGGGTTGAGCAGAGGGCGCATGCTCGGACTCTGCTCCATTTATTGACTATGGAACTGCTGGAGAAAATGGAGCTCAGCACTCAGCTATTTCCAGTGATCGCATAGACAATGGATGGAGCAGAGGTGCACATGCTCTACTCACACTCCAGTCATTGTTATACAACCGCTGGAAATAGCCCGAGTGCTGAGCTCCACAGTCTCCAGCAGTTCCATAGTCAATAAATGGAGCAGAATCTGAGCATGCGTTTCTGACCCTTTCATGGCTGCAGAGCAGAGGCCCCAGGATTACTGGGGGGTCCTGAGTTCATGGGGGCCCCGAGATTTCTGGGGGCCCCAAGATCACTGGGGGCCGAGAGATCACTAGGGGGTCCCGAGATCACTGGGGGCCCCGAGATCACTAGGGGGTCCCGAGATCACTGGGGGGTCCCGAGATCACTGGGGGTCCCAGCCATAGTTCCCTCTCAGCTGTGCGCTCAGGAAATGATAGTTAACTCCAACCCCTGCAGATGGGCGGCTGGCTCTGGCCTTCATCCTGGTTAGAATGTTGTTTCAGCTGTTCTGTACGCCAGGGATCAGTACACAGCTGTCATCCCTGCAGACAGTGAATACGATGCGGTTCTGGGAATAATCCATTGATAAAATCTGATGTTTCCATGGGAAAGTCACCGGGAGGGAGCAAACCGTGTGCAGTGTGGTTGTCATTTCTAGACTCGCCTCCCCTGTGGGGGTCCTGAACACCCCGCTCGCCCTGTCCTTCCCACCTACACACTAGTGATCTAATACTGAGAATGAAGCTGGCAGTCATTAAACTTTCGTGTCCGGGAAGTGTTTTTGTCCCCGACCTACCGGCAAGCCCCGATCAGCAGCAGTGGCAGCTCTCCGGTATCCTAGCAACAACGGACGCGGCCTCCGTAGAAAAGGCCAAACCTGCTCACCCAGAGCTTGTGGGTGGAACCAGACATTAGAGCCGGCGAAGCGCTGGCCGATGTCATGTTTCCCTGGGAGACCACGCCCCTGTGCTATCGCCGCCTGATAATACAGTGTCGCTCAAAGCTGATTGGCTACTGAGGCCGCACAGCCGAGCGGTCATTGGCTGGGCTTGTCATGTTGGCGTAACCTGCAGAGTAGCTGTGCGCCGCTTCCGGTAATGCACGACTGCCCGGGCGGCAGCGTCTCCTGCCTGTGCTGATAACATGAGCTCCTTCCAGGGCCGGATGAAGGAATATCCTTCTGCTTCCATCGATAGGTTTGATAGAGAGAATCTCTCCGCCAAAGCGTATTTCCTGTCCCACTGTCACAAGGGTAAGAGGCGTCCACAGGTCTTCATGTGCACTGTACTAGGACCGGACCCCGCACCTGGTGACCAGCCGGAGGCGGCCATTCTGGAGTCACCGTAGACGAGTTCAAGCCAATGCAGGGACGTGTGACAAGCCGGGTGCTTTACTCAGCATGGCCAGTGTTAGCATGTGTGGACCTGTTCCCCGAGTAATAACCCATACATGACAGCAGTGACCGGACCCTGGGCTGGCCTGACAGTGTGGGGTGATCGCGCCCTGGGCTCGCCTGACAGTGTGGGCTGATCGCGCCCTGGACTCGCCTGACAGTGTGGGCTGATCGCGCCCTGGGCTCGCCTGACAGTGTGGGCTGATCGCGCCCTGGGCTCGCCTGACAGTGTGGGCTGATCGCGCCCTGGGCTCGCCTGACAGTGTGGGCTGATCGCGCCCTGGGCTCGCCTGACAGTGTGGGCTGATCGCGCCCTGGGCTCGCCTGACAGTGTGGGCTGATCGCGCCCTGGGCTCGCCTGACAGTGTGGGCTGATCGCGCCCTGGGCTCGCCTGACAGTGTGGGCTGATCGCGCCGTGGGCTCGCCTGACAGTGTGGGCTGATCGCGCCGTGGGCTCGCCTGACAGTGTGGGCTGATCGCGCCCTGGGCTCGCCTGACAGTGTGGGCTGATCGCGCCCTGGGCTCGCCTGACAGTGTGGGCTGATCGCGCCCTGGGCTCGCCTGACAGTGTGGGCTGATCGCGCCCTGGGCTCGCCTGACAGTGTGGGCTGATCGCGCCCTGGGCTCGCCTGACAGTGTGGGCTGATCGCGCCCTGGGCTCGCCTGACAGTGTGGGCTGATCGCGCCCTGGGCTCGCCTGACAGTGTGGGCTGATCGCGCCCTGGGCTCGCCTGACAGTGTGGGCTGATCGCGCCGTGGGCTCGCCTGACAGTGTGGGCTGATCGCGCCCTGGGCTCGCCTGACAGTGTGGGCTGATCGCGCCCTGGGCTCGCCTGACAGTGTGGGCTGATCGCGCCCTGGGCTCGCCTGACAGTGTGGGCTGATCGCGCCCTGGGCTCGCCTGACAGTGTGGGCTGATCGCGCCCTGGGCTAACCTGTCAGTGGATAGATTGGACAGCATGTATTAGCTGTCAGGTTCTCTTTAATAAACCCTGACACACCTATTTAAAGGGTAACTCCATAACACTTAACACGGGATATTTATTGATACACAGTGCTAAGATGGTGCTGTCATATTTTTTCTTTGGTTGTTGGTTTGGGAGGAGATTTTGGCTAAAGCGTAGTGTTGGGGCTTCATGACTGTAGCATTCTGCCTATACTGGAACTTGTGTACAAACAAATATAATAAACAAATACAACGTGATAAATCTTGTTAAAAGTTTTTGCTTTGTTTTTTTTCCCTTGTGTAGATCATATGAAAGGACTTCGTGCTCCACTTTTGAAACGAAAGCTGCAGTCATGGTACGTGAAACGCCTTCATGTGAATTGTACAGTCTACGTCCTACCGTCCGTGTGCTAGATGCCAAAGCGTGAGCTGCGCGAGATAAAAGCCGTGTTACCAAGTCTCATGTGTTATACAGATATTTATTAGCCTCAGTGATGATGTCAGTACGTCTGTGAGATTTCCACTGTATTTGTTTCTCTTTACACTTTATTTAATGTGCACAGTTGCACCAGGGGAAGATTTTTCTTCACGATTGTCCCTTACCGTTTTTGGTGGTCCTGTCATTTATTGAGAAGACCAGTAGAACGTGGGGTACAATTGTCAATGTTCCATGGAGAAAAAAAAAATCATGGAAATTGAGTCCCAAAAGCAAGAAAAGAATTTGACTAGTTGGAGATAACCGTCCTATAGGTCATTGTTTAACCCTTTGGCAATCCTTGCATTGTGACCAGGGATATTCATTTAAAGGGAACCTGTCAGGACAGAATGACTTCTCAGACCAAGTACATGTGCTTGGTGTACCCTTATGTGGACAAAGACTTAAAGCACTCACCCCATCAAAGTTTTATCCTCTTAGTATATTGCAATCATCATATTATACAGCACTGTGTACTTTCTCGTTTTTGCCTTTCTAGCTAATAATGTTTTCTCTTTTCTCTGTCCTATGTAGAAACAGGAGGTCTCTTTTCCCTGTAAAAAATCATTCTCCGCTTCAATTCCTGACCCAGCTGCTCCCTTCTCCCCCTGCCAGCGACTTTTGCAGTGACTTATGACTCATACAGGGAAAATTGACCTCCTGTTTCTACATAGAGCTTAGAAGGATTCAACTAGTCACTGTTTAATCATGTGATGTCATAGACCAAATGGAAAAGAGAAGAATTAGCTGGGTAGTAGAGAAAAATTAGAAATTGTAATTACACAGAGCTATGTAATATGATGATTGCAATTTAATAAGAGGATAAAAACGTTGATTGGAGTGTTTCTTTAAGGCCACGGCCCCACTATCAGTATTTGGTCAATATTTTTTCTCAGGAGTGGGAGCCAAAACCAGGTCAAGAACAATCAGAGAAAAGGTATAATAGAAACAAGTCACCAATTCTGCATTTATCACCCACTCCTGGTTTTGGTTCCCACTCCTGAGGAAAAATACTGACCAAATACTGATAGGCCACGGCCCCACTAACTCGGACCATCAGTCTGTCTGAAAAATCGCTGGTTGCACAGAGACATTGATTATTATTGGATAAGTGTTCTGCCCATTGAGAATACGGATGCCTGAAAATATGGCTGTCTGAACCCAGCCTTACATCTTTCTGCAGAATGGGCCTTGCTCTGGCTTAAAAGTGCATTATGTTACTGACCTAGGGAAAATGGCACTGTGTAATTGGCCGCCTTGTCCATTGGAGTCCCATGACTGTACCCTCCTTGGTTATAGCTGGTGGTCAGGGGTCACATTTCCAGGGATGCTCTTGTGTACGCTGAGAGAGTTCATCGACCTCAATACTCGATGGAGACTCAGCACATTGTCCTTTACACTGAATGATCAGAAATGATTTTGTGTAATGGACCCATAAATTAAAATTCTCTTTTACTTTATATTTTTCAGCCTAAAAGTTTTCCTGTACTGTTCTCCGGTCACTAAGGAATTGCTGTTGACCAGCCCAAAGTATGCATTTTGGGAAAAGCGCATTGTAAGTGTTTATCCTTCAACTAAAGCTTAAATGCCACAACTATAAGATCACTGCTATGTATTCAAGGCAAATGGTAGTAGGGAAGCCCCTTGTATCCCCTAGTACTGGAGGCAGCTTTGATCCAATTAGCGTTCATCAGCTGCAGGCTCTGCACCCAGCAAACAGCTGATTGTACTATGGGAGGTCATGGCCTGCCAGATGTTACATGTAGGGGAGATGTGGTAGTACATAGCATCCATGCAGCCCATGTAATACCAACACTGCGCAAGTCCGCCAAAATAGGAGGCCCCCAGTTTAGAATGGTTGTCTGTTAGGTTACAGAGGAGGGTCCCAGGTGGAGATGGACACCTAGACAGGTATTGTCTTCATAGTACAACCATTTTTACCCATCCTAAAAGAAGACCTTAAAATACACTGCTCAAAAAAAATAAAGGGAGCACTTAAACAACAGAATATAACTCCAAGTAAATCAAACGTCTGATAAATCAAACTGTCCACTTAGGAAGCAACACTGATTGACAATCAATTTCACATGCTGTTGTGCAAATGGAATAGACAATAGATGGAAATTATTGGCAATTATCAAGACACCCTCAATAAAGGAGTGGTTCTGCAGGTGGGGACCACAGACCACATCTCAGTACCAATGCTTTCTGGCTGATGTTTTGGTCACTTTTGAATGTTGGTTCTGCTTTCATACTCGTGGTAGCATGAGACAGACTCTACAACCCACAGAAGTTGCTCAGGTAGTGCAGCTCATCCAGGATGGCACATCAATGCGAGCTGTGGCAAGAAGGTTTGCTGTGTCTGTTAGCATAGTGTCCAGAGACTGGAGGTTCTACCAGGAGACAGGCCAGTACACCAGGAAACATGGAGGGGGCCGTAGGAGGACAACAGCCCAGTAGCAGGAATGCTACCTCCGCCTTTGTGCAAGGAGGAGCACTGAAAGAGCCCTGCAAAATGACCTCCAGCAGGCCACAAATGTGCATGTGTCTGCACAAGCTGTTAGAAACTGGCTCCATGATGGTGGTATCAGGGCCCGATGTCCACAGATGGGGGCTGTGCTCACAGCCCAACACCGTGCAGGACGCTTGGCATTTGCCACAGAATACCAGGATTGGCAAAGTCGCCACTGGCGCCCTATGCTCTTCACAGATGAAAGCAGGTTCACACTGAGCACATGTGACAGACGTGATTTAGTCTGGAGACGCCGTGGAGAGCGATCTGCTGCCTGCAACATCCTTCAGCATGACCGGTTTGCCTTCACCATGTTTTACAGAGGATGTGGTGTGCTTTGGATCATGAGCCATTCCAAGCCTTCTCCATACTTTCTTCTTCCCATCATTGATCTTCGTTTAAACCGGTCCAAATAATGCTTTTCCAGAACTGTGCTGGCTTCTTTAGATGTTTTTAGGCAGAGTCTAATCTGGCCTTTCTATTTTTAAGGCTGATTAATGGTTTGCACCTTGTGGTGAACCTTCTGTATTTGCTCTCATGAAGTCTTCTCTTTATGGTAGACTTAGATACTGATACACCTACTTCCTGGAGAGTGTTCTTCACTTGGGTGGATGTTGTGAAGGGATTTTTCTTCACCAAAGGAGTCTGCGATAATTCTCCACTGTTGTCTCCTGTGGACATCCAGGCTTTTTTGAGTTCCCAAGCTCACCAGTGCGCTATATATATATATATATATATATATATATATATATATATATATATATATATATATATATATATATATATATATATATATATATATATATATATATATATATATATATATATATATATATATATATATATATATATATATATATATATATATATATATATATATATATATATATATATATATATATATATATTAGTTTAAGAATATACCAAACTGTTGATTTGACCACTTCTAACATTTCTGTTATCTCTCTGATGGATTTCTTTTTTTCAGCCTAATGATGGTCTGTTTCTCTTTTTATTGAGAGCTCATTTGACTACATGTTGTGGGTTCACAGCAACAGCTTTCAAATAAAAATGCAAATGCCAAACCTGGAATCAGTTGCAGACATTTTACCTGCTTAATTGATGATGGATTAATGTTAATGAAGGAATAGCCCATTAAGAGCTTTTGACCTAATTGTCCAATTACTTTTAGTCCCTTTTAAAAAGAGGCAGCTACATATTAAAGAGCTGTAATTCCTAAACCCTTACTCCAATTGGGATGTGAATGCACTCAAGTTAAAGCTGAGAGTCTGCATTTTAAGCCCATATTGATTATATACAGTGGTGGCCAGAAGTATTGGCACCCCTGCAATTCTGTCAGATAATACTCAGTTTCTTCCTGAAAATGATTGCAATCACAAATTCTTTGGTATTATTATCTTCATTTAATTTGCTTGCAAGGAAAAAACACAAAAGAGAATGAAGCAAAAATCAAATCATTGATCATTTCACACAACTCCAAAAATGGGCCAGACAAAAGTATTGGCACCCTCAGCCTAATACTTGGTTGCACAACCTTTAGCCAAAATAACTGCAAACAACCGCTTCCGGTAACCATCAATGAGTTTCTTACAATGCTCTGCTGGAATTGTAGACCATTCTTCTTTGGCAAACTGCTCCAGGTCCCTGATATTTGAAGGGTGCCTTCTCCAAACTGCCATTTTGAGATCTCTCCACAGGTGTTCTATGCGATTCAGGTCTGGACTCATTGCTGGCCACCTAAGAAGTCTCCAGTGCTTTCTCTTAAACCATTTTATAGTGCTTTTGGAAGTGTGTTTTGGGTCATTGTCCTGCTGGAAGACCCATGACCTCTGAGGGAGACCCAGCTTTCTCACACTGGGCCATACATTATGCTGCAAAATTTGTTGGCAGTCTTCAGACTTCATAATGCCATGCACACGGTCAAGCAGTCCAGTGCCAGAGGCAGCAAAGCAACCCCAAAACATCAGGGAACCTCCGCCATGTTTGACTGTAGGGACCGTGTTCTTTTCTTTGAATGCCTCTTTTTTTTTCCTGTACACTCTATGTTGATGCTTTTTCCCAAAAAGCTCTACTTTTGTCTCATCTGACCAGAGAACATTCTTCCAAAATGTTTTAGGCTTTCTCAGGTAAGTCTTGGCAAACTCCAGCCTGGCTTTTTTATGTCTCGGGGTAAGAAGTGGGGTCTTCCTGGGTATCCTACCATACAGTCCCTTTTCATTCAGACGCCGACGGATAGTACGGGTTGACACTGTTGTACACTCGGACTGCAGGGCAGCTTGAACTTGTTTGGATGTTAGTCGAGGTTCTTTATCCACCATCCGCACAATCTTGCGTTGAAATCTCTCGTCAATTTTTCTTTTCCGTCCGCATCTAGGGAGGTTAGCCACAGTGCCATGGGCTTTAAACTTCTTGATGACACTGCGCACGGAAGACACAGGAACATTCGGGTCTTTGGAGATGGACTTGTAGCCTTGAGATTGCTCATGCTTCCTCACAATTTGGTTTCTCAAGTCCTCAGACAGTTCTTTGGTCTTCTTTCTTTTCTCCATGCTCAATGTGGTACACACAAGGACACAGGACAGAGGTTGAGTCAACTTTAATCCATGTTAACTGGCTGCAAGTGTGACTTAGTTATTGCCAACACCTGTTAGGTGCCACAGGTAAGTTACAGGTGCTGTTAATTACACGAATTAGAGAAGCATCACATGATTTTTCAAACAGTGCCAATACTTTTGTCCACCCCTTTTTTAGGTTTGGTGTGGAATTATATCCAATTTGGCTTTAGGACAATTCTTTGTGTTTTTTCATTGAAGACAAATTAAATGAAGATAATAATACCAAAGAATTTGTGATTGCAATCATTTTCAGGATTAAACTGAGTATTATCTGTCAGAATTGCAGGGGTGCCAATACTTTTGGCCACCACTGTATCTTGAATATGTTTTGATAAATGGCTAAAATTCCAAAACTTGTCATTTTCCAAGTATTTCTTGGCCTAACTGTATATATGGCATAGAATCTGCACCAGAATTTCACATAAAGGAAAAATTATGTTTTTCGTTCAGAGAGCGATTGAAGTTGACACTCCAACACAGATCTCTTTGATTGATGAAGCTACCGATGATGTGGGTATCACTCTACCTTTATATCTTACAATTTCAAATGTTTGCATGAAGAAATACGGAAATGCTACAATTCCATCCACATAATGTAGTCTGCTTTTTGTTTTATTTGAGCTCCACAGAGACTTGCAGACTATTGGCTGCCCAAGATCATTACTGTAGCAGTCCTTAGCCAGAAGTCATTTAAAGCATTGCTCTGCATTTTTAATGATCCTTAAAGGGATCTAGCTTCTACCCTGGCTGAATTTTGTTCTAAAACAACAAACCATGCTGTACTTGCCTTCCTCCGGGTCCACCGGCGAGTCTCTGTGCCTGGCATTGGCTGCAGCATGGACGTCACGTCGAAAGCTTGGCAGTCAATCTGTGAGCTTGGTGCTTCTGTCTACACTGGCTGAGTCAATGAGTACACTGATTGGCTGCTGCTCTGTTGACGTGACATCAGCACCACAGCGAATGCCAGATACTAGGAGCAACAATAGAGACTGATTGGTGGACCTAGGGAAGGTGAGTACAGCGTGTGTTATAACAAACTACAGGGTAGAAATTTCTTCTACATATTTGCAGTTAGCTCTGTCGCACATTCACTGTAGCCCCAATCAATGGGTAAGAAACTCTTTTTACTCTCACTTGGGATGTGCATTTCAGCGGAGTGTGAACACTGCTTTTAGCTTTTTATTCCTTAGGTATGTTTGCATTTAAATAAAATGTCTCTAGGGCATTGTCAGTGCATTCGTGTAAAAAGTGCATGTGCCTCGCAGTAGAATGATAATTTCTACCAAGTGCATGAGATTTTCTAGTAAGTGGAGTATTGCATTGTATACATGAAGTCCGTAAGCTTCACTGTGTTAAATGGAAGTAAAGGCTTTAACCATTTGTATATACATCTTAGAATATATGTTTCTTTTTTTAGAAAGAAGACGTTCTGATCACACTCTTACCAGCGGGCCATTGTCCAGGTTCAGTAATGTAATATACACCATAATTCTCACTACTTTTGTTTCGAGTGTGTAGACAACACTGACCATGAAAGCATTGTTCTATGTTCCAACTTGTGTTAGAAAAATGTCAGCTGATGGGCAGGCGGTCGGCAGATCTTCTCCGATAATGTATAGTACAGGGACTGCATGGGCGCTGACACCGCTAGAATGGCGAGGTTTGGATAGAACGTTGATCCTGTTTAACCCTTTATGTGCTACAGTCAATAGCGATCATGCCATCTAAATGGTTAGACAGAGGTTGGAAGCTCTCTCTGTCACCCAATCCGTGAGGTGTCGATGGGTTATCACAGCAGCAGGGAGCTTAAAAAAAAGCCAAATATCTACCATGTGTGTGAGCTTATTAGGCCCTATCAGGCTTCTTAAAAGTCTGTTAATTTAAAAAAAATGGCAATAAGATTCTTGGAAAATTATAATTGAAAACATTTATTGTGGAAAAGTAGCAGTACATAAATCACTGGAAAAAAAACAATAAAAAAAACTCCTAAAATCAATTACAAAATGGTGGCATAAGACTCTTACAATAAAGCCCTAATACAGCCACATTCACTGAAAATTATAAAAAGTTATGACTCCTAGAAAATGATATCTAAAAAATATATATATCCATTGAGGCCCCCAAGTAATTGTATGCATAGGTGATTAAGGGGCATTGGACCATTATCCAGGGGTGGCCATAAATGTTTGGCCGCACTTGTTCTTTCTACACCTCCCACAACAATCCGGGCCTCAGCTGTCATGTGAACGCGTGCCTATGATGGATAGCAGTCTGGTGGTGAGGATGCAGTTTTCTACCCTCTGTCAGTTGGGTTGACGGTAAAAACAGGAAGAGGCCCCAATGAGGACAATTAACTACTTTTCCGCAAGACGTTTCACTTCCTAGAGCCACAATAAACGGCCACAGTTGCAGGTGTTGTATCTAAGCTCTGCATTATATATTAGTGACACTGTGAAAGCTCGGAAACCTGGAGAACAGGCGTGTGAGTGATTCTGGAGGATATTATCTGTATACTGACATGTGAAAGACCCTGAGTACTGTCCGGGATGCTGCCTGCTGGACCCTGCACTGAGCGATGTCCATGACTAAGCCTGTATATTACTTAGTGTCTTATATTTATAGAACTTTTTAATTTTTTATTGGGTTTTTTGGCTGTTTTTGATGCAAAGTTTTGACTTTTCGCCTACACCTGTATAGCTATAGGTTGCACTCCAAAAATAGAATAAGCATTCTTCAATTTGCTCTCTTGTATATGCTACAAATAATGATCTTGCCACAGGTTTTACATCCTACCTACATGATGACTGAAAAGCCGTGGCTCCACTCCATTACACATAGATGGGGGATAATCCGCATGTGGCCCCCACATACTAAACCGGAATTTTGCTTCAGAATTGTTTTTAAAATACTATATCTTATAATGCAAAGTAGAGGGGGTGAACCATACACTGTGTGCAATTAGGCAGTTTGTATTTTTGATTATTTTTATTATTGATAAACTTCAGTGATGTTGGTCACTCCAAAAGGCTAATAAACCTGAATATTTAAGAAAGTAATAGTGAGATTTTGTGTTTTTTAGGAGAATATCTGTGTGCAGAATTATTATGCAACTAAATGAAAAATTTACATTTTTCAATCTCATTTGTTTATTTTTATCTGTTAGGGTAGAGTCAGACGTCCATATAAATTGGAGCGAGATCGGAACGCAGTGCATGGATTTGCTGGCGGCTCTCCCACCCCAAATGTGACAGCTTCATGTATTCCTATATAGCTGTCACGCTTGGGTCGGGTGACCCGCCAGCCAGTCCGTGTACGGTGTTCTGATATGGTTCTGATTTATACGGCCGTCTGACTTTTCCCTGAACCCCTTTCTGGCTCAGGGCATATTAATACGTATCTGTGCCCTGGGACTTATGGGCCTGATACTTATTAGTACGCCTTGGTGATTTCGCCCGCACAGAAGCGGTGCTGGCGAAATTGCCGCTGGGTATCCGCTGATTGTCACAGCTGACACCCGGTGCTATGTGCAGGGAGCGGTCCCACACCGCTCCCTGCACATTAACCATTAACCCCCGGAATGCTGCGACTGAAATCGATTTCAGCATTCCGGTGGCAAGAGGAGGTAAGCGCGATACTTGCCTTCTCTGCCGGCGTCCCGCGGCGTCTTGAGTCCGGTCCCGGATGTTGTCATGCTGACCCGATGTCATCATGACAACATCCGGGTCACCAGGAGGCAGGAAGTTACTTTGGTCGTGCGCAGTGCACAACCAAAGTAACTTCTCCCTGTGCAGCGCTGACAGGCTGCATAGCATAGGGAGCTGCTGCTCTCTATGCTATACAGCCAATCAAGCTTCAAAAAGTGAAAGTCCCATAGTGGGACAATGTGCAAAAGTAATAAAAATGTCCAAAAGTGAAGGAAAAAAAAAAAAAAAAAAAAGATATATATTGCGCCCATAAATAAATCTTATGAAAAAAATAAATAAATAAACCAATAAAAGTACACACATTTTGGTATCGTCGCGTCCGGAACAACCTGACCTATAAAACTGTCCCACTAGTTAACCCCTTGAACATGGTAAAAAAAAAAATGAATAAAAAAACGAATCTTAAAGCGATGCTTTATCATCATACCGCCAAACAAAAAATGGAATAAGACTCGATCAAAAAGAGAAATGCAAATAAAAATGGTACCGCTGAAAACGTCATCTTGTCCCTCAAAAAAACAAGCCGTCATACAGCTCCAACGGCCGAAAAATAAAAATTATAGCTCTCAGAATAAAGCGATGCAAAAACAATATTTTTTTTCTATAAAATAGTTTTTGTGTAAAAGCACCAAAACATAAAAAAAACAATATAAATGTGGTACCGCTGTAAACTTACTGACCCGAAGAATAAAGCTGCCTTATCAATTTCACCACACACAGAACGACACAAAAAACAAAACAAAAAAACAATTCCTGAATTGTTGGTTTTTGTTTATTCTGCCTCCCAAAAATCGGAATAGGAAGCGATCAAAAAATGTTACTTGTCCGAAACTGGTACCAATAAAAACGTCAACTTGTCCCGCGATAAAACAAGCCATCACATGACTGTTGGCCTAAATATGGAAAAATTATAGCTCTCAAAATATGGAGATGCAAAAACTAGTCTTTGCAAAAAAAAAAAAAAAGTTTTTTTTAGTGTGACAGCTGTCAATCATAAAAACCCGATATGAATCCAGTATCACTGTAATTGCACCGACCCAAAGAATAAAGTTGTCTAATCACTTCTGCCGCACGAGGAACGGCGTAAAAAATAAACTCTGGGGTTGTGCTAGGGTTGGTGTTGGGCTGGGGCTGGGGTTAGGGTTAGGCCTGTGTTGGGGTTGGGATTTTTTCAGAAGTAAAGGGAAAAAAAATGATGATGATATGGCGACTAATGTTGAGCGCAAGTGCTCGCTACTTGAGTTTGCATCGGGTGCTCGGGTATGCACCAAGTATAGCGGATGCTCGAGTGACATGCTCGAGTCTCCGCCCCAAATGTTTTGCTGCTGTTATACAGACAAAAAAAACTTGCGGGGATTGCCTGCCATGCACGAACGATTCCCGCATGTTTTTTTTTGGGTGTCTAATAACCGTGAAACATGCGGGGCAGGGACTCGAGCATGTCACTCGAGCACCCGCGATACTTGGTGCATACCTGAGTACCCGATGCAAACTCAAGTAGCGAGCACTTGCACTCAAGACTAATGACAGCTCATTCAATATGATGACCTAATATTATCAAAATTTTGTGTGGTACCTTTGGGTTCAAAATGTTCACTATACCCCGTGATAAATTCCTTGAGGGGTCTAGTTTCCAAAATGGGGTCACTTGTGGGGGGTTTCCACTGTTTAGGAACATCAGTGACTCTCCAAAATCAACACTGCGTCCACTAATTATTCAAGCAAATTTTACATTCAAAAAGTCAAATGGCGCTCCTTCCCTTCTGAACCCTGCCGTGCGCCCAAGCAGTGGTTTTCCCCCACATATGGGGTATCAGCGTGCTCAGGAAGAATTGCACAACAAATTTTGGGGTTCATTTTTTAATGATACCTTTGCGAAAATAAAAAAAAATGGGGTCTAAAGTAACATTTTCATGAAAAAAATAAATGTTAATTTTTTTTCTTCCACATTTCAAACCTTCCTGTGAAGCACCTGAAGGGTTAATTAAACTTCTTGAATGTGGTTTTGAGCACCTTGAGGGGTGCAGTTTTTAGAATGGTGTCACTTTTGGGTATTTTCTGTCATAAAGGCCCCTCAAAGTCACTTAAAATGGTTTTGTAAATTTTGTTGTAAAAATGAGATCGCTGGTCAACTTTTAACCCTTATAGCTCCCTAACAAGAAAAAAATTTGGTTCCAAAACTGTGCTGATGTAAAGTAGACATGTGGGAAATGTTATTTATTAACTATTTTGTGTGACATATCTCTCTGATTTAAGGGCAGGGAAATTCAAAGTTTGAAAATTTCAAAAATTTCTCCAAATTTCCGTTTTTTTCACAAATAAACGCAAGTGATGTCGCAGAAATTTTACCACTATCATGAAGTACAATATGTCATGAAAAAACAGTCTCTGAATCAGTGGGATCCATTGAAGCTTTCCAGAGTAATTACCTCATAAAGTAACAGCGGTCAGAATTGTAAAAATTGGCCTGGTCATTAACGTGCAAACCACCCTTGGGGGTAAAGGGGTTAAAATGAGAATAATAATCAAACAGTTTAAAATACCATAATGCAAAATTACATTTCTGGCATTAAATAAAAAATGTCTGTGACCATTATAGCCACCCTTCTTTTTAATAACAGTGTTAAACCTTCATCCATGGAGTCTGTCAGTTTCTTAATCTGTTGACTATCATCTTTTTGGGCAGCAAATACATACATACATACATACATACAGTGAAGGAAATAAGTATTTGATCTTTTGCTGTTTTTGTAAGTTTGCCCACTGACAAAAACATGAACAGTCTATAATTTTAAGGGTAGGTTAATTTTAACATTGAGCGATTAGAATTTCCAAAAAAAAATCAAGAAAATCACATTGTATAAATTATTTTTGCATTTTTCAGTGAGAAATAAGTATTTGATCCCTCTGGCAAACAACACTTAATACTTGGTGGCAAAACCCTTGTTGGCAAGCACAGCAGTCAGACGTTTTTTGTAGTTGATGATGAGGTTTGCGCACATGTCAGGAGGAATTTTGGTCCACTCCTCTTTGCAGATCATCACTAATCATTCAGATTTTGAGGGTGGCGCTTGGCAACTCGGAGCTTCAACTTCCTCCATAAGTTTTCTACGGGACTAAGGTCTGGAGACTGGCTAGGCCACTCCATGACTTTAATGTGCTTCTTTTTGAGCCACTCCTTTCTTGCCTTGGCTGTATGTTTTGGGTCATTGTTTTGCTGGAAGACCCAGCCACGACCCATCTTCAGTGCTCATACTGAGGGAAGGAGGTTGTTGGTCAAAATCTCGCAAAACATGACCCCATCCATCTTCCCTTCAGTACGGTGCAGTCGTCAAGTCCGCTTTGCAGAAAAGCACCCCCAAAGTATAATGTTTACTACACCATGTTTAACGGTTGGGACGATTTTCTTAGGGTTGTACTCATCCTTCTTCTTCCTCCAAACACGACGAGTTGAGTTAATGCCAAAGAGCTCAATTTTTGTCTCATCTGACCACAGCACGTTCTCCCAATAACTCACAGAATCATCCAGGTGTTCACTGACAAACTTCAGACTTGTCTGCACACGTGCCTTCTTGAGCAGGGGGACCTTGCGGGCACTGCAAGGTTTTAAACCTTTAAGGCGTAATGTGTTACCAATGGTTTTCTTGGTGACTGTGGTCCCAGCTGCCTTGAAATCATTAACAAGTTCCCCCCGTGTAGTTTTAGGCTGATCTCTCACCTTCTTTATGATCAAGGATACCCCATGAGGTGAGATTTTCCATGGTGCCCCAGATCGATTTCGACTGACAGTCATTTTGTATTTCTTCCATTTTCTTACTATTGCACCAAAAGTTGTCTCCTTCTCACCCAGCATCTTACTTATGGTTTTGTAGGCCATTCCAGCTTTGTGCAGGTCTATGATCTTGTCCCTGACATCCTTAGAAAGCTCTTTGGTCTTGCCCGTGTTGTAGAGGTTTGAGTCTGACTGATTAATTGAGTCTGTGGACAGGAGTCTTTTATACAGGTGACTCTGTAATGTTATGTGCCCACGATGCGGATTTGGTGCGTTTTTTTGTGCGTTTTTTTTCCTTACGGAAATGCTGCAGAAACGCATTGCACGTCTTATCCCATGACTTCTTATGACATTTTGCAAGTTCTGTGCACATGTTCAGGATTTTTTTTCTGCATGGATTTTAGGTGCGGAAAAAAACGCAGCATGTCTATTCCTTGTGCGTTTCCGCATGCGGATTTGCCTTTGAAAACCACATGGCAAATCCACAAGTAAAAACGCTTCAAAAAATGTGTGTAAAATCCGCATGCGTTTTTACTGCCAAAGACATGCAGAAATGCTCTTGAAAATTTCTGCTTCATTTCTGCATCGTGGGCACAGGAGCCAGAACTCATAATGGTTTGTAGGGGATCAAATACTTATTTCTCACTGCAAAATGCAAATAAATGTATCTAATTCATACAATGTGATTTTCTTGATTTTTTTTTTTTTTTTTTTTTTTTTTTTTTTTTTGGGGGGATATTTTTTTTCTCTCAATGTTAAAATTAACATACCCTTAAATTATAGACTGTTCATGTCTTTGTCAGTGGGCAAACTTACAAAAACAGCAAGGGATCAAATAATTATATACACACGGAGAAGGTGTGTGTATGTATATATATATTATACAGTACAGACCCAATCGAGATGGTTTGGGGTGAGTGCAGCCAAAAGGACCAATAAGTGCTAAGCATCTCTGGGAACTCCTTCAAGATTGTTGGAAGACCATTTCTGGTGTCTACCTCTTGAAGCTCATCAAGAGAATGCCAAGAGTGTGCAAAGCAGTCATCAAAGCAAAAGGTGGCTACTTTGAAGAACCTAGAATATAAGACATATTTTCAGTTGATTCACACTTTTTTGTTAAGTATATAATTCTACATGTGTTAATTCATAGTTTTGATGCCTTCAGTGTGAATGTACAATTTTCAAAGTCATGAAAATACAGAAAAAACTTTAAATGAAATGTGTCCAAACTTTTGGTCTGTACTGTGTGTATAATATATATATATGTGTATGTATATGTGTTTTTCTTTTTTTCATCTTTTCAGGTTTTTGTTCCAAGGACAAAATGGCACTGTTCTGTATACTGGGGACTTCAGACTAGCAAAAGGAGAGGTCGCACGCATGGAGCTTTTGCATTCAGGAAGCAGGTGTGTAACATATGTATAGTCTGGTCATATACAATCCCTTGTGTGGTAAAGCTCACCCGCTAGTACAGTTGTGCAGAAGTGCGTGGATGTACACCGCTGCAGTCTATCGGGTTCGCTAAGCATGGCCTCCTTTGTACAATTTGGAGGTATGGCTGGTCTCCTTCAACGTGCCATCTTATTAAACTTGGCTATCTTGTTTAACATGTACTATATAACAATGTAACCTAACCGCCAGCATATAATTATAATATTTGTTGGCAGATGTCGGCTGGGAGTGCTGTGTGACTGCAATCTTCAATAGGAGATCCACTTAACTTAATTTTTATTTTTTGTTTTATTCTGTGATTGAGTAAAATTGATAATTGATGCTGTAGTGGGAACATCTCCTGAGTGCAGTGTTTTCTTACCATCAGGCATCTGCAAAAGTTTTCATCTGATGTCCCATACAGCACAGATACCTATACTGAATACAGGGGCAGCGGAATATGGAAGAATGGGTTATCCTTACAAGTTTCCCAGGGCAGCCATGCTTTATTAACAGAACATTCACTACTGGCTATTCTATTGTACAGCAACTCTTGGATTAAAGTTGCTTTAAAAATTATAATAAAAAAAATACAAATTTTCTACTGTGAGCCTGCTGTAAGAGGACGTGTCTGTACCCATGCATTCCCACAGTCCTGGCCTTGCGTTCTACTATTATACTTATGTTTGCTTTTTCCTTTCAGAGTGAAAGACATTGAAAGCGTTTATTTAGACACCACATTCTGTGACCCTAAATTTTTCCAGATTCCCAGTAGGGTAAGTCGTAGTTACTTGGGTACTGCAGTTTCGTTTTTCGTTACCAGTTTAGGCTTGGAATACATGGGTTTGTCAGCGTTCTATGACCACCAAATGTGTTCCAAAATGTATGTAAATAAATGATGAATAAACATTGTTTTCATCCAAGGTTTTAAAAGCCGTGCAGATCTAATACATCTCACAGCTAAGACAAGCGCCACGTTTTTCTTTCTCCTGTCCACATTAGTTTGCTACAGTGTATTGAAGTGTATAAAATATATATGCCTCATGTCCAAAATGTGGGACATAAACTTCTAGCAAATTCTTGAACTGCGAGAAGTACGATGACAGTACAGGTTTTCATCATCTTCTTGCAAATAGGAAAGTTTCCTTTCACTGACAGCAAATGGAGATCTTGAAAATGATATTAAAAGATAAAATATAATAGAGAATTGCAGGACTTCATTATAAGCATAAAAAAGAGAAACCGACTTTTAAAGGAAACTTGTTGTGTAAATACCGCTATTAATCTGTAGGTTAATAGCATTCTGAAACAGTGCGAACGCTGCACTGAAAGCCCCGCTACCAGGAGGAAATTTCCTTTATTCCTTCTGGTTCCCTCAGGCTTTCAGTCATCAAGGCATGGCTTCAGTCTCCACTCACTATATAGTGAGTAGCGGATGTAACCACATCCCAGCACTGACTGACAGCCGGCTCAGCACTGATGTAATGTACAGCAGGCTGTTAGCAAGGACATGGATACAGCACTCACCATGTACTGAGTGGAGACTGAAGCCGTGCAGGCTGCATCTCTATGACTGAAAGCTGGAGGCTGCTAGGAAGAATAAAGCTTATTTTCTCCTGGCAGAGGGGCTTTCAGCGAGGCAGCTGCATGGCTTCAGAATGCTATTAACCTGCAGATTAACCCCATATCTGGAGGTGAATAGCGTTTTTTCACATGACAGGTTCCCTTTAAATAAAGAAAATGTCTTGCTTACCTGTGTATTTCTACACCAAATGATTTTGAAATAGAATTGGAAGCAAAGTTAATGGACTATCCTAAAAATAGTTTATGGAAAACTCTTTACCTACATTACATAACATTGCAATTTGCCATATTCTAATTATTATAGTAGTCAAAGCTTTTATTTTCTACTTGTAAATATACAGTTTTAGATAATCCACCAAGAATATTTTAGTTCACTGCACGCTCAGCTATGGCTGTTACTTGCTGCATCTACTGATAGCCAGAGATTGTGTAACTGACGGAGCGTGGTGTACGCTGCTCGTGCTCACCCTGTGCAGTGACACCGGCAATGCTGTGGATGTGCTGAGTCTCTGTACAGGGAAAGACGGATCTGCAATAGAGGCATAGCGGACCTCACTACATATACTGGTGAGATGGCCACGTAACCAGTAATGATCAGGTATAAGACTGCGCTTCTCATTAGCTATGTGACTTATTGATTGTATTTGGACCTAATATTATTAATATTCATAGCCTTACATCTGATTGTGGAAGTGGAAATACCCCTTTAAAAAAGACTAGTTGAACTTGTAAAATCACAAACCATTCTATATAATTGCTCACCATTTTTGAGAGGTCACCTCACTATGAAGCCATAGCATTGGACGCAATGTTTGCTTTTTCTTTGGATTTACTTTAGGAAGAATGTTTGATTGGGATTCTGGAGTTGGTGCGTAGCTGGATAACACTGAGTCCTTACCATGTTGTCTGGCTTAACTGCAAAGCAGCTTATGGATATGAATATCTATTCACAAACCTGAGTGAGGAATTTGGAGCAAAGGTAAAGTGAAGAATACATTGTAAGTGGTTATCTCGCCATTGATTTATCACTGAGCTCCATGGTCTTGTCTCCTCATTTCCTTCTGCACCTTCTTGCATGTATTATAGTAGCTATTAACAACTGTTTTTGTTCTATGCTGAGACCAGGTCAATCTTGTACCATAAGAATAACACATCTGAGCCAATCTGAGCTTTATCAGGTTGTGTTCCTCTGTGACTAGTGATAAAATCCACAGCCAAACACAATATCCTACACAGTTGCCGATTACCTTCTTGTCCGTGTGCGGATGGGATTTTTATCAATTTCGGTGGTGGAGGAGGAGAGGTGAAACCCCTTGAATGTACTTGTACATTTTATCAGATCCACACATGTACATTAACTTTGTTTCCAGGTTCATGTGAATAAGCTAGACATGTTCCGGAATATGCCTGAGATTCTCTGCCACGTGACGACGGACAGGCGGACGCAGATACACGCGTGTCGACACCCAGTGGTAAACGCATTGCTATGGTTTTAATAATTGTTACCAGTTAGAAGTTTTTCCTTTTTCAGTGAAGGGATTAGACCATGCGGTTTATTCTCAATGTTGTGGTTCTCCTTATGAAGAAGTTGGTTCTACTTAGAAATGCGTTGAGAATAAACCACATGATCTAATCCCTCATCACGTCCTACGAATTTCTTAAATCTAGCTCATCAGCGCAGACTACTACTACTCCTGTCCTCCACCAATCGTTTCAGACATCCGGCATTCACAATCAGTGCTCAAACCCCCAACTGGTCTGTTAGTTGAACACGTGAGACTGGCCTAAGTAGGGGTTGAAAACTAATTTTTGTAAAGTCTATGTGTAGACCCTGCTCTTGGGGCCTCTATGTATATGCTTCAAGATCTGCAAATCCCAGGAATATGACTGCACGGTCGCCTCCTGTTTGCTTTATACATGGTGTACGTGGGATTTTGTGTCTCCTTAGAGTTGTACCAATGCCCTTTTATCTGTCTTCTTGGCCACCTCTCCATTTCACATTATTAATAATTTTTCTACGCTCACATTTCTATATGTTTACCTCCACCTTTTTATTTTCTTTTTAAGCATAAGGAATCTTACAACTTGTATAACTGTGAATGACCAAAATAATAAATCATTAAAGAGTTTGGTGTTTTTTTGGAGGTGGGGGTGTTCCCTCAAATCTAATAATTTGTGTTTATTTGGAAGAATGAAGAATTCCTGAGGGGTAACAGACTGCCTTGTGGAATGTTTTTCTCTGACGGGGTCCCTTTGCGCATCATCAGTATTAAACCATCAACCATGTGGTTTGGCGAGAGGACGAGGAAAACCAATGTCATTGTGAGGTCAGTCCTATTAACGTATTTTATTATTATTTACCTGATATTATTTGTGAGAGTTCATATACCAGTACCAGAAGATTAGATGGTTGGTTGAGCCTTTTAAGAATGAAAAAGGAAGCAGCCAAGGAAGCTACATGTCTTTTCTTACTTTTGATCATTTCTGGTTTACAGAATAAGAAATTTCAGTTTGTTACCAATCTTCCTTTTGTCTTGTGAAAGGATTAATGTAAAATCTAAGAAATAGAAGAAAATAGCGAAATGTTGTAGTAGTGGTTTAAAGTTGTCTAGGCACGAGAGGATTCACAGTTCTCCGATTCTTCACAGAAGTTGTCTGGTCATTTACAGTTTTGGTAATAAAGGATAATGTAGATCAGTTAAAGGAAATGTGTTTGGCAATTTATGCTGCCCAAGCCGTAGAATTGCATGATTGCAGGCCCGGAATATTATTTACTGAAGCTCACTGGCTTTTCAGGGGTATTATAGATTGAGGATCTGCCCGGGGACCATAAATGGAGAGCAGACCAGTCTGTTTTCGCCCCTGGCTGGCTCTTCCCAGCACCACTGCAGGTGCCAGATAGTTCTCTCCCTTGCATGTATGTTAGGAAAGACTTGTCAATCACCTGGAGCTTCGCTAGGAAGAGATGGCTGAGGGCGAAGGTCAGTTTGGTCTCGCCTCTGGCTATGGTCCCAGGGAGGATCCTCAAAGTATATAGAGAGGAGAGCAGACTGCCATCACATATCTCACACAGGGAGAGCCTGTTTTAAAGAGGTTGTCCACTACTATACAGAATGCCCCCATTGATTCAAACGGTTGAAATAAGTTTTTTTGTAATTACCATCTGTTGTGATTGTTGCCTGTGAGAGGCGCTATCGCTGGCCAATCACAGGCATCATGTGACCCGGCTGCAGCCTCGGGTGACATCAGCTGATTCTGCCTGCAGCCAGGTGTGACTCAGTGACGCCCTCCCCCTGATTGATGGGCTGTGGGCGGGGTTTCACCGCACGTCACAGCCCAGCATCCACCATGCGCTTTTCCTCTGCATTCATTGGGAGTGAATGCTGGGCTGTGACGCATGGTGAAACCCTGCCCACAGCCCATCAATCGGGGGGAGGGCGTCACTGAGTCACACCTGGCTGCAGGCAGAACTTGACGTCACATCAGCTGATGTCACCCGAGGCTGCAGCCGGGGTCACGTGATGCCTGGTGAGCGGTCAGCGATGGCTCCTCTCACAAGCAATAATCACAACGGATGGTAATTACAAATTATCTTTCCACCGCTTGAATCGATGGGGGCATTTTGTATAGTAGTGGACAACCTCTTTAAGCAATTGTGGGGGCGTTTCCCTTCTTTTTTTTTTCTCCCCCCTGTGTTTGCTACCTGCTTATGATTGGTCAACGCAATGTAGGGAAAAGAAGTACACGCCCCCAGAGACAAAAATCTGGTAACGCCCAATTGAACTAGAACATACATTATAAACTAAACGTTACAAGTTAATGTCTTCAGAATGGATAGGAGAAATTAAAAAATAAAATTTTTATTTAGTTCCGCAACCACTATTCCATTATGTGGCCAGTTTACCGAGCAATAACTAGTGAAAGGTCTTCCTTAAAGGGGTTCTCAGGCCCTAACAAACTTTACAGATGGGTGGATGTCATCAAAATTAAAAAAATAGATATACTAACCTGCTGTCATTCCCATGAATCCAGCTCACGACACTCCTATGGTCAGTGACTGGATTGGAAGCCATGATGTGTCCCATTCTGCAGTCAACTGACTGCTGTGATATGTGACCGGCTGCAGTGGTCAGATGACATTAATGCGACAACATTGGAAGGTTGTCATCAAACTATCACTTGACCGCTGCAACCAATCACAGGCCTCAGTGGTCAGGGGACCAAATGAATGTAACATAATTGTGCTGACACAGACAGCCGGAGCGGCCTGCACTGGATCACCAAGGGTGACCGCAAATGAATATGTCTGAGTTATTTAAAAGCTTTTTTGTAACATTTTGGTTAGGGCTGAACCCTCTAAGGGATAGGTTCACACATAGTTTGGGCAAATGTCTTTGGTGGCTGAATATTCTTTGTTTTCTATACCTTTTTAATATTGAAACGCTCGATTGACTTAGATTGTGAATACAGTTGAGACATACCGACGTATGACAAAAGGGCACTTTTGTCCACTGATGGCATAGAGACACATCATACATAGATTTCAAGAGAATTTCCTTGTCAAATATGCCCAAAATGAGAGTTTAGGTGTCTCATGGTAAGGCCACGTTCACATGTTCAATGTTGGTCGGTTTTTAATTCCTAAAATTAGGAGTGGAACAGTCAGAAAAAAGTAGAATAGAAACACGTCACCAATTCTGTATTTATCACCCACTCCTGGTTTTGGCTTACAAATACTGATGTAAAATACTGATAGTGTGAATGTGTCCTTAGTGTGTGTGATCTGTTCATGACAGTGTGCAGGATTTCTGTGCAACCCTGGAATGTACGAAGCGCTGGAACTGGGGACCAGGAGAAGACATTAAACTGGTGGTGAAAAGTGCTCATCCGCATAATGGATCTGTAATTCTCACCTTCACATTTAGTAAAGGAATTATTTATTTGCCTTGTATAATGATACGGGGGTCACTCGTCATGTTTGGTAAATTCCTGATCTCAGTCTAAATCAGTTGTCCTTATTTCCCTTGTAGAGCAGGGGACAGCTCCTATCGGGCTTGCTTTTCCTTCCATTCATCATATAGCGAGGTATGTTGATAAAGTTTCTCCTTTTCACATTTTCCTTAAATTTCTAGTTCTTCACTTGCCCTTATGTCAGGCTTTGTTCATCTATTTCTTCATTATTTGTGTCTTCCCTCATTAACCAATGTCCTACTATAGTCTAGTGATGCATCTGTATGGCAGCGAGTGGCGGGGGGGATTTGTCACTGCTGTTAGGCAGTCTGAACACCTAGGTGACAACCCTTATGTTAATAACAGTGATGACCAATAAGCCAGTTTAAAGGGAACCTGCCACCATGAAAACAGTCCATGTATGAATATCATACTTGTGGTCACATGACCGCCCACTCCCAGAGCAGGAGGTTCCTCACCGCACACACTGCAGTCACATAGAGTGACTGCAGACTTGTAGCTGAAGGCCGGACAACCCCTTTAATTGTCTGCAAGTGTAAAAAATGCATTAATGCTTTGAAATAGTAACAATCACATTTTTACATAGATGTATCAGTCTGTCTGCATATCTATTTTAAATTAAAAAAAAAAAAAAATCTCCACCCTACCCCTCCCCACCAGAAAAAAAATATACCAAATAAAACTATTTTACATTAAAAATGTGGCTGTTTAAAAATAAGCAAATAGCCTCTTCAAGGAAGAAGAGGACGTGGAACTCTAGCGCCATCTACTGGATGTAGCAATCCCAAAAGCTAACATTGAACCCCTTAGAAACACTGTTTTAAAAATAGTAGGCAATAAAAAAAAATATACATATACTATAGGATCAGCCTCAATCCCAGCAACCCGTAGTTAACCTATTTTGTGTACTGCATATTTTAATTAAGAAGTGCAAAAAGATGAGGGTGAGTTTCCTTTTCCCCCATTCTCTCCCACATCAGTAGAAAAAGTATCGAAATTAAATGTAAAAAAAATTTCATGTACCAATAAAAACTACAGCTCCTCTCACAAAAATCCCCCATAACCCTCAGTCCTAATAAAACTACTTCAACTGAGAATCCATGTTTCATTGTGCAAAAGTACAAAAATATATAAAAATACATATTTGGTACAGCTGCATTTGTACTGATTCGTAGAATAAAATTTAACATTTTTCTTTTAACCTCATGGTAAAAAAAAGAATTGCATTCCCCCCTTTTTGCATTCACTTCCCTTAAAAAAATATATAAAAATAATAAAGCCAATCAATAAATTATATGAATGCCACAATGATGTCATTGGATAATACATTTTGCCTGCAACAAATAAACACCCTTATGCAACTATATTATTGGCAGAAGTAAAAAGTTAAGGGTGTTGTACGGGCATTTAATTGCCCAGTACCTGGCACCCACCTTGATCAGCCGTTATCAGCTCCGTTGGCTGCTGGATGTAAACTTTGAGCTGAACAGAACAGCGGCCGCTGCCAGGAAGGGCAGATCTGATCTGATGTGGCCACTGCACATTTAACAAAGAATTTATTTTATTTTTGCAAAAAGCACATTATTTCTGCTAACTGGACCATTATTTCCTTATAGGAACCTAATATAAAAATATTGTATTCAATAACCTGATTTTCTTTTTTTTTTTCTGTTTTAGATTAAAGACTTTTTGCATCATATAAAACCTATGAATGTGTATCCAAGTGTGATTCCAGTTGGGAGAACGTTGGCATATGTTGAGGAAATGTGAGTAAAAAATATATATATATATATATATATAACAGCTTCTCTTGTATAAGTGTACATGGTTAGCTGTCAGACACTGATGGGACCGCCCGCTGGACCAAACATCCCAGAGAGAACAAAGGTTTAAATGATAAAACACAGGTTATAATAAATGTTGTCTCAGAAAACTATATATCGATCTACTGCACTCCCCCTGCGCTATAACATGGTGACTGCAGATTGCACTGAATTTACATGGTGACAGGTCCTCTTACAGCTGAGCTACAGGACGTACTTGTACATTCACTTGTGAGACCTCCTTCTTGAGTAGGACAGATCAGTACATCCAATGTCAGAAAGGGGTTAATGAACTAAAACTCAATTGCAGGGAACAGTAATCCAAAATTGTTGTCTGTAGACAGCACAAGCTGCTGATCTCAGTGATTGGCTGCAGCGCTGCAAACAATAACAGACAGCAGGTGCAGCGGCGGAGACTCTGCACTGGACCCAAGAAGTGGGGAATAAGGCTCACTTTGTATTTATTTTTTTTTTAATTGAAAAACAAACTGTGGCCGGGAGCAGTTTGTTTTTTTTTTCTTTCAAAATTTGAAACCCAGTTTAACATTTTCTAAAAAAAAAAAAAAACTTGACGTACAGTTGATATTCTGCTAGGAAAATGCATTTTTTATTTTAATTTTTCTATAAAAACAAAAAAACTGTGAGAATACCTTAATACACAATTTACCCTACCTGCAAAACCAGTAATATTGTTCCTTGTGTTGAATCTTTGAAAAAGACTCGTATCTGCTGGAATAAAGAAATCTAATAACGGTCGTTGATGTGAAATTAATTTTACTTTAAATTCTAAAAAAAAAAAAAAAAAGTTTGACTGTTAGATGTCTGCATGTTGGGCACTGTTGTAGCACTTATTTGCATTTACCTTGTGTCATGTGTCCTACAGCTTGAAGCCATTTTGTAGATCTTATTCAGAAAGCACAGAAGTCAAGTACAAGCCACTGGGTAGCCTGAAAAGATCCAGAAATTTGAGTTTGAATGAGACAGGTGAGACTGTTCATAGTAATGTATGTTTCCTGGAAGTTTTCAAATATGATTTTCTTTTTAATTTAAAGGGGTTGCTTAAGACTGTATCATTGACAGATACCCCCAACGATCATCTGTTGCCATTCACTTCAATAAGAGCTGAATACTCAAGAATGACCAGTACACGGTGTATGAAGACGTGCAACTGAAAATGTGTGGTCAGTTGGGGCGCTGGGTGTCGAACACAGCACCAATCTGATAGAGATGACCTAGCCTCAGGATAGGTCATCAATATCACTTGCTTGGACAGCCCCTTTAATCTTAATAGGAAGGAGAAACAAGCGCACTTAGGGTGATACAGTATAGGGTAGAGTAAGTTAGGGGGAGGTGAGGGGGTGCTCACCTAACCAGGTTGTGCGTATCACAACCCCATTATATGCCCGTAGAGTATATAGCTGCTGCAGTCATGTCCACAGATAAAAGGAAATCTTCATCTGCAAATATATTTGGGAGTGAACTGTCAGCAGTAGAGCGGCCAACCAGAAACGTCCATGTCCTTTCACTCCCCAATGTTAACAGTAAAGCATAGTTGCGGTTCTTCTGTGAGAAATGTTGTTGTTTGCTATGAATTTAAATTCTACTGGAATAATACATGTAGACCCACTCAATTGGGTTAATTATCTCTACACGGAAAAGTTTCCTATTGAGACCTGA
Organism: Phyllobates terribilis; assembly: GCF_046119375.1. Classification (NCBI taxonomy): domain Eukaryota; kingdom Metazoa; phylum Chordata; class Amphibia; order Anura; family Dendrobatidae; genus Phyllobates; species Phyllobates terribilis. The sequence continues at coordinate 278,922,214 of NW_027362771.1, forward strand.
CTATCAATCAATAAGGTACACCGGCTGACACCTGAACCTTGGCCATAGTAGCCATTTACTGTAAGTGATGACTGTCCCTATACACACTAGTGGCTTTGGCACCCTTCTTTTAATTTGGGCAGGGCTAGCTGACCTAGGATGTGGTGGAGTAGGGGGCGAGAAGGATCGGCTTATTGAATTGAAATGTCCAATCCTTTTTGTTTTCCAGAGAACTTGTAGCCATAGGGATCTGGCCGCTGCTTCTTTCCCTGGCCCTTTTTAGAAAATGGGAGCACTTGACTGACTCCATTGTGCATCTGTGTATTGGAGAGGGTGTTGAGGAGGAATGGGTGTTGGCTGAATGGCCATTTGGACTAGCAAAGTATTGAAGGCCATATAAGTAACTTATCCTAATTGAGCACGAAGTTTAGTAGGGATAAATATAGTTGTCCTCACTGTTAACATTTTCTACATGATCTTGTAAAACATGCTGCAGGGAGCTATTCTTCTGCTGATCAGGTCCTTCCTCAGTAATTGGCCAAATCATGCTTTACCAGTTATCCAAACTGAGTTTTACTTTCACTCACCGGGTCCAATGCTGCCAACTTGCTGCGGTGGTTCTTTGTTGATTGGCCGAAGCGCTAAGTCTCACATCGACAGCATTGCAGCCAGTCATTAAAGTTAGCAGCGGAGCCGTAGACCTCATTGATTGGTTGCAGTGCTATTGATGTGACCACAGTGGTGCAGCCGAAACCAGGAGTGGAACAATCAGAGGAAAAGTATAATAGAAACACATCAGCACTTCTGTATTTATCACCCACTCCTGGTTTTGGCTTATAAATACTGATGTGAAATACTGACCAAATACTGATAGTGTGAATGTGGCGTAACTGTTGGACTGGCTTTAGTAATTCTCTGATTATGTGCACTATTGGTCATCTTTCACACTCTTGAAACCCTTTTTTTTTCTATATCACATTAATATTTTGCAGATGAAGACTGTGCTGATGGATTATTTGATGATTATCCATTGAATCATTTGAAGCACAAAATTCTAAAAGACGACAAATGGACATCGGAAAATCTGTCTTTAAGCTGTGGTGATAAACCCTCAGCAATCTACACTATTACCCCGGAGCCTATTGGTGCACTAAATGATTTTTTAGAGTGTGAAGAATCCAATGGAGAAGATGAGGAGGAGGAGGAAGAAGCTGAGGACCTTAAATTGGTTAATACAGGTACAAGGCCACCATCAGAATCCACAGATCAGTATGAAATGAATAGAATACCTGAACAATTGCCAGCAACTACCACTATTTCAGAAAACATTTTGCCTAAGTGGAATTTCTTCTTTAATTCACCGCCTGTTGAAGGAGACAACCCAGAAACTTCTGAGGATGAAAGGGAGAAAAATTCTCAGTCGCCAAAAATATTCAGTGACTCGGATGATTCAACTCATATATCGTCTGTAAACTCCTCCCAGTCGACCCACATCTCTGAGCAAGGTAGCCAAGGATGGGACAATCAGGCGGACACAGTGCTGCTGTCCTCTCAAGAGCGGAGAGCTGCTGACCCATACTGCATGATTGCAGGGGCTTCTCTTCTCCCAGCTGCTCCACTGACTGGAGATAACAATCCGCAAGGAGCACGAGATGATGGTGAGAGTGGAGAAAGGAGAGGAACAAGTCAGACCAGAGACAGTAAGCGGAGTCTACCAACAGGAGGCCAAGCAGCACTTCATGCTGATGGTAGAGCAGATTCTCAAAGTTCTTCTGACTTTGAGATTCCATGCACGCCTGAAGCTGAGCAGCCGCAACCTGAGAAACTGCACCATCTGTATGAGCGCCTGGCCTCAGGGGAAGTGAACTTGTGCCTTCCATGTAAACCATTCATTCCCTAGCCATTCTAAGATGATTTCTATCACTTTATCATTCACTACTGTTATTGTATCTTCAGCTAGAAGAAAACGCTTATATGTATGGGGCCATACAAGGGTTTAGTCACTTTGTAGTTTTTGTGCCTTACCTTCCTGTTAATATGATATAGTAATTACATCCACAATTGTTTTATGAAAATAGTAAAATGAAGTTGATATTTCTGAAGCAAAGAGCAGGGCTCTACACAGGAGACTCTGATATATAAAAAGGCGCGTTATTATCTGCCACCCCTCGGGGAATACTGTATCAGCAAATTATTTGTATAATCAAACATTCATGCAATTTTCCAATGTTTTCTGCGTTAATTGCTCAGAATTCTCCAGTGCTCTGTTTGCAGTCATTCAGAAATGTCATCCCGGGGACCAAAGATCTGACCATGGTTTTGATGGATGCACAAGCGCATGGCTTGGTCTGTCACAGCCCTGATGGCCGCACTGCACTATGCCATGCTCCTGTTTCACATGACCAGGACAGATTTTATTCCACTAGCAAACAATGACTTTTCCTATTGAATGACCGCAAGTAGGCATCCTGAAACCGGTCAGAACTTGATGCATTATATTATTTTCTAAGTTTTGTAATTGCTAAAATCAGACTACAAATCTAGTCCATTTCTATCAAGGCTTCTAGTAAAAAAAATTACATAAAGGTGTGTATTTGCAGATTTTCTCTTGGCAGAAATTTGGTGTGTGAGCCCCAATTCATCATGGCTTTCATGCTGAGACACTCCTTACACCAGAAAGCGAACTCCAGTGACCGACGAGTAAGATTTGTGGCGATGCGCACGGAGGAGCACACCACTTGTCAGATGCTCCAGATCCATTAAGAGACGTGAGCCTATTCATGAATCCGGAGCGTCTGACTCCACTATGCCTCCATATCAAGGCCGGCGTGAAAATCGCCGGTCTTGATGAATCGGGGCCTTACCTTACACCAGCGAGAACACAATCATGCAGAGGAAAAAAACCCTCTAAGCACTGGAGGATGGGGGGAACCCTTTCTAATATTAGTTTCAATAGGTTTTTTTTTCTCTACTGTATTACAGTTATGAAGGATACAGATGCTATCACTGTTGCTCTTGCCATTCCATGAGAGATTACCTATTTTTCAAGCTATTAAATCAAATACAGACATCCGTGAAGTGGGGTCCATGTTTGGACAGTACTCAAGCCTATGAAGCTGTTGAGTTTGGGTCAAGAGACCTGAAATAGGTATAGGCATATAAAAGTTTAATGAGCAGAAAATATGGCACAGTACTGCTGATTCTCCTGCATCCAAACAGTTAAAACTTCCATACAGAATTCTGTGAAATCTTACTGTCCAGGACGCAAATCTGCAGTTCAGATGAGTGTCCTTTCCATCTGTGCACAGACCAGTGTAATGGGCCAATGCACATGTTTGGGGTGAGGGATCTCACAATTTGTACTACTAGTTTTGTCAGTTCTGTGGATAAGCGAGTGCTAGTTACAATTGAGCTTAATGACACGTGCGTCCGCCCTCGATGTGAGGAGGTCTAAGATTTACAGGGAGCAGATCCATTCCAGTAACTGACACTGATTGCAAGATTGTCCCTGATATGAGGTAGTATGATGCGGTATTAACCCCTTCACGCTGAAGCCTATTTTCTCCTTCTGATGAGGCCCAATTTTTCAATTCTGACCAGTGTTGCTCTGCGGTAATAACTCAAAATAGCTGAAATATGTTGACGCCTGCAAGAGATTAATTTTTGTTTTGTTGTACTTCATGTTAGAGGTAAATTTAGGTCCAAATAAGTTGCATTTATTTTTGAAAAAAAAATAAAAAATAAACGTCTAACGGCTTTTTCATCATATTGCCAAGCAAAAAGTCTAATGGAAATAAAAATGGTACAGTAGTGTTTAAAATAATAGCATTGTGTTCAAAAACATGAGTTAAGCCCAAAATCTTTATACTAGTTTTTATTTCCATGCATTGGGAACATTGCACACTGTTTTCTAATTCAAAACATGAAGAGAAATGTATATAACTTTTAACAACTTCGCGCCAGAGCCTGTTTTTGCCTTCGTGACCAGGCCAATTTTTTCGATTCTGACCACTGTCACTTTATGAGGTAATTACTCGGGAACGCTTCAACGGATTCCCCTAATTCTGAGATTGTTTTTTCATGACATATTGCACTTCATGATAGTGGTAAAATTTCTTTGATATCACTTGCGTTTATTTGTGAAAAAATCGGAAATTTGGCAAAAATTTTGCAATTTTCAAACTTTGAATTTTCATGCCCTTAAGAGAGATATGTCACACAAAATAGTTAATAAATAACATTTCCCACATGTCTACTTTACATCAGCACAAGTTTGGAACCAAAATTTTTTTTTGTTAGGAACCTATAAGGGTTAAAAGTTGACCAGCGATTTCTCATTTTTCCAACAAAATTTACAAAAACATTTTTTTAGGGACCACATCTTATTTGAAGTGACTTTGAGGGGACTTTATGACAGAAAATACCCAAAAGTGACACCATTCTAAAAACTGCACCCCTCAAGGTGCTCAAAACCACATTCAAGAAGTTTATTAACCCTTCAGGTGTTTCACGGGAATTTTTGGAATGTGGATGAAAACAATGAACATTTAACTTTTTTTCACAAAAATGTTACTTTAGACCCAATTTTTTTTATTTTCACAAGGCTAACAGGAAAAAATGGAATACAAAATTTGTAGTGCAATTTCTCATGAGCACGCTGATACCCCCATATGTGAGGGAAAACCACTGTTTGGGCGCACTGCAGGGTTCGGAAGGGAAGGAGCGCCATTAGACTTTTTGAATGTAAAATTTGTTTGAATAATTAGCAGGCGCCATGTTGCGTTTGGAGAGCCCCTGATGTGCCTAAACAGTGGAAACCCCCTACAAGTGACACTATTTTGGAAACTAGACCCCTTAGGGAACTTATCTAGATGTGTGGTGAGCACCTTGAACCCCAAGTTGCTTCACAGAAGTTTATAATATTGAGCTGTAAAAATAAAATTTTCACATTTTTCCCACAAAAACGTTTTTCATCCCCTAATTTTGCATTATCATAAGGGTAATAGGATAAATTGCACCATGAAATTTGTTGTGCAATTTCTCCTGAACACGCCGATACCCCATATGTAGAGGCAAGCCACTGTTTGGGCGCACGGCAGGGTTTGAAAGGGAAGGAGCGCCATTTGACTTTTTGAATGTAAAATTTGCTTGAATAATTAGTGGATTCCATGTCGCATTTGGGGAGCCCCTGATGTGCCTAAACAGTGGAAACCCCCCACAAGTGACCCCATTTTGTAAACTACACCTCTCAAGGAATTCATCTATGGAAGTAGTGAGTATTTTTTAATCTTTAAATTTATACCATTGGGCAGTGAAAAAAGCATAATTATATTTTTACCACAAAAAAATGTTTTACCCTCAGATTTTACATTTTCACACAGGGCAATGGGTAAAAATGGTGCCGAAATGTGTCACACAATTTCTTCTAAAAGTGTCAATACCCCATATGTGGCTGTATCGTACCGCTTAGCCATACGGCGAGATCTGTGAGGGACGGAGCGCTATTTGACAATTGGAGAACAAATTATTGTAGAATAGGCATTTGGATTTGGGAGCACAAAATTTTCTGAATTTCTTTTGGGGGGGCAAGGGCCATTTCGCTTTTCCAGAGCCTTTCTGCTACCAGTAACTTGGAATATTTTTAACAGATGACGGACCTGAGTGGGGACTAGCTTTTTTTGAGGACTGAGTTGAAGCTTTTATTGGGAACATTTTACGTAACATTTATCCGGCGCTCTAGGCTGAGCACTTACATCGGGGTTTCCATCTAAATTTCCAAGTGATGTAATTCAGATGAAACCCCTGCGGGATCCATTCACTGTAATGAGGCCTGCAGAGTTACTCTGGACTCCGTCTGGCCTCTGTTTAGCGGTGTCCTTTTTTTCAGAAGTGCACAAAACTGTGGCCAACCGCACTTTTATGCACGCCTAAAACAAATGACACCGTGGGATCACAAGCCAGATTGCATCCACAGTGGCCTATATCTGCCTCATTACAGGGAATCTTCTGTCATGGGTTCGGTCTGATTCACGTATTTCAGAGATTTACACGGAAACTCTGGTGCAAGTGCTCAGCGCATAGCGCAGGATAAATGTAAGCAGAGCCTTACTGCGATCTTTGGGAGACATAATAAACAAATCAGTAGCAGGTGAAGAATTGGTTTTATTTATTTTTTACGCAGTTCCTCGTGCGGTATAAGTGATGAGATTACTTTATTCTTCGGGTCGGTGCGATTACAGAGATACCAGATTTATATGGGGTTTTTATGATTGACAGCTGTCACACACTAAGACGCTTTTTTTGTAAAATCTAGTTTTTGCATCGCCATATTTTGAGAGCTATAATTTTTCCATATTTCGGCCGACAGAGTCATGTGACTGCTTGTTTTTTGCGGGACGAGTTGACATTTTTATTGGTACCATTTTTGGGTACGTGACATTTTTTAGTCGCTTTCTATTCTGTTTTTTGGGAGGTAAAATTAACAAAAACCAACAATTCAGGAATTGTTTTTTGAGGTTTTTTTTTTTATGCCGTTCTGCCTGTGGTAAAAGTGATAAGGCAGCATTATTCTTCGGGTCAGTATGTTTACAGCGATACTACACTTACTATATATTTTTTTTATGTTTTGGCGCTTTTACACAATAAAACAATTTTATTGAAAAAAATATTTTTTTTGCATCGCTTTATTCTGAGAGCTATAACTTTTTTATTTTTCGGCTGATAGAGCTGTATGGCGGCTTTTTTTTTGGAACAAGATGACGTTTTCAGCGGTACCATTTTTATTTCCATTTTGCTTTTTGATCGCATTTTTTTTCCACTTTTTGTTTGGCGATATGATGAAAAAGCATAGTTTTTTGCTCCGTTTTTTATTTATTTTTATTACGGTGTGCACAGAAGTAGTTAATTAGTGTGACCGTTTTATAGATCGGGTTGTTTCGGACGCGGCGATACCAAATATGTGTACTTTTTTTGTTTTTGCATAAATATACGGATTTATTGGTTTAATATTGTATTTATTTTTATTTTGTGATTTTTTTTTTTTTTTTTTTTTATTTAAGTTTGAAAAAAAAAATGTTAACTTTTTTTTAACATTTTTACTTAGTCCCTGTATGGGACATTAATTTTTATTTTTCTAATCACTGATGTCATGCAATGTAATAGACATATATTACATTGCATGACATCTTTTCTGACTTTCACAGTCAGTGTCTCCTGTTGGACTCAGCTGCCGGGCTGAGCTCAGCAGGACACCATATATGGCAGATCTGGAGGCGGTCATGTGACCTCCAGCTGCCATAACAACGGAAGGTCCTGGAAGCTATCAGGGGGCCGTCGGAGAGGTAAGTTGACGACCCTCTATCCTCTCACTATCTTCTATATGCCGCGATCACTATAGATTGCGGCATATAGAAGATAGCAAAGGGTTAACATCATTGGGACCTGATCCAATCTGGTCCCGATGATGTCCCCTGTCAGAGCTATCGCTCTGCACCGAAATCGCAGCGCTTGCAGGACCCTTGCAGTTATTTTTAACTTTTTAATCAAAGTACGCTGTTCTTCTGAACACTGTCTCGAATGACATAAACTAGACTGGATAAATAAGGGTCCCAAAACTGACATCAATCATAAACTAAAAAAAGATCCACTTACTATATACAACATTTTATTTAAACTTTAGTAAAAAGGAGGAGCTTCACAGAAAAATAAGGATCACAGAGAAGGGGAAATACTGGGCCTTGCCCTACCGTGGTCTCTTATATTATCACTGCCTTCCAGCGCAGGCTGGCACTCTAATATTGCGATGTGGCTTTCCCTCCCTGGCTCTCTTATGCTCTAAATATATACAACATAAACAAAAAGTGTGTGAAATGAAGTGACAGGACAATAATAGTGTGGACAATACAAATATAAAACCACGTTGCAAAAAAAAAAAAAAGACCACCCAAAGGATGATTTTGAGCATCAGCCAGAAATATCTGTTTGTTTGGTCACTTTTAAAAAAAAGATTGGTCCACATTCAGAACATCTGTTCAATTGGTGTAGTGTAATATCCAATCTCTAGTTGGTGGATTATGAATTAATTATCTTATAACACTTCATTGAGTGTGGTATGGTATCTAGTGTCTGATCAATAGACCAAAAATAAAATCACTAAATGAGTTCCTATATAATCAACCAACAATGTCTCGAACGACCCATATTTCTCAGGCTTTCAAGGAGAAATGCATGTACAACATGTGCTGGCTTCACCCTTAAATAAGGGCCACCTGATTCACACCTGTTTCTTCACAGAATGATTGACCTCACCCCCTTTCAAGTAATTATTCAAATACACAGACTCCAAAACATGCAGATCATGAATGCGGAGTCTGTTGGTTTTCTTAGAATCTACTGCACCAACTGGTAAATTGTTTGACATGTGGTAATATAATTTATACCAAAAACAGTGATTCATCTGGTTAGTCATATTGAACTGCTATTATTTTGAACACTACTGTATCTCTGAAAACGTCACAAAAAAAACAGCTGTATGGCGGCTTATCAGCGGAGAACTAAAAAAGTTAAAGCTCTCAGAATATATCGATGCAAAAGCAATTATTTTTTTTCTTTTAAAATAGTTTTTATTTTGTAAAAGCGGCAAAAGTAAAAAAAATATATAAATGTGGTATCGCTGTAATCGTACCGACCCAAAGAATAAAGCTGCCTTATCACTTTTAACATATGGTAAACGCCATTAAAAAAGGAAAAAAAAATCCTTACCCGCCCCAGAAATGGCACATCCATTAGATGCACAAATTCTGGCGCTTAGCCTCGTCTCTTCCCAATTGCCCTGGTGCAGTGGCAGTGTTTTAGGGGTTGATGTCAGCTGTGTAATGTCTGCTGACATCAAACTCGGGTTAGCAATGGAGAGGCGTCAGACTCCCCCCATCACTAACCATGTAGTCAAAAGAAAAAAACAACACAAGTCCTTTATTTGTAAAAAGCACTCCCTGACAAATTCCCTCTCTTACCCATTTATTACCATAAAAAAAAAAGTCCATAGTGGTCCGCCAAAGTCCATATGGAGGTCCCACGACGATCCCCCGTCTTCTTTGTCCAGTCTATGGAGCTCCGTTCAGAGAACGCAGCTCCATAGACTGCAGCTGCAGCCACTGCCGGTTATCATGCTGCGTAGCAAGAGAACCCGGCTGCTGTGACGTCAGCAAGGTTATCGCAGTTCACAGCCACTGAACTGCGATAACCTTACTGACGTCACCACTCGCAGCATGGGAACTTACTGCCAGTTCTCACGCTGAGCAGTAAGTTCTCACGCTGCGAGCAGTGACATCAGTAAGGTTACCACAGTTCAGCTGCTATGAACTGTGATAACCTTACTGACATCACTGCTCGTAACAGCAGCCGTGTTCTCACGCTACGCAGCGACCCGAGAGTGGATGCAGCTCCAGTCTATAGAGCGCCATAGACTGGACGAAGAAAATGGATTGTCGTGGGACCTCCATATGGACTTCTGTGGATTTTTTTTTATGATAATAAATGGGAAAAAGAGGGAATTTGTCGGGGAGTGTTTTTTTTTTTTTTATACAAATAAAGGACTTTTGTGTGTGTTTCTTTTGACTATGGGGTTAGCAATGGGAGTGTCTGATAGACAACTCTTCATTACTAACCCCTGGGCTGACATCAACCCCCCAAAAAATTGTCTTGGTCCATTGGCAATCGGGAAGAGTCAGATCTAATGGATATTGTCCCCTTCCCAGCATCTAATGGATGCGCTGTTTCTGGGGTGGCTGAGGGCTGGTCTTATTAGGCTAGGAAGGGGACAATATCCATGGACCTTCCGAGCCTATTGATATCAGTCCGCAGCTGTCTGCTTAGCCTTTGCTGGTTATTAAAAATAAGGGGGAGGGGGCCACACCATTTTGCTTTGGGGTCCCCTCATTTTACTAACTAGTAAAGGCTAAACAGATACCTGTCAGCTGATATTAATAGGCTGGGAAGGTCCATGGTTATTGGCCTCTTTCCAGACTAATTAAACCAGCTCCCAGCTATCTGCTTTCCCTTAGCTGGTTATTAAAAATAAGGGGCCCTCACGCCATTTTTTTTTAATGTATTTCTTTATTACCTAAATACAAGTACAGAAAACTACACACGTAGAGCACTGATTATGTATCTCACTGACATATTTTCTATTCTGAGGGTGGGGACTGTGAATGTATTGTTCTTGGCTGATGAAATGTCGGGTTTCCTTTTGAGCTTTGTGCGTAAAAATCAGACGGCACATGCATGGTCCATGTGCTATGCGACTTTTTTTTTTTTTTTCCTCGCACCCATTGACTTGCATTGGCGAATGCGATCCGATTCTTGCTATCGCAGCATGCTACAATTTTTTTTCTCGATCCGATCCGTACTGACTCATTTTCTAACAGCATTGCACTTGTTTGATTTATAAGCCAGTGTGAGCGAGCCCTTAAAAGGGTTTTCAGATAAACCAAAGAAATGCACTAGAGGAGCCCTTAATGAATACATTATAGACTAGAATAAAATGTAATCTTTATTATATTAAAAAAAAAGAGGATGACAGACACCACGGTTAAATATGTTTAAGACAGGTCATATGATAGGAAGGGGTGTAGCTCTAAATCCCAATTGTACCCTACAGTACCCCTACCTGTCCGGAAGTTGGCACCCTAGTGTAGACAATCTAGCACCCCCGCTTAACGTGGACTGACCCCTAATTGTCCTTATGAGACCCTATCTGATAATCTAAGCATCACATCACCCAGTGAAACTATATACAGTGAAGGAAATGATTATTTGATCCCTTGCTGTTTTTGTAAGTTTGCCCACTGACAACGACATGAACAGTATAATTTTAAGGGTAGGTTAATTTCAACATTGAGAGATAGAGTATCCCCCCCCCCAAAAAAAAAAAAAAAAAAAAAAAAAAAAAAAAAAAAAATCAAGAAAATCACATTGTATTAATTAGATATTTATTTGCATTTTGCAGTGAGAAATAAGTATTTGATCCCTCTGGCAAACAACACTTAAGGCTGTGTGCCCACCATGTGTTTAAGCGTTTCCGCAGTGGCAAAAACACTGCAGAAACGCTTAAACGCATGGTAGAAGGCCTGCCATGTTTCCCAATGATAATCTGCATGTGATGTGCACATGCTGAGGAGATTTCCGCTGCGGGTTATCATTGCGGAAAAAAACGCAGCACTACCAATTATTTTGCGGAAGCGCTGTGTTTTCGCCGCCATTGACTTGCATTGGAACGCATGGATTACGCATCACTGCAGCTGTAGATGCGCATTCCATGCGTTTCAATGTGCGGATGGTACCGGGGTCTACAGAAGAGTAGACTCTCCTCCGGACCCGGGTACCATAGAACCTGTAAAAAAAAAAAAATAAATAAAATAAAAAATAAATATTATATTTACCCTTCTGATGGCCCCCGGTCTCCTTGTCTTCACTTGCCGGCAGATCACGGTGGACTGAAGGACCTGCGCTGACGTTATAGTCATGTGACGGCAGGTCCTTCAGTGTACCGCGAGATGCTGGCAAGCCAGGACGGAGCGAATAAAGACTGCGGGGGTCATCAGAAGGTAAGTATAGATTTATTTTTTGACATTCTTTCGGTCACACTATATAAATCCATGCTGTTTGCATGGGTTTATATAGGGTGGCCAAGTTGTCAAGCACTTTCCAAGTGATGTTAAAATTGCTTGGAAAGCGCTTGTCAACCCGCATGCGGAAATGCATGTGAAGAATGTTTCACTTCCGCATGTCCCTGGCAGGAAAAACGCATGTACAATCCGCATGCGTTTTTCTGCCAGGGAGATGCAGAAATGCTCAGGAAAAAATCCGGAGCATTTCTGCATCGTGGGCACATAGCCTAATACTTGGTGGCAAAACCCTTGTTGGCAAGGACACCAGTGAGACACTTTTTTGTAGTTGATGATGAGGGCTGCGCACAAGTCAGGAGGAATTTTGGTCCACTCCCCTTTGCAGATCATCTCTAAATCATTAAGATTTTGAGGCTGTCGCTTGGCAACTCGGAGCTTCAACTCCCTCCATAAGATTTCTATGGGATTAAGGTCTGGACACTGGCTAGGCCACTCCATGACCTTACTGTGCTTCTTTTTGAGCCACTCCTTTGTTGCCTTGGCTGTATGTTTTGGGTCATTGTCTTGCTGGAAGACCCAGCCATGACCCATTTTTAATGTCCTGGTGGAGGGAAGGAGGTTGTCACTCAGGATTTTACAGTATATGACTCCATCCATTCTCCCATTGATGCGGTGAAGTAGTCCTGTGCCCTTAGCAGAGAAACGCCCCCAAAACATCATGTTTCCACCTCCATGCTTGACAGTGGGGATGGTGTTCTTTGAGTCATAGGCAGCATTTCTCTTCCTCTAAACACAGCGAGTTAATGCCAAATATCTCAATTTTTGTCTCATCTGACCACAGCACGTTCTCCCAATAACTCACAGAATCATCCAGCTAACATTGGCTAACTTCAGATGGGCCTGCACATGTGCCTTCTTGAGCAGGGGGACATTGCGGGCACTGCAGGATTTAAACCTTTAAGGCGTAATGTGTTACCAATGGTTTTCTTGGTGACTGTGGTCCCAGCTGCCTTGAGATCATTAACAAGTCCCCCCCCATGTAGTTTTAGGCTGATCTCTCACCTTCATGATCAAGGATACCCCACGAGGTGAGATTTTCAATGGTGCCCCAGATCAATGTCGATTGACATTCATTTTGTATTTCTTCCATTTTCTTACTATTGCAGCAACAGTTATCTCCTTCTCACCCAGCGTCTTACTTATGGTTTTGTAGCTCATTCCAGCTTTGTGCAGGTCTATGATCTTGTCCCTGACATCCTTAGAAAGCTCCTTGGTCTTGCCCATGTTGTAGAGGTTAGAGTCTGGCTGATTTAATTGAGTCTGTGGACAGGAGTCTTTTATACAGATGACTATGTAAGACAGCTGTCTTTAATGCAGGTAATGAGTTGATTAGGAGCGTCTAACTGGTCTGTAGGAGCCAGAACTCATAATGATTTGTAGGGGATCAAATATTTATTTCTCACTACAAAATGCAAATAAATAGCATCTAATTTATACAATGTGATTTTCTTTGGATATTCTATCTCTCAATGTTAAAATTACCCTACCCTTAAAATCCTAGACAGTTCATGTCTTTGTCAATGGGCAAACTTACAAAAACAGCAAAGGATAAAATAATTATTTCCTTCACTGTATATAATACTAAACTGCTGCCAATTGGCAGATAGTGGAAAATAGATCCTTAATAAGGGATCATATTTTGGACATGCATATGGGTTATAGGGGGGATGAAAAATTGTGGAATGATGCAAATGCAGACCTATGTCATAAAGGCAATAAACATCATAAATGCCATATGTAAATAACTCCTACACCCATAATACTCAAAATGTCATAATGCTCAAATTGAAAGCCAGAGGAGAGGAAGTAAATACTATGATTTCATTCCCCAAAAATATACCGGTATTTATATACAGAACCCACTCTGAGGGCAACAATATCCCTCTGACAGCAGATATTCTGACCATGCAGTTAAATATTCCATGTAATTCACAGTTCTGTGTATCATCTCAAGGCAGTCCCAGATTCCAGATGCGTTTTCCTCCTCCCCCCCCCCCCCTCCCTCTTCATTCTATGGGTTCATCAGGGGATAGTGGCAAAATGGAGTGGTGCTTGTAATATGCATCCACACCTACATCAGCAATGAGGGACCCCGTGGAACACTAGGTCCCTCATTGGAAATGCTCAGTGGAACAAGGGGGAAAACACGACAGGAATCTGGGACTTCTTTGAGAGGATAAAGTGGAACTTATCACTTAAGAGGATAGACCTCCATTCTGTTAAACAGCCATTCTGCTATGTCCACTGGTTGCATTTGAGAGTGGTGGCATGAAGTCAATTGAACGTATAACTGGACATCTGGCTTGTAGCCCCAATGTCGTGCAAATGCCTTCTGATGATTTGTGTAGATACGATTTGAAGCCTAAGGCTATGGCCACTATCAGTGTTTGATCAGTAATTTTTCTCAGGAGTGGGAGCCAAAACCAGGTTAGGAACGATCAGAGAAAAGGTATAATAGAAACAAGTCACCAATTCTGCATTTATCACCCACTCCTGGTTTTGGCTCCCACTCTTGAGAAAAAATACTGACCAAATACTGATGCTGTAATATCTATATATGCTCCCCCCCACTGGCCAGGAGACTTCCAAAGGGTATAAGGTCATCTCCAAAGACCTTGGTATCCCAGTTTCAATAGTGCGCAATGTTATTAAAAAGTTTGCCAAGCATGGAGCCATCAAGAACTTCCATGGACATGGGGGAAAGAGGAAAATTGACAAGAGATGTCTTCGAAGGTGTTTTTTTTCCCACCATTCGCACCAACATCAAACCTCCAAAGACATGAAGGCCAACCTAGAACAGTCTGGGGTCATGGTTTCAACAAGTACCATACGCCGCACACCAAACCAAGCAGAGCTTTTTGGGTGAAGGCCAAGGAAGAAACCATTGATGAACAAAAGACACAAAAAGGAACGACTGATCTTTTCCAAAGAGTACCTTGGCAAACCACAATCCTTGTGGGAAATGTTCTGTGGACAGATGAAACAAAAATAGAGCTTTTTGGCAATGCAAAGCAACAGTTTGTTTGCACATGGCGCAATGAAGCTTATAAGGAAAAGAACACCTTACTGTGGAGTTCCTTTGCTGCGTCTGGTTCTGGAGGCCTTGACCGTATCACAGGAATCATGAAATCAGAAAATTATCAAGAGATTTGAGCGAAAGGTCCTACCCAGTGTAAGAAAACTTGGTTTGAGTCGAAGAGCATGGGTCCTCCAGGAAGACAATGACCCAAACCACACATCCAAACGTACACAGGAATGGTTGAAAAAGAAATAATGGACAGTTTTAAAATGGTCAACAATGAGTCCTGACCAAAATCCTATAGAAAATCTTTAGGGTGAACTGAAATCTTCCATTGGGAAAAAGAACCCTGCAAACATTTAAGGGCTTGAACAAAAGGCAAAGGAAGTGTGGGAGAAAATTCCAGCTGAGAAGTGCAAGAAGTTTATAGATGGCTACAAGAATCGTTACAGGCTGTCAGCAATGCCAAGAGTGTGCAACCAAGTATTAATTGGGGGTGCCTTTATTGCTGCACATGCGGTTTATTCTGCTTCTTCTTTGTAATTGCAACATGGGAGTTGAAAAATAATGTTTTATTGTTGTATTACTTTGGACAACTAATTGAAAAATCCCGAGGATATAACTTTGTACAATATCTTCAGAAATAAATTTAAATGTACCAGTCTATGAAGAAAATGAAGGGGTGCCAATAATGGTGAGCACCACTCTATAAGATTATCTCAGCACAGGAACATTTTATTTAAACACATCCAATTGTGGAAGTTATTACTGTTCTAAGATCTATTGATTAATATGTACTTTTTGTTTGTGGGAAAACCCCTTTAAAGATTTGTGTGCCCAAGTGCAATTAACGTGACAGAACATTCCTCAAACAACCATTAATAACCTCACTGATAGCATGCCAAAAGTGTGTAAGTGCGTACATTTCTGCACGTGGCACTCAAACTATACTGAATGAGTTGCGATGTTTCAAAAATGTTGTTTACATTATTTCAGCATTTGCACATTAACATGTCTAGATTCTCAGATTGCCATAATTTCACATCTTTTCCTTCTTGGTAATGCAATTTCAATGTTGAAGAGTGTATATATGAGTACTGTATATATGCTGAACTGTGGAAGCAGATGTAAGGAAAAAAATACATATATACTTTGCTTTACTACTTTTGCACAAGAAAGCCACTTTTTTTTTTTTTTTTCTTTTGGTTGATTCTGACATCACTTTTTCATTTTTGGTTACAGAGTTGTAAGACTGCTTTTGTTTCTTGTATAACAAGCTGTCATTTTTATTGAACCCAATAAATACATATGGGATAGGTATGACTTTCTGATCTTTTTTTTTGCACTGTAAGATGAACAAAAGCAGCAGTTTTGGCACTGGTTTCATTTTTTTTAATCCCATTACCACATTGGGTTTTTCCATTTTTGTTTTTTCGCTCCCCTTCTTCCCAGAGTCATAAATATATTTTCTGTCAATATGTGAGGGCTTTTTTTTTTGCGGGACTAGTTGTACTTTTAAACGACACCATTGATTTTTACCATGTAGTGTACTGGAAAACGGGGGAAAAAATTCCAAGTGCGATGAAATTGCAATAAAGGTGCAATTCCACAATTGTTTTTTGTTTGTATTTTTACCATGTTCACTAAATGCTAAAACTGACCTGCCATTATGATTTCCCAGGTCATTGTGAGTTCGTGGCTACCAAACATGATGAAACAAAAAAAAAACCAAAACTTTTGGATGGCACCATTTTCGGAGACCCGTAGCATCTCCATTTTCCGGAATCTGGGGCCGGGTGAGGGCTACATTTTTGTGCGGCAAGCTGACATTTTTATTGATACCATGTGGAGCTAGATACAATGTTTAGATCGCCAGTTATTGCAATGTTGCGGCGACCAAAAAGACGTAATTCTGGCGTTTGTTTTTTCTCGTTACGCCGTTTACCGAATGGATTAATTCTTTATATTTTGATAGATCGGGCATTTCTGAACACAGTGATACCAAATGTGTATTTTTTTTTGTTTTATTTTGAATGGGGCAAAAGGGGGGCGATTTGAACCTTTATTTATTTATTTTTTTACATGTTATAATAGTCTCCTTAGGAGACTTTGAAGCTGCGATCATCTGATCACTAGTGCGACACGTAGCATGGCTTAATCCCTGCTATGTGCAGCAAAAATGCTCATCTGCTATGAGTGCCGGCTACGGGATAGCGCTCATAGCAGTTTGGCATTGATAACCACAGGGGTCTCCTGCAGACCCCGGGTTGTCATGCCAACCCATCGGCGCCCCGCAATCATGTGACAGAGGTGCCAATGGGCGGAGCAAGTGACGTGCTTCCGGCGTGGCCATGCTAAATGTCACTGTCGGAGTTTGACAGCGGCATTTAACATGTTAACAGCCATGGGTGAACCGCGATTCCACCCCCGGCTGTTAGGGGCACATGTCAGCTGATGAAATCAGCGGTCATGTGCCGGAAAAGATGCGGGCTTATAGCTGAAGCACGCATCAAACGGGGAGGCGACCTATGACTTATCTATACGTCATAGGTCGTAAAGGGGTTAAGGCATTGAAGTGGTGTGAATGATAATGTCGTTTTCTAGTACTGGTGGTTACGAATGCAGCGATACCAAATTGTTATTTTTCATAAATAAACCATATTTATCCTATTACAAAAAATTGTTTATTTTTTTGCACTTAAAAACTTTATTTTATACAATACTTATTAATCCCACAATGAGAATTGAACATGTAATCATTAATTATATTGTTAATACACTACACTACTTGTAGTTCAGTGCATTATTTAACCTGTCAATGTTTGTCCACATTCACACCAGGGCTGTGGAGTCGGTAAGCCAAATCTCCGACTCAGACTCCTCAATTTCCATGACTCCGACTCCAACTTCGACTCCCTCATACATGGCTCATGTTGAAGTGATAAATTTGCTGTAGCGGAGATTCATCTCAGGTAAAAGTCTAGACCCTTAGATCAGGAATAGGACAGACATTTATAGGACATTTCATAACTTTCCCAAATCCTTATGAAAAAATATTCCCCACAAACTGCATTGAACTACTGTACCCAATTTATTATATATTTTAGGAGTTGGAGTCGTCCATTTTATACAGACATCAACTCCACAGACCTGATTCACACAGCAGTCTTTTATGTCAGTATTTAAGGGGTTGTCCACTACTAGGACAACCCTTTCTTGAACTAAAATGTTTGGTCCCAATAAAATAAAAATCTATACTCCCCTCCCGTGCTGGCACCGTTCCAGTGGTGTCAGCACTCGCGGTCCCTGGTGCAGTGGAATGACACGTGATGCCCGGCGCCCAATCAGCGCTGGCGTCACTGTCCCCGCCTTTGTATGGATTGAACATTAAGAGTAACTCAGATTAACTACAGCCCTGGCTTCCTCTTCAAGTTCAATCCGTACAAAGGCGGGTATAGTGACGGCAGCGCTGATTGTGGGCCGGGCACAATGTGTCATTCCACCACACCAGAGCTCTGGAACCACGAGTGCCTATACCGCTGGGACAGCGCCAGCACGAGAGGTGAGTATAGGTTTTTTTGTATTTTATCAGGGCCAAACATTTAGTTCAAGAAGGGGTTGTCCTAGTAGTGGACAACCCCTTTAAGAAGCCAAAACCAGGAGTGGAACAATCAGAGAAAAAGTAGAATAGAAACATTTGCACCACTTCTGCATTTTTGACACGCTCCCAATTTTGGGTTACAAACACTGATGTGAAATACTGATTCTAATATCGCAATGTGAACATGATCTCAGACTGAGAGGCACATATCCAGCCAGAGGCCAAAGCAAACAATTGACATCCCACATTCACATTACAGGGGGACAGATGGTCTGACTGAGGAAGCGCTTTCCCTCAAACACCTCAAATACAGCTGTCAGCAGCACCTGTGGTTAAAATTAGATCGGAACTAGCACCAGTCCCTGCACTCACTCAGGCTTTATATTACAGCTAAGCTACCTCTGCAGTTGACACTCCATCCCAGTGACATAACTATGTCCTAACGCAGTCACCAACACCCCTTCAAGACCTAGTTAAGTGCCTAGAAAGAAAATGTAAGTCAATCTTCTTTTTTAATCTTTTCATACATATATTTTGTCCTTTCGAAAAAGAGTACCCAATAAAGAAACAAATTGCACTGTATTTCAGGCCTTAATGGCTACCAGAAGCTGTAGAAGTACATTTCTTGAGAAAAAAAGGATAATGTCTTGGATCTTTCTGATTAGTTCTTAAACTGGCATAAAAAGATGCTTTTAATTTAAAACGACAAGTGAACAGTGTAAATGAGACCTAAATCAATTTTTTCCCTTAACACCATATTTTTCTGGAATAAAAGTTTGTAAAAAAAAAAAAAGTCCCCCACCCCCAATTATCAAAACTGTCTAATTCTTAGACTTGTGGAAACAGACAAGACAGCCCAGCCAGCCATGCCCTTTCAGGAAGGACACCAGAAAAAACCCACGATGCAAAAATGATCCGGATTTTTTCCTGAGTGTTTCTGCATCTCCCTGGCAGAAAAAACGCATGCGGATTGTACATGTGGAGTGTACATTCGTTTTCCTGCCAGGGACAAGCAGATGTGAAGCGTTCTTCACATGCATTTCCGCATGCGGGTTGTCAAGCGCTTTCCAAGCGGTTTTAGCATAATTTGGAAAGTGCTTGATAACTTGGTCACACTATATAAATCCATGCAAACGGCATGAAGAATCTACTGTAAATACTCGAGTGTTGGCAAAAAGAAAGAGTAATTGCATAAGATAGACATTTTTGCTGTCTTTTTCCCCATTCATTTGACTTGGTGAAAATCGCTGAAAGAATTGACAAGCTGCAGGTTTGAGAAAGAGCTCTAAAAAGGTTCAAACCTGCAAGCAGAAAATAAGCAGAATGTGCACGCGATTTCTGAAATCTCATTCCCATTGCTGTTACAGCAAAGTTTTTTTTGAGTTTTTTTTTTGCAGTAAAAAAAACACATGGCAAAAAATGGCAACACCTGAACAAGCACTGGATGTTTTGTCTAGCAAGATGAGCCATGTAAGCCATACATTTGGTGCAGCTGATGACTGCCTGACCTAGTTTTAATGAGCACCTATCAACTCCTGGAAAACTTGGAAGTAAAAGGAGGCCAAAATATATATATAAAAAAAAAAAAATAACATCTCTCAAACATATTAGGAAAACTGTATAATACTCTCTTAGGCTACATTCACATCTGTGACATCTTAGTGCGGTCGTTTTTTTTCCCCTCAAACAGCACGCTGACCCTTCACTGATCCATACACACCAGTTTAAAAACTGATCTGTGTCCAGTCCGTGACACTCCGAGCATGTCCTACTCTCATCCATTTTGCGTATCAGACTCGGCCATTAACACTCTCACCCCCAGGCCTTTATCCTTTCATTTTTCTTCCCCTTCTTCCCAGAACCATAACATTTTTATTTTCTGTCAATATAGCCGTATGAGGGCATGATTTTGGGGGGACGAGTTGTACTTTTGAATGACACCATTGATTTTACAATACAGTGTACTGGAATATGGGAGTAAAATTCCAGGTGCGGTGAAATAACAAAAAAAAAGTGCAATTACAATTGTTTTTTTATATGGTAAAACTGACCTGACAATATGATTCTTTGTCAGTATGATAAAGAAAACTATACATGTTTGGTCTCTGTGTTAAGTGGTGAAAATAAATTCAAGATTTGTAAGAAATTTTTTTTTCCTTTTGTTGCCATTTTCCATGACCCATAACGTTTTCATTTTCCGTGATCTGGTGCTTGTGTGAGGGCTTATTTTTTTGCGCCCTGAGTGAACATTTTTATTGGTATCATTTTATGGTAGATATGAAGTTTTGATCTTCTCTTATTGCAGTGGCCAAAAAAAAAATAAATTGTCATTTTGAACTTTTTTTTTTGTTAAGCAGTTCATGGATCGGATTCATTTATTTTATTTTTTGATATACAGTTAGGTCCATATATATTTGGACAGAGACAACATTTTCTAATTTTGGTTCTAGACATTACCACAATGAACTTTAAACAAAACAATTCAGATGCAGTTGAAGTTTAGACTTTCAGCTTTCATTTGAGGGTATCCACATTAAAATTGGATGAAGGGTTTAGGAGTTTCAGCTCCTTAACATGTGCCATTCTGTTTTTAAAGGGACCAAAAGTAATTGGACAGATTAAATAATTGTAAATAAAATGTTCATTTCTAGTTCTTGGTTGAAAACCCTTTGTTGGCAATGACTGCCTGAAGTCTTGAACTCATGGACATCACCAGACTCTGTGTTTCCTCCTTTTTGATGCTCTGCCAGGCCTTCACTGCGGTGGTTTTCAGTTGCTGTTTGTTTGTGGGCCTTTCTGTCTGAAGTTTAGTCTTTAACAAGTGAAATGCATGCTCAATTGGGTTGAGATCAGGTGACTGACTTGGCCATTCAAGAATATTCAACTTCTTTGCTTTAATAAACTCCTGGGTTGCTTTGGCTTTATGTTTTGGGTCATTGTCCATCTGTAGTATGAAGCGACGACCAATCAGTTTGGCTGCATTTGGCTGGATCTGAGCACACAGTATGGCTCTGAATACATCAGAATTCATTCGGCTGCTTCTGTCCTGCGTCACATCATCAATAAACACTAGTGACCCAGTGCCACTGGCAGCCATGCATGCCCAAGCCATCACACTGCCTCCGCCGTGTTTTACAGATGATGTGGTATGCTTTGGATCATGAGCTGTATCACGCCTTCGCCATACTTTTCTATTTCCATTATTCTGGTAGAGGTTGATCTTGGTTTCATCTGTCCAAAGAATGTTCTTCCAGAACTGTGCTGCCTTTTTTAGATGTTTTTTTTTTTTTTTTAGCAAAGTCCAGTCTAGCCTTTTTATTCTTGATGCTTACGAGTGGCTTGCATCGTGCAGTGAACCCTCTGTATTTACTTTCATGCAGTCTTCTCTTTATGGTAGATTTGGATATTGATACGCCTACCTCCTGGAGAGTGTTGTTCACTTGGTTGGCTGTTGTGAAGGAGTTTCTCTTCACCATGGAGATTATTCTGCGATCATCCACCACTGTTGTCTTCCGTGGGCGCCCAGGTCTTTTTGCATTGATGAGTTCACCAGTGCTTTCTTTCTTTCTCAGGATGTACCAAACTGTAGATTTTGCCACTCCTAATATTGTAGCAATTTCTCGGATGGGTTTTTTCTGTTTTTGCAGCTTAAGGATGGCTTGTTTCACCTGCATGGAGAGCTCCTTTGACCGCAAGTTTACTTCACAGCAAAACCTTCCAAATGCAAGCACCACCCTTCAATCAACTCCAGGCCTTTTATCTGCTTAATTGAGAATGCCATAACGAAAGGATTGCCCACACCTGTCCATGAAATAGCCTTGGAGTCAACTGTCCAATTACTTTTGGTCCCTTTAAAAACAGGGTGGCACATGTTAAGAAGCTGAAACTCCTAAACCCTTCAATCCAATTTTAATGTGGATACCCTCAAATGAAAGCTGAAAGTCTGAACTTCAACTGCATCTGAATTGTTTTGTTTAAAATTCATTGTGGTAATGTCTAGAACCAAAATTAGAAAAATGTTGTCTCTGTCTAAATATATATGGACCTAACTGTATCAGACATTTCTGAACGCATCGATACCAAATGAGTATTTTTTTAATTATTTTCAATGGGGCAAAAGCATAGTGACTTGAACTGGTTTTGTTTTTTTCATATTTTTAAAAACTTTCACTTTTTACTGTATTTAAGTCGTCTTAGGGGACTTGAAGCTGTGATAATCCAATCGCTTATGTTATACATCAGCACTGCTACGGGCACGGGCTGGCGTTCACAGGAGGATCATAATGACAGGCACGGGGGTCATCAGCAGACCCCCGGCTGTGACTACAACTTGGAGAAATGACACGCTTCTGGCCGGTGCATGTTAAATCCCGCTATCCGAGATTGACAGTGGAATTTAGCAGGTTAACACCCATGGCTGTTGAGGCACATGATGGCTGATTAAATCCTGCCCGGTGTGCGACCCTGCATCAAAGGCAGGGACACGACATATGACGTACAGACATGAAAGGGTTAAAGTCTATGGGGATGCGTGTTACAGCTGGCACATGGAAGACAGACTGTGCACTTCAGGGTTCCAGCCAAGGTTCATCCATTTTTAACTTGTACGTTAAGAGTCAATAGAAAAAGTTAAAACTAAAAAACAGGTGTTTCACTCGTATGGTAAAACTCACACGACTGTGTGAACGTAGCCCAATTTGTTAATAACCCTGGTCAGTAAAAACAGGGAGACTAAAGTTGGCCTTTTCGCAGTCTCTCTATTTTGACAGCTTTAACATGTCGCTCTCCACAAGGAGAAATGTTCCCCTTTAGATACCGGTCTGACGCCTCTCACCCAGCCAAACCAGAACTCACACTTTGCACTGACAAGGGGCAGTACCCCAAAACACAGTGTCTGAAAATTGAGTTTCTGGTTCTGGCTTTTATCCTAAGTTATGGGACAAGGCTCGTTAAAGGGTCACTTAACTTTTAGGATGGCTACTTCCTGTAGGTGGCACTAGAGTTCTAGTCCTCTTCCTCTCTGAAGAGACAATTTGCATATTTTGACAGCTGTGAGACTTCATGCTGAGCTGGAAGATACCAGTGTGAGGGGTGACTGGAAGCTCACAGCATGTAAACACTGGTTGTTATACAAGAAAAAGATGCTAGATTGATTCATTCCTCTGCATTATGGAGCAACAGAATAATGCTAAATGAGGTCAATTCAGTTAAAGCTTCTCATTGTGTTGTGGCGGAGTAATCCTTCTTACAGAATGCTACCTGGTGCAGCATAACCCTTTACAATCTTCTGTATACTCGTTTACCTGGAAAATGTTACATGGCTGATAAATAATATACTATAAGGCTTTGTGCCCACGATGCAGAAATGCTCCGGATATTTTCCTGAGCGTTTCTGCATCTCCCTGGCATAAAAAAAACCGCATGCGGATTGTACATGCGTTTTTCCTGCCAGGGACATGCGGATGTGAAGCGTTCTTCACATGCATTTCCGCATGCGGGTTGTCAAGCGCTTTCCAAGCGATTTTAGCATCACTTGGAAAGTGCTTGACAACTTGGTCACATTATATAAATCCATGCAACCGGCATGGAATTATATAGTGTGACCCGAGAGAATGTCAAAAAATAAACCTATACTTACCTTCTGATGGCCCCTGCTGTCTTGCTGCGCTCCTGTGCTGGCTGCCGGCAGAATGCGGTACGCTGTACTGAAGGACCTGCCGTCATATGACTGACGTCACCGCAGGTCCTTCAGTCCTGCGCGATCTGTAGGCAAGCACAGGGAAGGAGTCCGGGGACCGTCGGAAGGTGAATATAATCTTTATTTTTTATTTTATTCTTTTTTTCACAGGTTCTATGGTACCCGGGTCTGGAGGATAGTCTCCTGTCCTCCACTCCCGGGTACCATCCGCACATTAGACCGCGCCAATTACGCAAGTACAGATGCAGTCTTGCGGAATTGACGCATTCTAATGCAAGTCAATGGCGGCGAAAACGCAGCACTTCCGCAAAATAATTGGTAGTGCTGCATTTTTTTTCCACAATGATAATCCGCAGCGGAAATTTCCGCAGCATGTGCACAGCACATGCGGATTATCATTGAGGAACATGGCAGGCCTTCTACCATGCGTTTTTTTTTTTTTTTAAGCGTTTCTGCTGCTGCGGAAACGCTTAAAAAACGCATCGTGGGCACACAGCCTAAGAGGTAAAGTCCAGGCTAGAGGTGAGGTACAATTTTACCTGGTCTGTTTTTCGTATTCAAACCCTATTGAAGAATAACCATATATGTAAGCCATTTTGGTGAATTTGAGCAAAAATAGATTAATTGATTCTCCCACTGGACTCTATGGTCGACAAAAAAAAGCAAAAACCTGCCAGATTTAAGCACAAAGCTCTACTTTTAGCCATTCAGACTCTAAACTTTAGAACATGTGAATCAGCTTCCTCTCTCACAGCGGATACATCCCGGAGCAGAGAAGTTCACCAGATTTTGAGCTCATTCTGGTAAAAAGTAAAACTTGTCCATAGAACAATGAGGGAAATTTAGATTTCTTAATGACATTTCACAAAAATCCTACTTCAATTGTCACTTCTTTTTTAGATGACTGATAGGCCATTTAAAGAGGACCTAAAACTAAGCCATTATTAGATGGCCCAAAACATAACTTTATGAGCAAGTGTGACTAGTGCAAAAATACTTGGCTTTATTAGTTTGTGGCATAGCATTCTTCATAAACTTCTGTGTTCAAAGATGGAGGTGCACTGTATGTGTGCGCACTACTTCAAGGGCAGGTTTGGACGACCATAGATTCTCTCATTCGAGAGAATCAGGATGATTGTGAAAATTATACTGTGATCAAACTCTGATCAGTGTCAGAATAGTGTGACGAGGAGATTGAGAGAAAAAAAAATTCTCCATCTTTTCCATTCTCTCAGTCCATGGAAATCGGACTGCACGCAGATGTTATCCAAGTGCGGTTCGATGATTTCCAAGCACTTATTGACTTCTTTGGCTGAGAGCGATCTGAATATTGGATCCAACTTTGGCATGCTGCAAATGTTTTTCCAGGATCAACTTTCTCCGGGGAGAGGGTGGGGGGACGGACATGTGTACGGTCCCACAAAATAACATTGGTCCAGGTGCGATCCGATGTTTTGTCGGATCGCACTCGGACTAATACGGTCATCTACACAATCCCGAAGTTTGATGCTTCAGGCATTTGGACAGATGTTTGGGTAAGATCGCCTATGTAAGAATGCTAATAAAGTCCTCAACCCAGGACACTTCTTGAGATAGCAGCTTTCTTCTCTAAAAAGTAGCAGCTTTTGCTCTGGTGACTAAATTGCAGTCACAGAAAGGTTTGGAGTTTTTTTGAGGCTGTCAATGACAGCTAGTTTTTTATTCTTTTAACTAGTAACTGCTTCAGAATCACTTTTTTAGGGTGCGTGTCCCTAGAGGAAGGAACATGCTGGCAGTTTTTGTCCTGAAGCATCTGTTTGGTCATTTCCTGAGCCCAGGTCTGTCTATTTTTAGACTGCCAGCAGTTTTTATTTGGTTTGTTTTTTTCATAATTTTTGGGACATCTTAAAAAAGCCCCAAAAAATTACAAAAAAAACAAAAACACCCATTTAGTTCCCTGAAGCAGTTTTGAAGAGTTTTTTTCCAGACTTTTTTTTTTTTTTTTCAGCCTCAAGGATCTGTGCACACATTGCAGTTTTGTTGCTTTTTTTTCTGCGTAGATTTGTCAAAAGAACTAAATGATTTTCTAGTACCAGCAGTGATTGAGATTCCTGAAGTCTGTCACACATTGCTTATTTGTTCCTTGCAGATTTGCAGCTACTTTAATTCTGCAGCATGTCAATTCTTCACCCATGCTAATGAGAGGGAAAAACCAGGGCTGTGGAGTCGGTAAGCCAAACCACCGACTCAGACTCCTCAATTGCCCTGACTCTGAAGCTGCAGCCCTGCCTCACTACTGAGCGTGTACATAAGGTGCAGCCCTGCCTCACTACTGAGCATGTACATAAGGTGCAGCCCTGCCTCACTACTGAGCATGTACATAAGGTGCAGCACTGCCTCACTACTGAGCGTGTACATAAGGTGCAGCACTGCCTCACTACTGAGCATGTACATAAGGTGCAGCACTGCCTCACTACTGAGCATGTACATAAAGTGCAGCACTGCCTCACTACTGAGCGTGTACATAAGGTGCAGCACTGCCTCACTACTGAGCGTGTACATAAGGTGCAGCACTGCCTCACTACTGAGCGTGTACATAAAGTGCAGCACTGCCTCACTACTGAGCGTGTACATAAGGTGCAGCACTGCCTCACTACTGAGCGTGTACATAAGGTGCAGCACAGCCTCACTACTGAGCGTGTACATAAGGTGCAGCACAGCCTCACTACTGAGCGTGTACATAAGGTGCAGCACTGCCTCACTACTGAGCGTGTACATAAGGTGCAGCACTGCCTCACTACTGAGCGTGTACATAAGGTGCAGCACTGCCTCACTACTGAGCGTGTACATAAGGTGCAGCACTGCCTCACTACTGAGCGTGTACATAAGGTGCAGCACTGCCTCACTACTGAGCGTGTACATAAGGTGCAGCACTGCCTCACTACTGAGCGTGTACATAAGGTGCAGCCCTGCCTCACTACTGAGCGTGTACATAAGGTGCTGCCCTGCCTCACTACTGAGCGTGTACATAAGGTACAGCACTGCCTCACTACTGAGCGTGTACATAAGGTACAGCCCTGCCTCACTACTGAGCGTGTACATAAGGTGCTGCCCTGCCTCACTACTGAGCGTGTACATAAGGTACAGCCCTGCCTCACTACTGAGCGTGTATATAAAGTGCAGCCCTGCCTCACTACTGAGCGTGTACATAAGGTGCAGCACTGCCTCACTACTGAGCGTGTACATAAGGTGCAGCCCTGCCTCACTACTGAGCGTGTACATAAGGTACAGCCCTGCCTCACTACTGAGCGTGTACATAAGGTGCAGCCCTGCCTCACTACTGAGCGTGTACATAAGGTGCAGCCCTGCCTCACTACTGAGCGTGTACATAAGGTGCAGCCCTGCCTCACTACTGAGCGTGTACATAAGGTGCAGCCCTGCCTCACTACTGAGCGTGTACATAAGGTGCAGCCCTGCCTCACTACTGAGCGTGTACATAAGGTGCAGCCCTGCCTCACTACTGAGCGTGTACATAAGGTGCAGCCCTGCCTCACTACTGAGCGTGTACATAAGGTGCAGCCCTGCCTCACTACTGAGCATGTACATAAGGTGCAGCACTGCCTCACTACTGAGCATGTACATAAGGTGCAGCACTGCCTCACTACTGAGCGTGTACATAAGGTGCAGCACTGCCTCACTACTGAGCGTGTACATAAGGTGCAGCACTGCCTCACTACTGAGCGTGTACATAAGGTGCAGCACTGCCTCACTACTGAGCGTGTACATAAGGTGCAGCACTGCCTCACTACTGAGCGTGTACATAAGGTGCAGCACTGCCTCACTACTGAGCGTGTACATAAGGTGCAGCACTGCCTCACTACTGACCATGTACATAAGGTGCAGCACTGCCTCACTACTGAGCATGTACATAAGGTGCAGCACTGCCTCACTACTGAGCATGTACATAAGGTGCAGCACTGCCTCACTACTGAGCGTGTACATAAGGTGCAGCACTGCCTCACTACTGAGCGTGTACATAAGGTGCAGCACTGCCTCATTACTGAGCGTGTACATAAGGTGCAGCACAGATTCATCTCAACTAAAAGCCTAAATCCTAAGATCAGGAATAGAACAGACATTTCATAACTTTACAGCACATACTGTATTGTATTACTGTACCCAATTTATTATATATTTTAGGAGTCGGACCATTTCATACTGACTCCACAGCCCTGGGAAAAATGCATCAAAAACGCATGTATTTTATGCTGTGTTTTTCCTACCAACACATCAGAATTTGCAGATTTTTCTGCTGCAAATACTCAACGTATGCACATACACATAGGACTGTGCCTAATTTGGAGCAGATTCCATCAGAAAACACTTCAAAGAATTGACAAGCACTTTCTTCCGGTTCATTTTCCATTGGAAAACCACTCTGCTTTTCATATTTTTAGTAAATTGAGCAGTTTTTCTTTCAGTCTTTGAAAAGTACCTGGTGGAGAAGAGTCAAAGTTTTGTTTTGGAGTGGATCCACTGCAAAAAAACTAAACACATCCGTGCGTACATACCTTAAAACTCACAAATTGCCAATAACAACTTCCTTGGCAACATCAGCTATTTGCAAAATGATGGTCTAGTTTCTGAAAATCCCTGCAATGAACCGCCATAACTACCTCATTAGTGGACTGCCCAGGGCTATGATATTTATATATCCTTATAATTACATATTCACAGATCCTTAGGATAGGTTATAAATATCAGATTTGTGTGAGTAATTTTAATAGAATGGTATTAATTTATAGCAGTTCCTGCTGTGACAACCTTTAGAAAATCCTGGACATCACGTTTAATAAAACAATTTTCTAATTTACCCCACCAGATAGTCAGCTGCTTTTACCAAAACTGGAACATATAACACTATTGGCTTGCTGTTTTTACTTCATTCCCATTGATTACTTTGTAGCTGCTTCTACTTTTATGTGGAAACTTCATAAAAAAATAATAAAATGTATAAAATGTCCGATATACAATTATAGTTTATCCCAGGCTAAAAACAATTGGTTACATTTATTTTGCACATTAGAAGCTCACACATACTTTATACTCCAAAAATAAAAAGGGAAATCTCTCAAATTGTGTCTTTTAAAATATATCACAGCATAGTAAAATACACATTTATTAAGAAACACATTAAATTAAAGGTATTGTCTACAGCTAGCAGCTCCACATCTGCAAGTAGTTCTCACTCGCTTCCTAGCTGGACTCAATTCAATAGAATCTGTGCTGAGGTCTCCTGAACCTACAACCAAAAGAGGTAAATGTTAAATCACATCTACATTAACGGTCATCTGTCAACCGAGAAGAAGAAAATACAATGACCATAAGATATGTGGTAGATACTTGTAAGAAGATCACATCACCCATTTCCAAAATGAAGGAGCTGTATAGTGGGCAGCTATTTGTTATAAAAATATATGACTAATGGGCGTTAATTAATGAAGCACATGTGAGCCCTTTTGTTCTAGTAATCTGTGGTTGTTTGTGATCAGAGACTTTCCTAATGTGATCTTCTCACTTGTAACTGGCATATCAAATAATCACCTTGACTAGATTTTTTCTTTTAAGTCTCTTTCACCACGGACTAAAGGGTAGACTAGAGGAGAGAGCTAATAGCAGATCTGAAAGCATATTGCACAATAACTACTGTATATTTCATTAAGTATATATCTTAGAAATTCAAAATAAACACAACAGTCTTATCAAGTCTATGTCAAAATGTTGAGAGGAGTCCAATTCCAGAATGAAACATCTCATAAATCTAAGTATATTCAGCCTAAGCCCACCCAGCTTGACAGCTGGTAATGAGCAGTGTGAGATCTCCGCAGCAGGAGGGGCTGTCAGGCAAGGAGGGCAGAGATTGAGTTAAACCAGAGGTCTCAAATGCGCAGCCCCTGAGGCTGCTTTATGCGGCCCGCAGGCAAAGACCCCATGACGATCCCGACCTGGTCCAGGAGCCGCCAACAGCAGCGCTGCATTGCCGCGCAGAGACCGGCTCTCTGCACAGCATTTCCAATGCCAGCCGCCGGACAATCAGAGACCAGCAGCTGATATCTGCGTCCCAGGATGGGGCACATTACTGCAAGATGGGGACCACCAGGATGGGGCACATTACTGCAAGATGGGGACCACCAGGATGGGGCACATTACTGCAAGATGGGGACCACCAGGATGAGGCATATTACTGCAAGATGGGGACCACCAGGATGAGGCATATTACTGCAAGATGGGGACCACCAGGATGGGGCACATTACTGCAAGATGGGGACCACCAGGATGGGGCACATTACTGCAAGATGGGGACCACCAGGATGGGGCACATTACTGCAAGATGAGGACCACCAGGATGGGGCACATTACTGCAAGATGG
The DNA here is from genome assembly GCF_046119375.1 of Phyllobates terribilis. Lineage (NCBI taxonomy): Eukaryota > Metazoa > Chordata > Amphibia > Anura > Dendrobatidae > Phyllobates > Phyllobates terribilis. The sequence goes on from NW_027362771.1 coordinate 278,952,604, forward strand.
GGACCACCAGGATGAGGCATATTACTGCAAGATGGGGACCACCAGGATGAGGCATATTACTGCAAGATGGGGACCACCAGGATGAGGCATATTACTGCAAGATGAGGACCACCAGGATGGGGCATATTACTGCAAGATGGGGACCACCAGGATGGGGCATATTACTGCAAGATGGGGTACATTACTAGATGTTTGCCAGAATTACTATATGGTGCTAATTGTAAAACAATATTACTGTATGTGGCCAATTGGAGGAAACAAAATTGGAAAAAATAAAATAAATAAAGCATGATAAAATATTTTGCCACTAAAAATGCTGTTTTATATATAAACTAAACACAAAAAGTGCACGTTTATTATCGCCACATCAAATTTTTTTCATGTGCGGCCCATATACCCAGCCGAGTTTGAGACCCCTTAGTTAAACTGTCATAAAGGGATGTACCACCATTCTGACATGTATTCTCAATGCAACATCCTTATCAGTAGAACATTGAGAGAAGCAGATGAGAATCTAGTCTACATGTGGCTGCAACCATGTGATCTGCATGCTTTACCAGTGTCCAGAGAACTTTTTTTAAATAATGCAGGTAGTTTGAAATAGGAAATCTGGCAACATCCGCTTTAAAGAAAAGTGAAGTAAAGTTAAAACTATAAGGCTTGTTCACATCATTCCTTATTCCAGCTAAAGCATCAATCCAGCGGTTTTTTTAAATTTACTGCTAGAGTGGCGTCTCCAATGTAAATTCCCTGTCCCAGTAATATACTTACCAGCCTCCATCTTAACCTGTTATTGTTGCCGCTCCGGTCAGTCTTCTGCAGTTTGTTACTTGCCGGATCGCTCCAGTGTTTGCCGGGCGAGCCAGAGGCCACTTCTCAATGTAAGTCTATGAATCTCAGACTTACACTGAGTCCTTGTGACCGTTACCTCTGACTTCTGGTCAATCAAAAGTTACAGTCACAAGATGGCGGAGCAGGAGCAGAGCAGCGCTGGGAGAAGCTGAAGACAGCAGCTGGTAAGAATATTACTACGAGCAGGGAAGATTGATTAGGGATACCACTCCAGTGTTGAGGAAAAAAAAAAAAACATGCAGAAGTGGTGCTTTAAAAAATTAGAATTATCAAAATATCACAGGTGCACCTGGCCTAAGACGCCATCTTGTGACCGTAACTTCTGGCCTGTCGGGAAGTCAGAAGATCTCCGAGCAAGTCTGACAGCCAGAACGAGGCTTTCATAGACTTAGGTTAAGTGCCCACATAGCATTTTTGTGGCTGCTAAAACACTTGTAAAACCGTCTGCCATGCAAAGCAATGTGAATTAGGATGTGCTGTGCACATGATGCGCTAATTTGCGCGCTGAATTCGCATTGCGTTGCAAAACTCCGCATGACCATTTCTACCGCGATTACTCTGCAAATTTGCGGCCATTGAGGAACATTGAAACGCAGCAAACCCGCAGGTATATGTGGATTTGCTGCGTTTCAATTAAATTCAATGGCTGCGAATTTGCGGTGTAATCGCGGTGCGTGTGGTACCCGGGATGAAGAAGAGACCACAACTCCTCTTCATCCCGGCTACCACGCGGTGAAAAAAAGAAATAAAGTTAAAAATAAACAAAACCTGTATATTCACCTCTCCGGCGGCCCCCGGCCACGTTCTCTCTCCTTGGCGTCACGCGGTGTACTGTCAGGACCTGCGGTGACGTCATTTAGTCACCTGATGGTCACGCGACAGCTGACCTCGGCAGTCAGGTGATGGTCGCGTGACCATCAGCTGACTAAATGACGTCACCGCAGGTCCTGACAGTACACCGCCGGGAGCAGACTGGAGGAGACCGGAGAGGTGAGTATACAGTTTTTTTTTATTTTTTATTATTATTATTTTTAACGTTTTAATTCTCTATTTTTATTTTTACTATAGATGCTGCATTTAAGGCATCAGTTGTTCACACATTATAAATCCATGCCGGTTGCATGGATTTATATTGTGTGACCAACTTGTCAAGCACTTTTCCAAGTGATGCTCAAAATCGATGGAAAACTGCTTGAAAAAACGCATGCAAAAATGCTGAAAAAAAAAGCTTCTCTCTGGCAGAAAAAAAATGCATGTAAATCTGCATGTGTTTTTTTCTGCCAAAGAGAGGCAAAAACGCTCTGCATCAAATCTGCTACGTGGGCACATAGCCTTACATTGAAAAGTAACCTCTGGCTTCACTCCAGCAAACAATGGAGCGATCCACCACAGGTCACAAACTGCAGGACACTGATGGGAGCGGCGGGGATAGAAAGTGGAGACAGTTGTCAGTCATCTATTTACCAAGTGCAGGGAGATTAGATTAGAAGCACCACTCCAGCGCTGCAATAAAAAAAAAAAGAAAAGAAAAAAAATGTTGGAGTGGTGCTTTGTGTATGACGATGCAAAAGAGAAGAAAAAAAAAATATATAATATAATACAATAGATAATCTCCATACACAGAGCACCAGGAGAGCCATCACTCACAGTAATTGGATGGAGGGACAAGATTACATACTGCTGAATGTATCGACACAAAAGATCCATCTGATAACATGTAGTAATGTGTATTTAGCTTACACTTTGCAGCCTATTATACAAATCAGTTACAACACTCATACCTTTCATTTGGTAATCAAATGTAAGTTCCTCTCCAGCTTTAATCTGTCTTGTTGAAAATAGCGCAATTCGAGGTAGACGCACATCCAGATTATCAATAAATACGTTGTATACCTGAAGATTGGGATCACACTAAAATGCAAAGACAATAAACAAGACTTGTAAAGGTCTAGGTTCAATCAAGATTATGCAAGTTTTTATGTATCAAAAATTTTGTATAAAGTAATAAATGAATGAATAGGTGGGGGAGGGGCAGACTGTTGTGAATACTGAAAGGTAGTCTGCTTGAGTTACAAGGAGATCTAAAAAAAATAAATAAAAAAATTGTACGGTCAGTACTTTTCATCCGTAAAGATGGCAATACACCTTAGGCCTCCTTCACATGTCCATGTTTGCAGTACGTGTGCATCTGTTTTTTTTCAGCTTTGTAATTTAATTCTCTCCTTTAAGCATAGCAGAAAATCACTGATGGTAAACACGGACACACGGATGTCACACTCATGACACTGGTACTGGTTTTTCAAGTACGTGTTTTATATGGACGTGTGAAGGAGGCCTTAGATAGCTGTAGGTTAGCTATTCTTCCCAACTCCCACATGATACATGCTGAGCGTGCATGCGTTCTTTATTGGTAGAGGGAAATAAGCCTCAGCCAAACACATTTGGAGATGGCTGATCTGCAATGAGAACAAAGGATTGAACATGTTAAAGGGAACCTGTCAGGTCCGATAGCCGAACAGTTATGTGCCCACGATGCAGAAATGCTCCGGATTTTTTTTTTTTTTTTTTGAGCGTTTCTGCATCTCCCTGGCAGAAAAAACGCATGCGGATTGTACATGCGTTTTTTCCTGCCAGGGACAAGAGGATGTCCCGCATTTTGCCAATGCGATTTCGCATGCGGGTTGTCAAGCGCTTTCCAAGCGATTTTAGCATCACTTGGAAAGTGCTTGACCACTTGGTCACACTATATAAATCCATGCAACCGGCATGGATTTTATAGTATTTACCATTCTTTTTTTTAACTAACTTGGTCAAACACATTATACTCACCTTCCGACGGCCCCCGGTCTCCCCGGTAATGTAAAAGGACCTTCCATGACGTCAGTCATGTGACAGTTCATGCCGATGTCAACGGTCACGTGACCCGTCACATGACAAAATGACGTCATGGAAGGTACTTTTAGACCATCGCGTGCCGCCGGGGCGCCAGGACGCATCACTAAGGAGACCTGTGGCCATCAGAAGGCAAGTATAATTTTTTTTTTTTTATTTTAAATTCTTTGTTTTACAGGTACTGTGGTACCCAGGTCTGGAGGAGAGTCTCTTCTCCAGACCCGGGTACCATCCGCACATTGAATTGCTTAATATCCGCATGTGCACATGTAGTCTTGCGGATATTAAGCGATTCAAAGTCAATGGCGGCAAAAACTCAGCGCTTACGCAAAATAATTGGTAGTGCTGCGTTTTTTTCAGCAATGATAATCCACAGCGGAAATTTCCGCAGCATGTGCACAGCACATGCGGATTATCATTGGGGAACATGGCAGACCTTCTACCAAGGTTTTTAAGCATTTCTGCGGCGGAATTGTCGCTGCGGAATCGCTTAAATGCATAGTGGGCACACAGCCTTAACCTGGAGGAAAGAAAAACAAAAACCGCAGGAAAAAAAAAAGTAGCTCTATCCACCAACACAGGTCACAATACTGGTACACTACAGGATGCAGCAGCCCCATGATAAAGGCAGAAGCAACATAGGTGCAAAATACTGATAGAACAACCACACTCCCCTACCAATTCATGGAGGGGAAGGTAGTCTAGTATTAGAATTGCACACTGATAAGCCTGGTATAGGGCACCAGTCACACAGATGTAGTGCCGTGTCTAACAGCCTATTAGTGAAACCCATACTATTAGATTAGGTGGGCTGCCAGCACTGTATAAGTGCATATTATACGCATACATACCGTATTGGTAGATATTGTGGCCAAAATAAGCATGTCCCGGCAATGACTGACAGCCGACACTGTACTGATGCAAAGTAGAGGCGGCTGTCAGTCAGCCAGTGCAGAGGTGTGCTTACAGATCTAGCTCTCAGTACCGTGAGTGGTGACTAATTGCTCTGGGCATGCCTGCATGGATGAAAGCTGGAGGCTCCCAGAAGAAGAAGAAGTTAATTTTTTCCTGGGGCAGCATTTCCCATACTGCGGCTGGGCACCTTCATATCGCTTTTAACCTGAAGATCAACCCAATATCTGCAGGTTAATAACATTATTGGACATGATGGGTTCCCTTTAAATCTAACATGTTCAAACCTCTTTTCTCCGTTAAGTCTCTTATAAGGAAGAATTGGGACATCTCCATAGATAACAGAGGGCCAGCTGATTCCTCAAGTTCCTCCAATGGACCTAGGTTTCCTCCAGTTTTTAACGTCTAAAAAAATTATAAAGTATGAATAAACATTACATTTCTACTTACACTGTGGTTTACAAAGTGCGAGACATTCCCATATCGAGCAGCATCGACAGTGAACTCATCGGATTCATAGTCTAAGTCAAAGAGGTAAGTGATTCCTGTACTATCATACTGCTGTCCCCTTCTCTCAGCCACTTCACTTGTTATTACCTGAAAAAAATGCCCGGGGAGAAAAAAAAAATAAGGAAAATGTGAAGGAGTTAGAATATTAGATTGATAACAAAAATTTAAAATGCTCAAAGCAAACACCTATATACCATAATGCCACCTGTTTAACAGATCTCATGAAACGCTCATAATATACCTGTGATGACTATCTGTGTACAATATATAAAGCAACTTTTTAGAGCGGTATCCTCAAATTATTAAATTGCTTTAATTAAAAAGCATAAAAATAAACACATTTGCAATGTACTCTTTTGTATGCGCCGTCATTCTCCTGCAATAAAAGCTTTTCTCTTTCCTAGTGTGCAGCTGGTTTCTATGGAGTTTGGCTACTACTGCCTGCATAGAGCCCTGGTCAAGTGTGCACAGTAGTTACATTCAAGTGGAGGGGTTAAAGGGAATCTGTCACCAAGTTGTTGCTACTCCATTTAACAGCACAGCATGATGTAGGGGCAGTGACCCCGACTCTAGCGATGTAACGCTTACTGGTCTGCATGCTGTCATTTTGATATAATAAAAATTCTCAGCTGCAGATTTATCAGTTCTCTGACTATCACTGCCCACACTACTGATTAATGAAAAAGATAGAAAAAAAATGCATGTCCCAATTCCTTGTATAAAAATTTCAATTTTAGTCCAAACAATTTAAAACCCATAGCCTGTTCCCGGCGAGTAAATCTCCTCCTCCTGGTTTTGGCATGCAAACGCTGATGCAGAGTGCTGGCTAGATGCACGCACAATTCAGGGCTGTGGAGTTGGAGTCGGTATAAAATGGATCGACTCCAACTCCTAAAATATATAATAAATTGGGTACAGTAGTTCAATGCAGTTTGTGGGGAATATTTTTTTCATAAGGATTTGGGAAAGTTATGAAATGTCCTATAAATGTCTGTCCTATTCCTGATCTAAGGGTCTATTCTTTTAGCTGAGATGAATCTGTATTACAGTAAATTTATCACTTAAACATGAACCATGTATGAGGGAGTCTGAGTCATGGAAATTGAGGAGTCGGAGGTTTGGCTTACCGACTCCACAGCCCTGGCGCACATCTGAATGGGGTCTTAGTGATTTTTGAGTTGTGCAATGTTTGTTACATCTGTGCTTCCAATTGTCGTCATCATCATGATTTAATGACAGGTAACACCTCTACACATTTAATAAAACAGTATCCACCAAATCACAATAGTTAATTGTCACAGCTGACCCTGCTTTCCCATCCATTCACAAGGACCGTTGCAAAAGCTCATTAGATCTTCAATACAAAAGATAGCCACAATGGTCAGACCCTGACCCCATGTACATGAAACCACAGTTAAGCCGGCCATACACACATGGCTGTCAGCCTTCTCTCCCATACACAGCAGCTCTCGCTCTGACAAGTGTTCCTGTGCCTCCGACAAACATCTCTGCCAGAGGTTTATCTCCGGGAAAACAAAGTGATCGGCAGTGTAAAATCAGACATGCCTTATCTACATCTCATGCAACGATCAGTTGGTCGGCACCCCTATACATATTAATGTTGGCTGATCCAGCCAATATCAATTGGTTCAGTCGATTTTAGTCTTGTGTGTATGAAGGTCTTTGGAGTCTAAAAAAAGACCCAAAAGGCAAATGTGAACTGTCCAAGGTTACACTTGTTCTTTTTAAATAAACAAAGAAAAAAAAAAAAAAAAAAAAAAACACCACCAAAATCTTATTTAACCCCTTCACCACCTTGCGATTATCCATCTTTGTTGTTTTTTGATCTTTCTTCCCAGGGCAATAACTTTTCATTTTTCTGTCAATATGGCCATATAAGAGCTTGTTTGTTGCAGGACCAGTTGTACTTTTGAATGATACCATTGATTTTACCATACAGTGTACTAGAAAACAGGAAAGAAATTTCAAGTGCAGTGAAACTGCAAAAAAAAGTGCAATTCCACAATTTATTTTTGTTACCATGTTCACTAAATGCCAAAACTGTCCTGCCATTATGATTCCCCAGGTCATAACGAGTTTGTAGATACCAAACACGTATAGGTTCTTTTTTATTTAAGTGGTGAAAAAAAAATACCAAAATTTGTAAGAAGCAAAAATAAAATAAGGTCTCCATTTTACGAGACTCGTAGAGTCTCCGTGTTTCGTGATCTGGGGCAGGGTGATGGCCTATTTTTTTGCAAGCTGAGCTGACATTTTTAATGGATACCACTATGTTGTAGATACAATATTTTGATGGTCTTTCATTGCGGCGACCAAAAAAAAAAAAAAGTAATTTGGCATTTTGATTTTTTTCTCATTACACCGTTTACCGATTGGATCACTTTACTTTATATTTTGATAGATCGACATTTTTGAACACAGCGATACCAAATGTGTATTTTTTATTGTTTTATTTTGAATGGAGCAAAAGGGAGGTGATTTGAACAGATTTTTTTTTCATTATTTTTAATATTTAAAACATTTTTATTTATTTATTTTTTTACTTGCTTTAATAGTCCTCCTTAGGAGACTTGAATCTGCAATCTTCCGATCGCTTGTGCTACACATAGCAGGGCTTCAGCTCTGCTATTTATAGCAGAAAATCATCTCCTATGAACGCCGGCCACGCACCAGCGTGTTCTACATCCTTAGATGTAAAAGGAAAGCAGCGACCCTATGGAATAGATGAACAGATGGCCTGGAGACAAAATACTGAGGAGGCTTTCATCCCACAGGGGGAGAGCGCCATACCTTGAAAGGGGCGCCATAGTTTAGCCCAATCTTCTGCATTGGCAGATAAACCGAGAACAATGGTAGCCCTAGAGCACACATCAAATTCTGACCCGTGGGCTAAATCCGTGACATCCCTGCTGTAGAGGTAGTATGACCTCTGCCAGAGCATACAGGGATGACCCACAAGGCAATTGAATGTTAAAAAGGAGCTGTGAGACTGGTACAGCTGCACAGCACTGACCACATCACATAAGAACTGCTCAAGGAGATGAGAAGCAAAGTAAATAAATGAAGGAAAGCAACCTCCTCATTTAAGGTGAAAGGTGGAGAACAAGCTAAGGAGAAAGGAGGGAGCAGAACGCTAGAGCCCTGTCACACAGAAGGAGATAGATAGGTGAGAACCCCCCTCGGAGTTGTGCCTGATGGAAGGGATCACTAGAGAGGGGGGGGGGGGGAGAGAAAAGGTTAGTACGTAACCAAAGCCAAGACAGGTCTGCTACTCAGACCGATGTTTGCCTTGGAATGACACCAAGCTAAATTAAATAGCTGGGTGTTGGCTGCCCAGGTGTAGCATTGGGGAGGAGTCAGTTTTTTTTGTTAATATGTATTTTTAGTGTCAGCCTCCGGGTGGCAGCATACAAACCATCATTGCCATGTCCCCCAGTGAAGTGACCAAGAAAATAAAACAAACACACTCCTGCAAGCTCTTGGACTTTTACCACTCGCAAGTATTCGTTACTGCATCCTAGCCATGATGTTATCAGTATCAGGCACGGGGAGTCACTTGACCACTGCCAGCCATCGGCCACAGATTGTGCAGCCTATACATTCTGTCCATGGCAGCTTTTTTTGATGGTTAGCACTGCAGCGCTGGGGTCCTGGGTTCAAATCCCACCAAGGACAACATCTGCAAGGAGTTTGTATGTTCTCCCCGTGTTTGCGTGGGTTTCCTCCGGGTTCTCCGGTTTCCTCCCAAACTCCAACGACATACTGATAGGGAATCTAGATTGTGAGCCCCGATGGGGACAGCGACGATAAATGTATGTAAAGCGCTGCGGAATATGTTAGCGCTATATAAAGATTATTATTTATTATTATTATTATTATTATTATTAATGTGAAAGCTGCAGTCACAGACACCCGCTCTGTTGCATGTTGATGAGGCCCATTGACACTTAAAGTCGGTGACAATTCCTTTAATATAAATTATTAATGTATACTTTTAAATCAAAATTGTAACCTTAAAAGATGTTGTTATCTCATCTTATTAAATGTCTAAAATTGAAAGAGCTTGTAAAAACAAGTTTATGTGCCATTAAAAATTCTGTTCTCAAGAACAGGTATTTTTAAATCTATGGCGCACAAGCCATTCTCACAGGTTGTTATTCCTAGGAAAGAAGCGTGCTTGCATGCTTTCTGTATAAAAGTCTGCAAGCACTGCTCTGAAACTGCGATTCTCCTATGCTGCATGGTCAAAGTAGTGCAACCATGACGCTGTTACAAACCTTCAGAAGTCACAGGAGGCTGTGGAAAAGTAGTCTTTCAGAATTAAGATGAGAAAACTTAAAGCACTACTCTATTGTTTTTTTTTTATTGCAACGCTGGAGTGTTGCTTTAACTGTAATTCCCCTTTCTCATGCTCACCTGCCGCCTTCATCCTTAACAAGCATCGCTCCTGGGAGAAAAGTGACCTGCCGGCAGCTCTAGTGTTTCATGGAGTGCGCCGGAGGTCACTTTTCAATACATCTCTATGACAGCCTTGTTCTGGCTCTCCTAGACTTGCTTTGAGCTCTTGTGATGTAACTTCGGGCTTCTGGACACCCAGAAGTTAAGGGCACAAGATGGCGCCATGGGACCGGTACAGTGTAGGTAAATGGTGAAGTTGCCGGAAGGAGAGTATAAGAAAGGGGGCTTACATTTAAAACGCCACTCCAGCGCTGAAAGAAAAAAAAAGAAAAAATGCTGGAGTGGTGCTTTAAATATATATACACATACACGTGTATAAGGTATTTTTATTACTTACTGGAAAGTCAAAAGTTCACATACACTAAAGATTGCTATGCCTTTAAACATTTCTGGACTGCCTGTATAATGTCATGAGTTTGGAAGCTTCTCATAGGTTTTTTGGCAGCATTTGAGTTAAAGACACACCTGTGGATGTATTTTAATGCACACCTGAAACACACTGCTTTTTTTGTGTAGCATCATGGGAAAGGCTAAAGTAATCAGCCAAGATATCAGGAAGAGAATTGTGGACTTGCACAAGTCTGGCTCATCCTTGGGTACAATTTCAAGATACCTGAAGGTGCATTGTTCATCTGTATAAACAATTATACGCAAGTACAAACAAGATGGGAATGTCCAGCCATCATACCGCTCAGGAGACGGGTTCTGTGTCCCAGAGATGAACGTGCTTTGGTCCGAAATGTGGATATCAACCCAAGGACAAAAGCAAAAGACCTTGTGAAGATGAAGATGTAAGCTGGGAAGATTGTGTCAATATCTACAGTGAAACCCGGACTGTATCAATATGGGCTGAAAGGCCGCTCTGCCAGGAAGAAGCCATTACTCCAAAAGAAACATAAAAAGCCAGATTAATGTTTGCAAATGCACACAGGAACAAATACCTTAATTTTTGGAGACATGTCCTGTGGTCTGATTAAAGTAAAATTTAACTTTTTGGGCATAAATGACCATTGTTAAGTTGGCAGCACAAAATAGATGGCATCATAAGAAAAGAAGATTATGTGGCAATACTGAAGCAACATCTCAATGCTTTGGGAGTGGCCATCACAAAGCTCTGATCTCAATCCTATTGAAAATTTATGGGCAAAGCTGAAAGGCAGGTGCGAGCAAGGCGACCTACAAACCTGGATCAGTTACACCAGTTTTGTCAGGAGGAATGGGCCCAAATTCTGACCAACTATTGTGAGAAGCTCGTGGAAGGATATCCCAAACATTTGACCCAAGTCATTCAGTTTAAGGGCAATGGTACAAAATAATCATGAAATGTGTGTAAACTTTTGACTTTGCAGTAAGTAATAAAAATGCCTTAAAACACTCTCTCTCTCTCATTATTCTGACATTTAGCAAATATTAAAAATTATGGTAATCCTAATTGACCTAAAAAGGGAAGGTTTATTCGGATTTCATGCCAGATATTGAGAAAAACATGCATATGTGTCTTTATATAAAGTATGTAAACTTCTGGTTTCAAAATAAATACAGATATATATAGACCTTGGAGAATTTATAGCATCTCATAAAAAAGTGCTATCTAACAAAATATCATACACTCACTGCTGACTCATAACCGTTAAAAGGTGGTCACATTGCATACCTCGCCAACATATTCCATGACAAAGCTGTGCTTCTTGATTTTCTGAAGTGTTTTAACTCCCCAGCCACATCCATTGGGTGTCCTAAAAATGCACAAAGAATAGGGAGGCCCTTTCTGTACCACACGATTTGGACAATCCGGCCCACATTTACATCTAGAGTTGCATTCATAAATAGGCCGTCCAGGTTGGATCTTAATCTGTTTGTGCTCGTTGTACGCAAAAACAACCCCTGCTTCAGTAGGGCAACATTTACCAGTAAAACAATCTGTGCAATCACAACCAACAATGGCTTCCTCCAAAGTGTTGACCCCAGGAGTGGCTTTATAATCGTTTATGTAATAGAAGTCTCTGGGGGGACCCTCCAGATCTACATCATTTTCTACATAAAGCATTCCATTGTGAGCTTTTTTCCTGTTCAACTCTTCTTCCCATCGCTTGAGTGCAATTCGTTGTTTAGCCTTTTTAACTATATAGTCAGCAACCGAATGATCCAAATATTTAATGCCGTTTTTAAACACATTTGTTTTACCAGGCTTTAGCTGAGATACACAGTTGAAGAGGTCACTGTAAAACTGTTTCAAAAGTAATGAACATTTAAGGTTTTGTTTGGGTTCCCATGTTTTATGTGACTCTGGCCATCCTTTCCATTTCACAAGGAAATATTCATTACCCTACAAGAACAAGAAAGTAGAGCTGTTAACATAAAAATGATATGTAGCAAGCAAAATACTCAGCTGTACAACCTATACAGATGGCGACTATGGTCGTGTGCAGGAGGCCAGTGTCACCCGCTCAGATATTTACCAGACCGGACTAGAGACATTATGGCTTAAGGAAGTCATAAGCTTGAATCTGGAATCACAGAAGCACACAGACCTGTCACAAGCAGATAAAAACAGGACGTGCACAGAGCTTAAGGGGGTATGCCATCATAATAATTATTTAATTGTGCATTTTTTATTTTTTTTTTTTACTGTAAATTTACTCCTATTAAAAAAAAATAGAATGGTTATAAAGATATTAAAATGTTATTATGGCTTAGTGGTTAACATTGTAGCACTGGGGTCAAATCCCTTGAAGGACATCTGCAAGGAGTTTGTATGTTCTCCCCATGTATGTGTCGTTTTCCTCAGGGAATTCTGTTTCCTCCCACACTCTAAAAACATACTCAAAGGAAATTTAGATTGTGATCCCCAATGGGGAGAGTGATCATGAGGCATTTAAAGCGCTGTGGATATTAATGGTGATATAAGAAAGTAAAATAAATTATAAAAAGGAGGGTGCCTGCCTTCTGGCTCTTTGTATACAACTCCTCTTATGTGGCTGAGCATGCACAGTAAATCTTTATTTTTGTCACTATAGCGGAGCTCAGCTGTAAGGCCACAGTCCCACTATCGGTGTTTAGTTAGTATTTCTCAGGAATGGGAGCCAAAACCAAAACTGGAGCTGGTGATAAATGCAGAATTCGTGTCTTGTTTCTATTATACCTTTTCTCACTCCTGAGAAAAAATACTGACTGAATACTGACCAAATAGTGATAGTGGGGCTGTGGCCTAAAAGTATAAAGCGCCATCTTGACCAGCTTTTCTGGAGCAGTAAAGAGCGAGGGATAATATATACAGAGCCAGCCAGGACAGAAAAATTAAAGTTTGCTGCTGTGTGAAACTACCATGAGACAAGACAAATGGCCTGGAAGTGCAGTAGATCTGTCATGATAGTATACATACTATGTGTGGCTATCTAGAGAATTTGTCTTCATCCCTGGAAAAAAAGATGCATGCACGTGGTTTCCACACCGGTTTTCTCCCAGTTTATTTGCCTGCCACCAGCTGCACTGTTATCAGAACATACTCATTGGGAGTAAAGATGCTGGAAGTGAAAGGGTCAGCTCCTGGCTCTCAAACTCTGGGAACAAGCTGCTACATGAGATTGTGCTCGTCAGAACAAAGGATAATTTCATAGACCTGGTCCATTAAAAAACAAAACGAAAAAAAAAACACACCAACATTGGTGCAAATGCTGTCCGTTTATTTATGAACAGAACTAGGTCATGTGAACTTGGCCATAGGGAAGACAGATGCGGCCATCATCTGAACTCTAAACAAAAATGTTCTTCTATAAAATGCAGCTGAAAGCAAGTAAATAGACCGAGGAAAAAGCAAGGGTGTGGAAGCTACGTACAAGCAATCTTTTTACAGGAATGAAGAAAATTGCCATGCTGAATAAATTGCCGCACGCCATCTTATCTTGTTTTAAGCATCATGCACGTTACCCTTGAATTAGACTTAACGGAATTGTATTATATTGTGAATTAATAAAGTATCAATACTAATAGAAGTTAAAGAGTGTCTTTGGAATCATTGGTTTGTTTATTCAGGATCCTGGATGGGGTACAGTGGTCTCACAGAAATTCTGTCGCTAGAAAAAGACAATGATGGATAGATAGCCATTCAAGCAATCCACTGTTTTAGTCTTCAAAAAAATCAGTTAAGAAAAAATACAAAACAAAGTCTTACAAATGTCAGAAATTAAAGCCATGGTACTGATGGAACTGTCTTATTCATGCATTGCTGTATTGTGGAATCCAGCTCCATATATCTGCATAAATTATACAGCTGCAGAAACATTAAATATATAAGTACAGTAATTTGGCAAAAGAGAAGCAGAAGTTAAAATAGGAAGTTTAAAATCATAAAGGTGGGATCTGTGGGCAGGCAGGGCAGGAGATGTTTAATTACCCAGCAGAAGGACCCCAGGGACAGGAAATTACAGAGTGCTAACTGAAGTCAACTGGCTGTCCAGGTAATAGCTGTATTGGGGTCTCCACAGTATAAGGTAGTTTGTAGTTGCTCAAGCCTGGCTATTAGAGAGTTGCAGAGCCAAGCAACCACTAAGGGCATGTGCACACAACATCTTAATTCCGATGATGGAGCCACTTACATCCTAGGAGAATCTGTTTCAGGAAAAAGCCAGTGATTTTTTTTTCATAAGGAGGGTTCACTTATGGTTTTGCTGTTGATATCTGCCAGTGTGGTTTCCTTGTAGTTTCAACTATCAAGAGCGGGCAGCCCCAGGAATGAGTAAATTCTTTCTAACCGCTACATGGTTTCCAAACCACAAAATGGTTAAAAGCAGTGACAAAAAATTGAACATGTGTACAGAATGTCATTAAAACATTGATGTGCAAAAAGTTCATTTTTTTAAATTTTTTGGGGAAGCTTTGCATCGTGTGCGCACATACCTTAAATAGGTTTTCCCATGAACAAAGTTCATTTTAATTAATCGATCTTGGAATAATAACTTCCATAATTGGTTGTGTAAAAAAAAAAAAAAAAAAAAAAAATGTTCCTGTGCTGAAATATTCTTATAAATGTGCCCCTGCTGTGTATTGTGTAATGGCTGTGTCTGACCATGCAGGAACATGGTCTGATCACACCACAGCTATACAGACATTACAGCAGGGGATCACAGCTGATACTTTCTGTGAGGTAAAACATTTCCCTGACTGTTTTTAAGCAATGCTTTACCTCAAAGAAAAAAAATAAGCTGTGATCCTGTGCTGTCCTGTCTGTATCTTCTTTTGCTTCCTCTCCTGTCCAGGAGATGTGGTATGATCAGACCATGTTCCTGCACTGTCAGACACAGCCATTACACAGTACACAGCAGGGGCACATTTATAAGATTATCTTAGCACAGAAACATTTTAAACACATCCAATTGTGGAAGTTATTATCATTCAAAAGATCTATTGATTAAAATGTTGATTAACTTTATTTGTGGGAAAACCTCTTTAAACATGTGTCTAATAAATGAGACTTGAAGCCTCGAATAATTACACAGGAATTCTCTCTATCAACCAGAATGCTGTACCTTTTCTATTTTGTGGTTACAGATATATTCCACATCATAGTCTTTCAGATTCTTCCTAGTAATCCCGAGGCATTGGCAGATGAGCAACTCTTTCCGACATAATTCTTGAAGTGTTTCATTGGAAGCAAGGCATGGCACACACCAAGCTGTGAGGAGAGAGAATAGAGTGAGATGAGACATTGCTTTATCAAAATAGCCCACACAATATGTCTATCACCTAAACCTTATTTTCTTCAATGTGTACCATGGACAGCACCCTGACCAATAATAACCTATGGGCTGTGCACATTAGCGATTTTCCATCATGCATTAGTCTAATCCATTTTACAAACCAGGAGAATGCAGCATTAGAAAGTAGCTGAACCCAACTGCAATGCTGACCAGCAGATGGATCTGCAGACAAGAACAGTCTTTTAAATTCGGCCAACTGAACAATTCCTTAACCCCTTAGTGAATGGACCAATTTTTTTATATGACATACGTCGCTTTATGTAGTAATAACTCAGGAACGCTTTAACATATCCCAATGGTTTTCACACTGTTTTTCTACGTGACACATAATACTCAATAATGGTAAAATTAGGTTGATATGTTTTGCGTTTATAAGATCAGAAATTTGACAAAATTAAAAAATATGCAATTTTGAAACTTTGAATGATATTCCCTTTAATCCAGATAGTCATACCACACAAACACCTTAATAAATAACATTTCCCTCATGTCTGTCTTACATCAGCACCATTTGTAAAAGGTTTAATTTTGTTAGCATTTTAGAAGATTTAAAAATGTAGCAGTATTTTTTTTTTTAATCTTTTTCAAGGAAAATGTACAAAACTTATTTTTATTGGGAGCTGTTCAGTTTTGAAGTGACTTTGGGGGTGCTATATATTGGAAACCATCCAAAAGTGATATCATTTTAAAAACCGCCCCCCTCAACGTATTCAAAATTGCTTTCAGGCAGTTCATTAACCCTTCAAATGCTTTTCAGGAATTAATGCAAAGTGGTATTACAGCAATAAAAAAGTTAATTTTTACCATCTAAATTTTGATAACTTCTGAACAGGCCGCTATAGACGGCAGACTCTAAGACTATGTGCGCATGTTCAGGATTTGAATGCAGAAATTTCCTTAAGGTTTCCGCATCTCTTGGCAGGAAAAACGCTGCAAAAAAAAAAAAAAAAAAAAAAAAAAAAAAAAAAAGGGCGTTTTGTACAGCAATGAATGCTTTTTGGAGCCAAATAAAGATATTTGAAAACATTAATGTAAGACATCGCTTTAACCCTTGGATTACCTTCAGACCTAGGGTGATTTTATTAGTTAATTTAACTGATTAAAGAATGTGTCTGTTGTATTTCAAATAAAGTGTTTTACTCTCAATGTGCGTGTCTATTTAACTCTTTACTTTACTTGGGTTTAGTATTGAAAGGGCCTGATTGACATCTTTTCATCACTAAACAAAAGGGCTAGGTGTCCGCTAATACCATAAACCCAATCTCATTAGCATTTCCATCCATGTCATTTCTGGGGCAGCTGAGAGCTGCAATATTTAGCCTAGAAAGGCAAACATGTTCCCTGGCTATTAACAGCTCACAGCTGTTTTGTTAGCCGCTACGTCCCCACAATCAGCAACCAGCAGCGCTTTGTACGCAGCATATTTTAGCTGTGTCCAAAATGCTGTGTTCTAATGCCGCACTTTTGTTGTCAATACATGCAGATCCACCGCATATGACATTTTAATCGTCAAAATCTGCAGCGGAGACTAGGGTCTCAGCTACAGAAATTGACATACCCAAACTCACCCGCAGTATGTGCCCGAGTTCAGGAGCCGCTGCGGGTCTGAAGCTGCGTATTTATGCAGCGTCCAGAGGTTACGGCATAGTGGATGGAATTTCTAGAAATCCCATGTCCATTATGCGTGCATCCGAGGCTGCGGAGCACCCATGGACACTGACATGCGGTGCGTCTATCAGGACCACAGTATGTCAAATTCTCTTGCGGAATGGCTAGTCTCCGCAACAGAATTGGACCACTAGAATGTATTGAATGCAGTAAATCCGCATAGTTCAGTGAACACATGTGGATTTACCTGTGTTCAATAGAATGCAGCGTTTTGGACGCAACAAAAAATATGCTGCCTAATATTAAAAAAAATGGAGGGGGCTCCCGCGTCATTTTCATAACCAGTAAGGGAAAGCCGACCGCTGGGAACCGATATTAGTAGCTGGAGGAAGGAGCCATTAGCCAAAAATATTAATAGCCAGGGAACAACAGCCCACAGCTGTTTAGAATCATAGAATGGTAGAGTTGGAAGGGACCTCCTGGATCATCTGGGCCAACCCCCTGCTCAAAGCAGGATTCACTAAATCATCTCAGACAGATGTCTGTCCAGCCTGTGTTTGAAGACGTCCATTAAAGGAGAACTCACCACCTCTCGTGGCAGCCTGTTCCACTCATTGATCACCCTAACTGTCAAAAAGTTTTTGCTTAGCCTTTGCTGGCTAGATTACAGGGGGACCCCAGAAAAAAAAATTACGTAGAAACCGGGGAAGGAAATGGTTAAAAATAGAATTAGACTTACAGGTAATTCGGTTTCTAAGACCCTCCACAACAGCACCAAAAGGAGGTTGCCTCCCCATCCTAATTAGGGACAGGAAACAAGAGGTTAAAGCCCTCCCTTACCTCTATCCTCAGTGGTTTTCCAAGGACCACACAGTATGAATGCTTGATTTATTAACACCGAAGAATTTAATGAACATTGAACATAAAGTTCCTTGGGGAGGAGGGGGGGGGGGGGAAATTACCCGTGCTGTCTTAGAAACCGAATTACCGGTAAGTCTAATTCTATTTTCTCTAACTTCCTCCACAACAGCACCAACAGGAGTAATACCAAAGAACATCGTTAGGGAGGGACTATAGTCTGGAGGACTTTCCTGCCAAAGGCTAAATCTTTTACACACATCAAATCTAATCTGTAATGTTTGGTAAAGGTATGGACCGAGGACCAGGTAGCAGCTTTGAAGATCTGCTCGATGGAAGTGCTGGCCTTTTCGGCCCACGAGGCGGACATGGCTCTGGTGGAATGAGCTTTTAGCCACACAAGAGGAGGCAGGTCTTGACTTTTATAAGCCTCTGTGATTGCTTTTTTTAATCCAGTTAGCCTCCAAGAGTTCTCTAGCTTTCTTCCCTTTTTTGGTCCCCAGTACTGTACAAAAAGGTTCTGATCCTTCCTCCAAGGCTCCATCTGTTGTAGATAGTAACGGATGATTCTTCTGACATCTAGAAAATGGAACTCTAATTCTGTGTTGTCTTGACAAAAAGATGGGAGAATTTTCTCTTGGGACATGTGAAAATGAGATGATACCTTTGGAAGGAAAGAAGGGTCTAAGCAGAGGATTATTCTGTCATCCAGGATTCTCAGATAAGGTTCCCTGATGTAAAGGGCCTGGATCTCGCCGACTCTTCTTGCCGTTATGGCTACTAATAAAGCTGCCTTCAAAGATAGTTTGTCCATTTGAGTTTGAGTTATAGGTTCAAAGGGCATGATAGTTAGACCCTTCAGAACTATATTTAGGTCCCAGGTTGGAACCATGATGGGCCTTCTCAGACATATTCTAGATGCTGCTGTCATGAACTCTTTATCCACCCTTAGTCAGCCAGGTTTTGGTCAAAGAAACAACTTGGGAGCATAAATCTGGACTTTCAGGGTACTAGGTTTTAACCCTTTAGATAGACCATCCTGTAAAAATTCCAAAAACCTGGCAATAAGCAGGATTAAAAGGTTCGATGGGAGTAGATAAATATCATGTAGAGAAGGGCTTCCATATTTTAAAATAAATGGCATTAGTGACCTGCTTCCTGCATTTTTGTAGGGTGTCTATTACAACATACGAGAGACCTTTGGCTTTCAGGATTAAGGCCTCAGAAGCAAGGCTGCCAAACATAAGCTAAGGGGAGCCGGATTAAATATTGGACCCTGATGGAGTAGATTGTGGTCCAGAGGCAGGATAAGCGGGCCCTCTGGGTTTAGAAGGCTCAGAGCCCCAAACCAACTTCTCTCTTTGGCCATAGAGAAGTGATTAGAATGGTCCTGACCTTGTCCACTCAGATTTTTTGCAAAGTCCTCGGTAGTAATGGCATTGGAGGGAATGCGTAGGCCAACTCGAAGTTCCATGGGTGAGAACACCCATCTACCCTTGAATGAGGCTCCCTTGGATCTATGGAAAAATATAGATCCACCTATGTATTCTGTCGACTATAAACAGGTCTACCGCAGGGTGGCCCCATTTCCTGGTTATTAGATAAAACATCTTTGAACTGAGGCTCCATTCTCCCAGCTTTATATCTGTCTTGCTCAGGAACTCTGCCTGAATATTATCGGCTCCTCTCAGACTAAGGGCCGATAGAGACAGGAGATGATGCTCTGCCCAGAAGAAAATTCTTGTCAAGACTTCTCGTAGGCTTCTGAACCTTGTACTGCCCTGATGATGAAGACAGGCCACAGTTGTCAAGTGGTCTGAATAAATCATGACACGAGTTCCCTGGAGTATAGAACCTGTTGCTCTCAGGGCTTCCTCTACCGCTCTTAGTTCTCTGAAATTTGAGGATTGGCTATACATCCCTTTGGGTCAGATGCCCTGGAAGACCTTCTGGGACGAGTAATCCCCAACCCCTTTTGCTGGCATCTGTTAAAGAGATCGGGTGCTGAATCCAAGAAATACCCTTGGTCAAACTTTCCGGGTTGAGCCACCAGTTGAGAGATACCTTCACATGGTGGGGGAAGAGATATTTTTGAGTTGAGCAACTCTGGAGACTTGTCCTAGCGAGAAAGGATAAAGTTGTGAAGGACTCGTGTGTGAGACTGGGCCCAGGCAACCGCCTGAATGCACGCCGTCATTGATTCCAGGACCGACATGGCGAACCTTATGGACACCGTCTTTTGGTTCTTTAGTACCTGGATCCTTGATCTCACATTTAACTTTTTGGATGCTGGTAGCAAGGACCTCTGATTTTGAGAATTTAAGAGGATTCCTAAGAAGACCTTCTGGATTGACGGGGTAAGGTCTTATTTTTCCCAGATTTAAAAACGCTTGAAAAACGCATAGTGGGCACACAGCCTAACCCGGTGGGTTCCGTTTTTTTTTTACCAGGAATAATCTTGATTAATCACCTTTGCCCTGTTCTGCTTCTGGCACGGGAGCAATTACTGCTGAAGATAGCATCTGCTACGGTTCTGATGTTAGAACCTTCTGGAGTTTTGCTGATGGGAGAGCTGTTACTTCCAGTCTGAGTGGGAAAGGAGGAAAATTCTAATTTTACTCTTGTCCTGACCCAGTCTAGGATTTGCGGTTTGTTGTTATTCTCCGCCATTACTTGAAGAATCCTGAGTTTGTCTCCCACTTGTCTAGAGTCATTGCCTATCAGAACGTTGGGATTGAAAAATTTTTTTACCTCTTCCTCCTTTGGGGTAGCTCCAGCTACATTATTTACCTCTTCCTCTGTATGAAGGATTTTATGTTTGAGAGGGACAAAATGGCCTCTTTTTGGGCGTTTTTAGTTCTGGGAGAAATTTCTTTTTATCGGATACTTTCTCCAGTGCTGGACCAAACACGCATTCCCCCTTGAAGGGTATGGAGCATAATTTGGTTTTAGATAGGATGTCACCACTCCACATCTTTAACTATAGTGCCCTTCTTGCAGTATTTGAGAGAACCGAAGTTCTTGCTGAAATCCTAACAGACTCTGCGGAGGCGTCCGCTAGGAATCCTGATGCCTTTTGTAAGAGGGGCAGTGAGGCCAGAAGATCTTCTCTGGGGGTACCGCCCTGGATATGATCCTCTAACTGATGTAACCAGCGGAACAGGGTTCTTGTGACGCATGTGGAAGCGATGTTCGTTCTCAGGGCGGCAGCTGATGTCTCCCATGACTTCCTTAGTAGACTATCCATCTTACGGCCAAGTGGATCCTTGAGCTGAGAGGGGTCTTAAAAGGGTAGGGTAGTCTTTTTTGCTACTCTGGCCACCTGAATGTCAACTTTAGGTATTTCTGTCCAGCATTTAGAGATGTTCTCATTTAAGGGGAAGCGATCCTTTAAGTCAGATGGGACGTTCAGCTTCCTTTCTGGAAATTCCCATTCATCCAGAATTAAATTCTGGACATTGTCATGAATGGGGAACACCATCTTCTTCCTAGATCTTAATCCCCCAAACATCTCGTCTTGGACGTTTTTTCCTCTTCTACTCCCTTAGAGGAACTTTTACTCGCTGTCAGAAACTCTATGTCATCAGAGAAGAAAAATTGTCTATCATCCTGCTCAGCATTATAGCCTGTAGTGACTTCGCCTTCCTCCAACCATTCCTCTGGGGCAGAATTTTCTGCCTCCGAGTCTGAGGTATCTTCCTCTTTTTGGATACTGAGGAACTCCCAGAAAAAGATTGAGAAGGTGGCCAAGGACAACTGGATCTCCTGGCGCACCGTTCCTCTGACTTCATCCATTAAGGAGGCTTGCTACTCACGGATAATTTTCTCCGTATACGGCTGACAAAGCCATTTTTGTGGGCAGATAGGAGCTTCTTACTACAAATGGTACACTTGCGACTTGCAGGTTTTTCTTTTGATTTTGGTGCAGGATCCTTGCCACCCTAAAACAAACAAGGGGAAGATATAAGGACGGATCCTGAACCAAGAGGGACCTACCCTTACCAGGCATACTCACTGAGCGAGGGATTGTGCTGGGCTCCGCAGATGCAGCTTTAGGGGTAGAACCATCCATCGTTAGAACCTCAGTCCTACCTTATGGTGTCTTCCATTAGGGTCCTTTTGTACAGGAAACAGAGATCCGGCGCCTTTCTCATCCAATAGGATGAGCCACCTTCCCCTCCTGACTTCAGTTCCAGCCAATTTGTTATCTTTTTTAAATTTTCCAGCCATTGAATGGTCCAGCACGCATCAGAGGCTCCGGAGAAGGGTATGCAAGAAGATTGGAGAGGGGGGGAGTAGTGGCGACGATATTTGTAACTGGCTTGGGAGCTACTGAAGGCCCCCAGCAGTCTCTTCTCACCATCCAGCATTGCTAAAGCGCTGGAGGATGGTGCAGTCCCGCCAGAAGCAGGAGCAGCAGCATGGAGGAAGACACGGGGTGATCGTTCCACGGCTGCCCGTCTAATGGTACATGAACTAGGGAAACTGCTCGGCGGCCACAGCCCCCAAGAAGGAAACACTGAGGATAGAGGAAAGGGGAGGGCTATTTAACCTGTTGTGTTTCCTGTCCCTAATTAGGATGGGGAGGCAACCTCCTGTTGGTGCTGTTGTGGAGGGGATTAGAGGAAATAGAAGCTTTATTAGTAGAAAAAAAAAAATCATGTTTAACCCCTTAACAACCCTTGCCGTATTAGTAAGTAACATTTGCGTACCCCCCGTTCAGTGAGGGCTGCTGCGCTGAGCCCGCACTGAACCGAGCACATGTCAGCTGATTCTTACAGCTGACATGGGCCCGCAACAGCCCCGGGTGGAATCGCGATCCACCCGCGGCTGTTAACATGTTAAATGCCGCTGTCAATCTCCGACAGCGGCATTTAACGCGCGCTTCCGGGTAGCGTGTCATAAGCCCCGCCCATCGGCGACCCCATCACGTGATCGCGGGTCACCGATGGGTGGGCATGACAACCCAGGGTCTGAAGCAGACGCCTGTGGTTGTCATGATCTGGTCGCTATGAGCGCCACCTAGTGGTCGGCGCTCATAGCACAGGACCATTTCTGCTGCATGCAGGGGACCTGCTTGTCCCCTGTATGTAGCAGAGCCGATCGGACAGTTGCTGCTTCAATAGTCTCCTATGGAGACTATTGAAGCATGCAAAAAGTAAAAAAAAAAAATATAAAAGTTTAAATCACCCCCCTTTCGCCCCATAAAAAATAAAATATGTAAAAAAAAAAAAAAAACCCTACATAGACATATTTGGTATCGCCGCGTTCCAAATCGCCCGCTCTATCAATATAAAAAAATAATTAATCCGATGGGTAAACGGCGTAGTGAGAAAAAAATTCTAAACGCCAGAATTACGTTTTTTGGTCGCCGCGAAATTGCAATAAAATGCAATAACGGGCAATCAAAACATCGGATCTACCCCAAAATGTTATCAATAAAAACGTCAGCCCGGCGCGCAAAAAATAAGTCCTCACCCAGCCCCAGATCACGAGAAATGGAGACGCTACAGGTCTCGGAAAATGGCGCTATTTTTTTTTTTAACCAAATTTTGGAATTTTTTTTCACCACTTAAATATAAAAGAACCTATACATGTTTGGTGTCTATGAACTCGTAATGACCTGTAGAATAAGAGGGGCAGGTCAGTTTTAGCATTCAGTGAACGTAGTAAAAAATAAAAATAAAACAAACAACTGTGGTATTGCACTATTTTTGCAATTTTACCGCACTTGGATTTTTTTCCCCGTTTTCCCGTACACGATATGGTAAAACTAGTAATGGCATTGAAAAGTACAACTCGTCCCGCAAAATATAAGCCCTCACATGGCCATATTGACCAAAAAATAAAAACGCTATGGCTCTGGCAACAAGGGGAGCAAAAACGAAAATGCAAAAACGGAAAATGCTACGGGGCTTAAGGGGTTAAAAAGATTTTGCCAGGAACCAACAAATGTAACAACATGGATAACTTGGTTAGTTGTAATGATACATAATTTATTTTCTTATATTTAACCTGTTAGGGGCACAAGTCTCTAAATTAAAAATCCAAAATGCCTCTCTTGTCCGCAACAATCTGACATAATCTCCTCCTCTGTTAGTTTTTTTGACCAATTCCAAGCCGATTATTTGTAAATGGGATGTCTGTTTATGATGAAAAAGTGTTTAGACGCATGTGAAACGCTGCGAGTATCTGAATTGAAACTAACAATATCTGTAATGTGTTCCAATAGGCGGACCTTTACCTTACGTACAGTGGAACCCATATACATTTTGTTTCAGGTAGTACACACAATAGCATAAACCACATTTTGTGTGTTGCAGTTTATGAACTGCCTGATGATAAATCTTGCAGCTTTCCTATGATTAAAGAAATTTTTTCTCGGTAATGCACTAACATGTGCAGCAGTTTTTACCTCCACACTTGTAGAATCCCTTGATGGATAGGGATACTTGGTTATCAAAAAAAAAAAAAAAAAACTTGAGATAATATTGCCAATAGTAGCAGCTTTTTTCGCTACTACTGAACACCCAGATTCCAGAATGGAAGCCAATACTGAATCTTCATGCAAGATTGAGATAAACTTGTGTATAATATTCTGTATGGATTTAAACTGTGGACTGTAAGACACCGATAACATCAGTTTAGAAAATCCTGGGACTGGAAGTTCTTTTTTCTCAACTAATTTTGATCTGACTTTATTCTCTACAATCCCCTCGGCGCCAACAACTGGGAAGAATAACCTCTAACCTCTTTTGGATAGTCTAGATCTCCCAATTTCTTCTCTCAAATTATCACTATTGCTGCAGTTGCGCTTGATTCTGTTAAACTCCCCCACTGGAACAGACCCAATAGTGTGGGACGGATGACTACTATTGGCATGCAAAATGGTATTGCCAGTCATTGGCTTAATGTGGGTAGAGGTAGATATAACTTTCCCTGGAAAACCCGATAATGTAAGATCCAGAAATGATGTTGTGTCAGAATGCAAAACAGGACGTAAATTGCAAGTCAAAATCACTGTCATTGATGTACTCTACAAAGAGTGGTATGGCAGAACTTTGGAGAGCTAACCTGCAGGGGTTCATTGGAAAGGATCATCTCTTTTTTTCCTCCAGGCCTGCGAACATAATGTCTTCCAGGGACCTGGCTGTTTTTTCCTCCCTCAACCCCATGGTAGATCTGACCGCTCTGACCAACTTGTCAGTACCCTCAATAGGGAAACAGGGCATACCACTGTCTGATGAAGAAGAGGATGCTGAATCACTGAGGCATAGATCCTCTGACTGGGAGGATGAAGCACAGTCGGAGGAGATATCCTTATGGCAGGGCTCGACAAACCCAGGCGCCTGGTCGCCAGTGGCGCCTAGAAAATGTTGTCTGGCGCCTAGAAAATGTTGCCTGGTGCTTGAGGAGTTGAGAAGAAAAAAAAATACTCTCAATCCAATCCCACCTCCTGCACGGAGTCATCCAATCGGAGGAAGCAGGGACAGTATCGCTCAGGCCGCCTTCTCCACTTTGCTCCGCCCCCCTTATGCTCCGGGACTGGACAGGGGGAGTTGGGTTACGGGGGAAGGATCGCTGTGGCCGGGGGCCCGTTCTCATCTCCCGCTACCTGTGTAAGTACATACAAAGGCCGTGCTCCCCGGGGAGACGCCGTGTGTGAGGGGGTCTATATGTACAGTTTGTCAACAAAAAAACGGAACAGGCATTTTTTTAAAAAAAATAGTTTTTGATTTTTCTGAGAAAAAAACTGAGAATATAAAAAATTTATAAATGTAATGACATTTATTTTTTTTTTAAAAAGCAATTTTTAAAGCATTCGTAAAAATTTAAAAAAAAATGTCAAGAAAAAAACGGAACAACAATTTATCTTTACTTTTCCCTCCAAAAAACATTTAAGGTGAGCATGTGGTTTCATTGATTTAGAAAAGTGTTGTTCCTACAAAAAAGGATTTGAAACTTCTTATGGTTAGAAAATAAAATATATGGATAATAAGGCAGATAGATTTTTAATCTTCTCTAGAAGTGCTGAGAGACCCTATCCTGCTGGACCACCACTGAATGGAGTTTCCTACATTGCTAAATCTTTTTGTAAGTAGGGTATAGCAGTATATACACAGTATATGCTGTAATTATATGGCAGTATATTCACAGTGTATCCCATTATTATATGGGTACTATATGGCGGACTGCGGAGTGCTGCTGGAAGAACAAAGTCGGGTGCCGCCGGGAGAACGAAGCTGGAGTACTGCCTCGTCCACTCGGACAAAGAAGGGTAAAGAGATCATGTGTAGAGCAACAGAGAGAATACCAGAAAATGAAAAGCAACTGAAAATGACACAGTTCTTTACAAAGACCTCTCTTGAAAGCGCAGTGCAACAGGTAGAAAGTGCCGGGCAACAGGTAACTGAAGAAACAAGAGTTGACCCACCAGCAGAGGAGTCCCCATCAACAAGCCGTTGTCAAACTGCTGGACCCAGGAGATTTAGGCAAGAGTGGTGTAAAGAACTAGCATGGCTTAAATTTGACCATACAACTGGTATAGCTATATGCGAGATTTGTGCTTCCTTCCCTGGCATTGCTGACCAAGCATCTAGGATCGTAAAAGGATTTTCAGGACCCTTTAAACTTGAAACCTTCAAAAAGCACGCAAAGTCTCTCCAGCATCTAAATTGTGTGGAGGCTAAACATGCAGCGTTGGCTCCAGAAGCTACTCCATTGGCTGCTTGTATAAGGAAAATGGATGAAGACATTTTTAAACATATGACCATTCTATTTAATGTGGCCTATTATATTGCCAAAAACAACAGACCTTTCACAGATTTTGAAGGGTTGCTAGAGTTGACGGAGAAATTAGGGAGTGCTGTGCGACAGGAATATGCAAACGATAAAAGATGCAAAGAATTAATTTCCCATATTGCAGAAATAATCAGGAAAAACCTAATCAGTGAGCTCAAAGAGGCAAAATATGTCAGCTTGATGCTAGATGGCTCAACTGACAAAGCAGGGGTTTAACAACTGATTCTGTATGTCAGGTACATCAAGGACAACAGTGTCAAAGAAGTATTTCTTTCTGTTTCTCCTCTTGAAATGGCTACTGCAGATGGATATTTAGAAGCGCTCACAGAAGAACTTAGAACACTTGGTCTTGTAGGCTGGCTTTCTTCAAGTCACTTGATTGCCATTGGTACAGATGGTGCTGCCAGCATGATTGGGACCGAAAATGGCTTGGTGCAGAAAATACGCCAAAACATCAGTCATTTAATTGGCATTCACTGTGTTGCACACCGATTGAACTTAAGTGTATTAAGTTCAGTAAAACAAGCTAAATTAATTGATGATTTTGACTCTATTTTAAAGAAACTCTACCAATTTTATCAATACTCACCTAAGAGAATGCGACAGCTGAAGCAAGTAGCAGAAAACCTGCAGCTTACAATTCTGAAATTCCAATACTTGCATAATGTCAGATGGGTAGCAAGCAAAGTCGGTGCTCTGTCTGCACTTGTCAAAGACTGGAAATGCGTGACAATCCACCTAGAAAGTGTGGCTGCGGAAAAAGACAGTGCCTCTGCAGCTGCCCATGGTTTACTGAGAAAGCTCACAGATTTTAAATTTGTTCACATGCTCCATTTTCTACTGGACTATCTGGAAATTCTTAAAAACTTGTCAATTATATTTCAAAGGGAAGAGCTTTTTTTAAGCACAATTGAGTTGCATGTGAAAAGCACAATTTCAACAATCAATTCACTTAGAGATGCACCAAAACAACATGAGGCCAGATTTGTCTCAGGAACATCTCTTCAAGGACTGTTTCAAAATGTACAGCTACATGGACTGAGCAACACTGTAGCTGCATCAATTCAGCAGGAAAAAGCTAATTTAATTAATCATGCAGTTAAATACTTGACAGTGCGATTTCTAAGTGATATAAATATTGAAAGATCCACCGCAGTGTTTGACACCTTTGCCTGGCCAGCAGGAACAACATTGCAAGACTACGGTGTGGTTGAGATTACTGCATTGGCTCATCATTTTCGTAAACAGCTATCTCCACCTGAAAGTGATGACCAATGCATTCACTCACTCCTCAATGAGTGGTATGAGTTTAAGGTCCTTGGAAAAGGAAAGAAACTGTGTGAGCTTCTGGATTTGGCACTCTCCAACACCGAGAGATTTCCAGTTCTGGGAAACCTGTTGTCGATTGTGGCGGTGCTCCCTGTCTCTACTCATGTTGTGAAAGAGGATTTAGTTTGATGAACATGGTCAAAAATAAATTCAGATCAAGGATGCAAGAAGAAAGTTTAAGTGACTTGTTTATGATCACCATGAATGGGCCATCTGTGAAGGCGTTTGATCCTGCCAAGGCTGTGGACCACTGGTACTTCAGCTCTAAAATCACAAGGCATGTTCATGGCCACAAAAAGCAAAGTGAAAAACACTAGAATGTTGCCTAAAATCTAAAATATCAAAATATAATATTTATTATCTTTAAAAGTAAAATGTTGTTTATAACGTTTGTAATGTTTTTTTTGTTAAATTAAAAACCAAGTTTGCTTAAAAAAAATTCTGGCTCCTAAATTTTTTGGCTGGCTCCTAGATTCTGAACAACTTTGTCGACCCCTGCCTTATGGGATCTCTTTTTCCCCTTAACCAAGCCTTTCAGGGAATCCTGAACCTCTGTACGGATTACGGACATCAAATTAGAAGCAAAATCCGGGGTGCTCTCCGCTATGGTTTGGTTAATACAGCTAGCACAAAGCTGTTTCTGCCAATCTATGGAATTTGGCATAAGGCGCAAACCCTGTGCTTCTGTTTGGCGCTACTCTTCTTAGGTTCCTAAGGAATGAAGCACATAACTTTCCATTACCATTTAAGTGACATTCACGAAGATCACTCACCCCTGAAGTCACAAAAGGGTACCGGATTTGGAGGCGGTGGCGGGACATAAGATGAATCCCTTCTGGATGGCCCTGAAGCGTCCGACACCTTACTTCTCCTGCTGCCGCTACGGTTGCTGGAGCGGCTGTCCGTGTGAGAGGCGTCCGACTGCTTCTTCCGCTGGCGTTGTTGAGACGGAGGGGTCAGCTGCTGCTGCTCCTGGCTGTCCTGGTCTGCATAGCTGCTATACCACAAGCATGAGTATAGGCAGCGTTTGACCAGGACAACCCTCCACCTTAAATAGGGCACATCCGGGACCTCCTCCGGTTCTTGTGTCCTCCCCCCCCCCCCCCCTCCCCCCTCCTGACACCCGCCGGCCAAGGTCTGAAAAGCTGGCCGGCAAGAACTTACAGGGCAAGTAAATCCACATGTGTTCACTGAACTATGCGAATTTACCGCATTCAATACATTCTTGTGGTCAAATTTCTGTTACGGAGACTAGCGATTCCGCAAGTGAATTGGTCATGCTGCGGTCCTGAAAGACGCACCACATGTCAGTGTCCGCGGGTGATCCGCAGCCTCAGATGCACGCATAATGGACATGGGATTCTTAGAAATAACATCCACCATTCTGTAACATCTCGGTGCTGCGGGTTCGACACTGCATAAATACGAAGTCAAACCAGCAGCATTTCCTGATCATAGGCACATACCCAAACTCACTCGCAGCATGTCAATTTCTGTAGTGGAGACGCTAGTCTCCACTGTAGATTTTGACCGATTGAAATGTTATTATATGCGGTGGATCTGCATGTACTGATGAAACAAGTGCGGCATTAGAACACAGCGTTTTGGACGCAATGAAAAGCCTTAGTTACTTACCGGTAACGGGATTTTTCAGAGCCCATGACAGCACCACGAGAGAGTATCCACCCATCATGGACAGGAAACCTACAGGTTAAAAAGGGCGGCACCTCTCTCCCGCCTCAGTTTAGTTAACAGAGCATGAGAGGACCGCCAAGGTTAATAAAACAAATTCATTTTAAGCAATTACTTTAAGTAACTTCCCCCGAAGGTGCAAAAAAAAAACAACAGTGTAGGGAGTGCTGTCATGGGCTCCAAAAAATCCCATTCCCGGTAAGTAACTAAGGCTTTATTCGTACTCCCATGGCAGTACCACGAGAGAATTACAGAGACGAAAGGAGTTTAGGGAGGGACCATCGCTAGAAGCACCCTTCTCCCAAAGGTGAGATCAGAAGAGTCACCCAAGTCCAATCTATAATGCCTATAGAAGGTGGAGGGAGAAGACCAGGTGGCAGCCTTACATATGTCTTCGATGGAAACCCCCCCCGTCTTCTCGGCCAAGGAAGTTGCTATTGCTCTGGTGGAGTGTGCTCTCAACCCTTCCGGTACTTCCCTATCCCCCGAGGAGTAGGCGAGGGAGATGACCTCTCTAATCCACCTCGCAATTGTGGATTTTGAAGCTTTACAACCCCTTCTAGCCCCCTGATGGCATATAAATAGGGAACTATCTTTCCTAAAACGGTGTGAAACCTCCAGATATTTAAGCACGCACCTTCTAACATCTAATGTATGTAGTTTATCCTCTTTCTGATTCTTAGGGGGGGGGGGGGGGACAAAACGTTGGAAGATTTACCTCTTGAGTTCTATGAAACCGTGAGACTACTTTTGGGAGAAAAGCCAGATCAGGCTTTAACACAATTCTATCATCCATAATTTGGGTAAATGGTGGGGATATAGAAAAAGCCTGTATGTCACTTACTCTTCTAGCCGAAGTCAGGACCACTAACAGGGCTGTTTTACGAAAAATAATTTTATGGGTGGCTGAATCTAGGGGCTCGAAGGGGGGGGGGGGGGGGGTGTTAGTCAAGGCATTTAAGACCAGGTTTAGATCCCAGGGAGAGGGTTTGGTTTTAATGATAGGTCTACATCTGAAAGAGGCCTTTATAAACCGTGCTACCCAATAATTTGCTGCTATATCAAATGCAAATAAGGCTCCTAAAGCCAAAACCTGTACCTTTAAGGTACTAGTGGTTAGACCTCGTTCTAACCCCCGTTGTAGGAACTCTAGTATCTTCCCAATAGGAATCCCATCCTCCAGTTTGAATTCTGCAAAGGATAGGAATTTTCTCCAAGTTATAGCATAGATGTGGGTAGTAACTAGCTTTCTGCTACTTAAGAGAGTGTTTACCAAATTTGAGGAAAACCCTCTGCTGGTTAACAGTGCCCTCTCAAATTCCATGCCGTTAAATGGAGATTTGGGGCTGGAGGATGGGAAACCGGACCCAGAGTAAGAAAGTCCGGGATTTCCGGAAGGATCCAGGGGTCTGATATTGGCATCCTGTGGAGACAAGAGAACCATGGCCTCTTGGGCCAAAAGGGGCATATGAGGATCACTCTGGCTTCATCTGTTCTTATCTTTCTTAGGACTGACGGAAGCAGGACCATAGGAGGGAAGGAGTACGCCAAAGGGAACTCCCAGGGAATCATGAAGGCGTCCACCGCCAGAGGCTTTTCTCTGGGGTTTAGAGAACAAAATGTTGTCAGCTTCCAATTGGACTTCGTCGCGAACAAGTCCACTGCTGGAAGACCCCACATTGCCATGATCTTGGAGAATATTCGAGGGTTCAAGAACCATTCTCCTTTTAGGGAATTGCAGCTGAGAAAATCTGCCCTGATGTTTTCTTTTCCTCTTAGATGAACTGCAGAAAGGGAGAGAAAATGATCTTCTGCTTTTTGAAGAAGTCTGTCTGCTACTCTCATTAAAGTCTCTTGAACGGGCCCCCCCCCTTGACGATTTATATACGCTACTGAGACTTGATTGTCCGAGAGTATACAGACATCCAGGCCCTGTAAATATACAAGGAACCCACTGAGCGCATAATCAACCGCCAAAAGTTCCTTAACATTCGAGGAAAACCGTACTTCATTTTCTGACCAGGTTCCCTGAATTAAGCTGTTTTCAAAATGAGCTCCCCAACCTGTAGCACTCGCATCTGTAGTTAAAACTGCCATAGGTTTATTTTCCCAAGGGACTCCCCTAGAAAGATTAGTATAAACTAACCACCAGCGAAGGGATTGTAAGGAGAGAGTGCCCAAGGTAAACTCCCGGTCTAGATGTCCATCTAGGATTGAGTAATTATACAACACATCCCATTGAAGAGCCCTTGAATGAAATTGGGACCAGCGTACTGCTGAAAAACTTGAGGTCAGGGTCCCCAATAAAGACATGGCTTTGTGCAGTGTCATGGAGGGTCTATCCATACAATGTTTCACTAGCCCCTGAATTTTCATAATTGTCATCTGATAAATGACATAACTGCCTATCTGAATCTAAAATGACCCCCAGGAACTGTTGGGCTTTTTGTGGAATAAACCTAGATTTTTCTAAATTTAGAAACCAATCTAGGTCTTGTAGGATAGAAATTGTTACCTGAAGGTGGGCTTCGCATTGTGTAAAGGAATTCCCCACTATCATGAAATTGAGGTACGGGATTATTAAAAAATCTTTTTCTCTTATGTGGACCATCACTTCCACCACCAGTTTAGTAAAAACACTTGGGGCTATAGCCAACCCAAAGGGAAGGGCAGTATACTGATAGTGTTTTACCACCCTTTTAATTTCGATGGCTAATCTTAAATACTTTTGATAATCCCTATGAATGGGGACATGGTAGTAAGCGTCTTTAAGATCCAGGACAACCATAAAACAGTGGGGGAAAAGCAATTTTATTATTGTTTTTAACAATTCCATTTTGAAAGTGTCTATTCTAAGAAACTTATTTATTTAGGGATTTTAAATTTATGACAGTCCTGAAACACCCATCCGGCTTGGGAACCAAGAAGAGCGAGGAGTAGAATCCGTCTCCCTCTTCTGTTTTCGGAACCTCAATCAGGACGTTTTTCTTTGTTAGGTCTTGTATTTCTGATATGAGGGCAGTCTGCCGCTCTGGGGAGGAACTAGAGGGAACAATTACGAATCTCTTGTAAGGAAGGGCTTGAAATTGAAATTTAAAGACCAACTCTAATTAGGCCCCAAATCCAACTGCTATGTGAAATACTTTCCCATGCTGGAAAAAACAATGAGAATTTCCCTCCCACCTGGGTGGATTGTGGCTCCCCTGGCTTCCGCTCATCTCTGGAAGAAGAACCAAAGAGTAGGCCTCTACCTTTGCGACCTCTTACCTAGAATTTCTCCTGTTCCCTAAAGAATCGTCTACGGACCAACTTCTTTTTCCGAAAGCATTTTCTAAAGGAGGGTAGAGGTACAGACGGAAAGCCCTTCTTAGGATCTCCTGCTTTTTCCAACAAATCATCCATGGTTTGGCCGAAAAGATATTCACCCTCACAAGAAATTGTAGAGTCTAGATTTTGTTTGTACATCTCCAGGCCAGCATTTTAGCCAAAGGGCTTGCCGAGCAGCATTTGAAAGAGCTGATGATTTTGCTGCTAGTCTGAGTCCGCAGATGCATCAGCAAAAAAGGCCGCTGCACCCTGGACTAGGGGGAGAGAAGAAATGATCTCCTTCCTGGGGACACCTTCTTTCAATTGGTTGTCCAGCTGTTCCAGCCAGACCATTAGGGCCCTGGATGTGCAGGTGGCAGCCACTGCTGGTTTCAGGGCTCCTGTAGTGGTCTCCCAGGTACCCTTTAAAAAGGTATCTGCTCGTCTGTCCAGGGGGTCTCTTAAAGCTCCCATGTCGTCGAAGGGGAGGGAAGCCTTTTTTGAAGCTTTATCAATGGCCACATCAAGCCTTGGTGCCTTTGACCAGGAGGAGCATGTGGAATCCTCAAACGGATATCTCCTTTTGAAAGAGGGAGGGATGCTGCCCTTTCTGTCCAGCTTCTGCCACTCTCTTTCAATAAGATCCTTAACCTTCGTATTCATGGGAAAGGATCTTTTCTTTCTCTTTGACCTAAACCTCCAAACATAACATCCTCTAGGGACTTCTCTGGTCTAGCGTCCACAATGCCCATAGTAGAACGGACAGCTTTCAACAAGGCATCTACCTCATTTAAAGGAAAACATTGTCTCTCAGATTCGCTATCAGAGGAGGATAGGGAAGAGGAAGAGATGTCCGAGATGCCGGAATCTGAGGCTGGTCGAGGGTCCCGAGGGGAATGCCTGCCCTCAGAATTCTGTCGCAAAGCCTTGCCTACTTCTTTAATTAAAGTTTTTAGGCCCAAAGAAAACCCCGGGGTTTCTTCCACCATCACCTTGTCAATACAAGGCTTTCACAGTTTTTTTAATATATGCATCAGGGAGCGGGCTGCTGCATAGGGCACATTCTTTATGCTTTGATTTAAACGAACATTTCTTGCTCTAAAAGATTTCAAAGACAGAGAAGAAAAAAGGGAGCAATTAGTAGAACTTTCACAAAGATTTCACTTACCCCCTGGCATATGCGGTACCGTAGAAGCAGAGGAATGCTTCTTAACCGGCAGAGGATCACACCAAACGACAGGACCTTCCTTCTTGCTCTTAGCGGTGAACTTCTTAGTTGAACGGCTGGACCCGGTTTGGGAATGACGTTGTACCGCCTGTTGTGAGGGCTCCCCAGAGGGCTGCTTCTGCAGCAGTTCTTGCTGAGGTGAAAGCTCCTGTGTATCTCCCATTGTTTAAGAGAAACCAAAGGGCGGGGAAGCACCTCTGCATGCAGCCAGGCCGATTTTATACTGGCCATGCAGGTACCTGTGTGGCTTTTTTTTTTTTTTTTTTTTTACAGGGGAGGGCCTCTTTTTCCCCCTCCCCGGGTTGGGCAGAATACTGCATGTGGCAGTACTTGCGGGACGCCCATACTGTTCGGGCTCCGGCGTCCCCACTGATCGCATGCGGCCCATACTTCCTGGGCGCGCGCGAACTGTACCCACTTCCGGTGGAGGTCGGCGCACCTGAAATACATCATAGGTCCGCCGCAACATGGCCGTGCCTGACACGTTCCCCGCCGGCGCGGCCCCGATCTCTTGTAGGAAGCGGGGGGTTGGGGTGGTTTGGGGGTAGGAGTCTTTCCCGCATGCGGCACACACACACAGCGGGCCATCCAGCTCCAGCGAGGGGATGTCACGCTGACCACAACGCACACGGATGTGCTCCAATGAGCCCTGCCGTGGGGTCTCCAGGAAGAGGAGGACCGACCAGGGGAGGAACCTCACCGCTCCAGGTACCCTGTCTATCCCTCTGGACAAGAGACCGCTCCAATATTCCTCCTGCAGGAACCTAATAGGTCTCCCATCATGGACAGGAAACCTAAACTGAGGCGGGAGAGAGGTGTCGCCCTTTTTAACCTGTAGGTTTCCTGTCCATGATGGGCGGATCCTCTCTCGTGGGGCTGTCATGGGAGTACGAATAAATACTGCGTCCAAAGCGATGCTAGTTGCTGATCGTGGGGACGTAGAGGCTAATCAATCAAAAAGCTGTGAGCTGTTAATAGTCAGGGAACATGCTGACCTTATGGCACCTTCCTAGGCTAAAAATAGCAGCTCTCAGCTGCCCCAGAAATGACATGAATGGGAATTAGTTTAACCCCTTTACAACCCATGACGTCTTAGTACGCACATTTTGGTACCCCCCGTTCAGTGAGGGCTGCTGCGCTGAGCCTTCACTGAACCGAGCACATGTCGGCTGATTCTTACAGCTGACATGTTCCCGCAACAGCCGCGGGTGGAATTGCGATCCACCCGCGGCTGTTAACATGTTAAATGCCGCTGTCAATCTCCGACAGCGGCATTTAACACGCGTTTCCGGGTAGCGCGTCATAAGCCCCGCCCATCGGCGACCCCATCACGTGATCACAGGTCACCGATGGGTGGGCATGACAACCCAGGGTCTGCAGCAGACGCCTGTGGTTGTCATGATCTGGTCGCTATGAGCGCCACCTAGTGGTCGGTGCTCATAGCACAGGACCATTTCTGCTGCATGCAGGGGATCTGCTGGTCCCCTGTATGTAGCAAAGCCGATCGGACAGTTGCTGCTTCTAGTCTCCTATGGAGACTATTGAAGCATGCGAAAAGTAAAAAAAAAAAAAAAAAAAAAAAAAAAACAACAACTGTAGTATTGCACTTTTTTTGCAATTTTACCGCACTTGGAATTTTTTTCCCGTACACAATATGGTAAAACTAGTAATGGCGTTGAAAAGTACAACTCGTCCCGCAAAAAATAAGCCCTCACATGGCCATATTGACCAAAAAATAAAAACGCTATGGCTCTGGGAACAAGGGGAGCAAAAAATGAAAAAGCAAAAACGACAAAACCCAAGGTTGCGAAGGGGTTAATGGGATTAGTGTTTAAGGGATTGGGTGTCGCTGACACAAAGCCCTTTGTTTAAAGATAAAGAGGCGTCAACCAGACACCCTCATTACTAAAACTTGTAAGTAAAAGAAATGACTTCATAAATTGTGACATTCAGTTTTTCCTGCTTCACCTTTGTGAAAATTAAAAAAAAAAAAAAAAAAAAAAAAAAAAGATTGGCCAAGCAACATTTAAATGGGAATTTTTTTTTCTCTTTTTTATTTTTGCATCTTGATTGTATAAGCTTTTGCAAAGCATTTTTGGGTAAAAAAAAATAGTCACTAGACCCATATATTGATTCCTCCAAGGGAGTAGTTTCCAATACGGGGTAACTTGTAGGTGGGGGGTGGGGTTCTGTATTTTTGACATCTCAGGGACTCTGCAAACGTGACATGGCATCTACAATCTAACCCAGACAAATTTGCGCTGCAATGTTCAAATAGTGATGCTTCCTTCTGAGCCCTGTCATGTGACCAAACAATAGATTCTGACCACTAGAGGTTGCACCACCACAGGTGTTATTGCCTGTAGATGCAGCCCAGCCCCTGAAATGGACATCACCGCCATGAAACGGGACATCATAAGTGACGTCTGTAGTAGGGGCTGGACTCTGTTCTCCCTGCTTGGCGCGTGCTCTCCTTTTCAATGCGCAATGACGACTCGTGTTTAGACCTGGTAAGGGAGAACAACGTCAGTGCACATTAAAAGGAACATAGGACAGAGAGGAGGGCCAAGATACTGAGCATGGGTCAGAATTGACAACCGATGCATGCACAATAGTGCAGTGCCTAGCCCAGCCCCTGAAACGAATGTCACTGATGACACTTCATTTCAGGGTGGTGACAGCAGCATCAGACCCCAAATGATGTCCCATTTGAGAATCTCTACTGCATGCTGGGATACTCAAACCTAACATTAGGGAAAGAAAAAAATCAGGAAGTCTGAGTAAACAGAACAGTGGGGAATTTTTAATTGAAGTATAATAGAAAAGTGGTTGGCTTATTAAATTAAATAAAATATTTAATATGAAATTCACCTTTGGTTTTGGACAACCCCTTTAAATTGCTATTCTAGTGCAGAAATATTAGCTTGCAAAGTTCAGATTATAAGTTTATCATAAATTAAGTGTGGGGGGGGCGGGCGTTACTGCAGATTTTCTGGGACTGTACTTTTTCCACTGCATGCCGTTGACCAATCATAAGCAAGAGGACTCATGGAAGGGAACAAGGAGAACACACCTTCCCCTGTGAGATGTAATGATTGACAGCTCTGCTCTCAGCCCTCATCTCTGCAGCTACTGTGCAGTATAAAGCAGATGTGACATGCAGAAGTAGTGCTGGTGCTTTAAAAGCATCCAGCAACCTGAGTGGTTGACACAGTCACAGGAGAAGGTGAGTGTTTTATCAGAGCAGCAGGGGGGGTTGTGGGGAAGTTGTTTACCGTCTGGCTGGAGCAGAAGAGAAAGGTGTTGTGTGTTCTGTATCTCACAGAAGCGCCCCTGCAAGTGAAAAGGACTCAAGTCAGGAGTGAAGCTAAACACACTAGGAGTGCAGAGTATTGTCAGGCATAAAGATGAGGACTGAAAGAAATGGTGTCACATGGATTATCTCCCTCAGCAACCCCCCTCCATCTCACTGTGCTGTAAAGAATGCTGTGTTCATTAATGTGCCTTGGCATTAGAAGTGTGCTGTCCTGTACTACTGGGAAGACTGTGAATTGCTGTGCTGCTAAGTAAACTGTATTGTTTGTCACTGGAGCCTGTAGCTCATAAGACTTAACTTGCACTGGCTATGTGGCTTCTTATTAAATGCTACTGTTCTACCGTTTATGAGGACTCTTCTCAAGTGTGTCTGGTCAGCAAGTGAAACAACCTACGTGTGTGCCTGAGGGTCAATACCCGCGTGCCAGAGAGAAGCTGCAGCACATGGTCTATGGTCGCACTGAGTAACTGTTCCCCCAGGATTCCAAAGAATTCATGTAACCTGTCTCGCCTCTATCTGAACCTAGCAGCGTGCGTATAAACACAGAGCTGTGTGAGATTACCTCCTTCAGCTTTCAGCTCATGACAGTGTGTGTAGGGGGGGGGGGGGGGGATAATGCAGCAGATCTGATTACACACACCCCTGTAGCTCTACTTTCATAACTGTCAGATCTGATGAATCCACCCTCCCCCCACACTGACTGCCAAGAAATAGAAGGTGACAATTATTATATCTTACAGGAGAAACCATGTTCTTATGACCACCTGGGAGCATGTTTTATTCTCCCTTGCATAATCCCTCCTGGTTATGATTTGTCTCTGGGGGTGTTCACTTTTCCACTGCTTGACGTTCACCAATCTCTAGTAAAATACCATTGGGCTACTGAATTACAACCTAAACTTTACAAGCCAATATGTCCACAATGGAGATGAGAAATTAAAAAAAATATACTTTTTATTCAGCTCTGCAGCAACTATTCATTTCTATGGCCAGTTTGGTATGAAAGGTCCTCTTTAAATACATCTAGTAATTCAATAACAATGAGACTGATCGTATAAGGCTGAGTTCACACGATGCGTTTTTAATGCGTTTCCGCTGCGTTTTTGCAGCTGCGTAAACGCCACGGAAAAGCATTAAAAACGCATGGTAGAAGGGCAGCAATGTTCCCCAATTGAAATCCGCATGTGCTGTGCCCATGATGCAGATTTTTCCGCAGCGTAAAAGCTGCGCTCAAAAATCCGCAGAATGTCAATTAATTTTGCGCAAGCGCGGCGTTTTCGCCGCCATTGACTTGTATTAGAACGCGCCAATTCCGCAAGACTGCATTTGTACTTGCGTTATTGGCGCATTCTAATGTGCGGATGGTACCCGGGTGTAGAGGAGAGGAGACTCTCCTCCGGACCCAGGTACCATTAAAAAAGCTGTAAAACAAGAATAAAATAAAAAATAAACATACATTCACCTTCTGACGGCCCCGGTCTCCTTCCCTCTGCTCGCGTGCAAGACTGAAGGACCTTCGGTGATGTCACAGTCATGTGACCGCAGGCCCTCTCAGCGCAGTGTCTCACGATATCCCGGCAGCCAGGAAGGAAAGCGGCAGCACACCCAAGGCCATCAGAGGGTAAGTATAGCTTTATTTTTTTATTTTTAAACATTCTTATACGGTCACACTATATAAATCCATGTCGTTTGCATGGATTTATATAGTGTGACCTAGTTGTCAAGCACTTTCCAAGTGATGCTAAAATCGCCTGGAAAGCGCTTGTCAATCCGCATGCTGAAACACATGTGAATCCGCATGTATTCTGCAGGAAAAACGCATGTACAATCCGCATGCGTTTTTTCTGCCAGGGAGATGCAGAAATGATGCAGAAATTTTCTGCATCGTGTGCACATACCCCAACACTTCTCTGATGTAAGTACGCTGCCAAGTATATGTTTCAGTACTACAGCTGCATCTCTTAACACTGTCAGAAACAACATCCCAACATACCACAGGAGACCATACGCAACCTCATCAGGAACATGCCCAGGCGTTGTAGGGAGGTCATACAGGCGCGTGGAGGCCACACACAATACTGAGCCTCATTTTGACTTGTTTTAAGGACATTACATCAAAGTTGGATCAGCCTGTAGTGTGTTTTTCCACTATAATTTTGGGGGCAACTCCAAATCCAGGCCTCTATTGGTTAATAAATTTGATTTCCATTGATGATTTTTGTGTGATTTTGTTGTCAGCACATTCAACTTTGTACAGAACAAAAGTATTCTATGATAATATTTCATTCATTCAGATCTAGGATGTGTTATTTGAATATTTCCTTTATTTTTTTGAGCAGTGTATAAATGCGTGCACAAACCCTAAGGCTAAGTTCACAAGCAGCATATTTTGCAGTGTCAGCAATTTTGAAATATGCAGCATGTCAATACTTTCACCCAGAGAAAGCAACAAGTGCAAAACTGCTGCAAAAAAACACAGCATCCTTATTTTGCTGAATAAAACATGTACTCAGTCATAAAAAAAAAAAAAAAAGCATTTTGAACAAAAGGTTTTTACTGCCAAATGAGAAAATTTACTATAGAAAACAAAACTGCTGCAACAACACCACATATGAACATAGTCTTAGGCCAAGTTCACACATTATGGATTTGTGGTCTGGATTCTGCACCACAAGCCTGCAAAAATTTACAGAAAAATTTATGCAACGTGTGAACATAGGCTTAAAGGGCTATTTACAACGGCAGCTAATCTATCAGCTTTTAAAGCTAATGACTTAGTCACCACAATTGTGTAATGTGACTGGGTTGAGTGACTCAACGATGTGCCCAAAAACGCTCATTCATTGTGCAGGCGAGCAAACCACATCTAGGGTATGTGAGCACCATCAGCATTTTGTGCAGAAATTTCTGCACCTCTTGGCAGCAAAATCGCTGCGGAAATTCCGTGTATTTTTTGCCAATGCATTCAATAGGAAAAACGCACAAATAATTGACATGCTGCAGATGTAAACAGACATGAAATCCTGTCAGGAAAATTCCTGATCATGTGCACAGCACTTCAAAATACTCATAGAAAGCGCTGGGATAAGGATTATAATGTGTTTTTTTGGGGCCAATTCCGCATGGAAAAAAATGCATCGTGTGCACATAGCCTAATTCAACCTTTGAAAATTGTGTAACATAAATGGAGATTGTTCGCTCGTTCTGTGATTTGTTGACTGTCAAAAAGGAGAAGAGGAAATTCAAGTCCTAAACAGGTATTTGTGAACACAATGTTACGAAGGAGCGATCACTATTCATCCACGATTCTCGTCCTGTATAAACACTTGCCTGACATTGTAAGTTACGACTTAGGCTATGTTCACACACGTTGGGTTTTTCAGCACATTTTGCTGCAAATTTTCAGCCTGGTTTTGCAGTACCAGCAAAGTCTATGAGAAACCAGAATTCTCTGTTCACACATGTCTTTTTTTTTTTGCCGAGTATTTTGTGCCTTGTTTGGGTTTTCGGAAAATAGAGCATGTCACTTTCAGCATTTTTTCACCCATAGGAAGGAATGGGTGGTGAAAAAAAACACAGGTAAAGTTTTGTCAGCGTTTTTGATGGCAAAATAGAATGAGGTTCTTTTTTTCTCAGAACTTTATGTACATGCATAAATAGAGACAGGAGAGTGAAAAAAAAAAAAACGCAGCAATACATGCTTTGACGCAGCCGAATTCCTGCCAGAGATCAGTTTTGCTGCAGATTTCTGATGTAAAAAAAAACCCCAACATGTGGGAACATAGTCTAAGGCGATGTGCCCACGATGCAAAAATGCCCCTGATTTTTTCTGCATCTCCCTGGCAGAAAAAACACCTGCGGATTGTACATGCGTTCGTTATGGAGACTGGGGGCCATCAGAAGGCAAGTATAATGTATATTTTTTTTATTTTATTCTTTTCTTTACAGGTTCTATGGTACCAGGGTCCGGAGGAGAGTCTCTTCTCCAAACCTGGGTACCATCCGCACAATGAACTGCATGATATCCGCATGTGCATATGTAGTGATGCATAATCCATGCGTTCCAATGCAAGTCAATGGCGGCGAAAATGCAGCGTTTACGCAAAATAATTGGTAGTGCTGCGTTTTTTCCCGCAATGATAATCCGCAGCGGAAATTTCCGCGGCAAGTGCGGATTATCATTGGGGAACATGGCAGACCTTCTACCAAGCGGTTTAAGCGTTTCTGCAGCGGAATTGCCACTGCGGAAACGCTTAAAAAAAAAAAAAGTATAGTGGGCACACAGCCTAATAATCACATCGTTCAAAAAAATATCTGCTTGTGTGAACATCACCGTGCAGGAGTTAGGCCATTGCCGACAAAAATCTGTGGTTACAATGAAAACTACAGCTCCACATAGTATATAGAGGTCTCAGAATATGGCAAGACAAATCGTTTAGTTTTTTTCTAGAAGTAGTGACGAACAGACTCCTCTAAATTCACCATCACCCCAGTAGATCCGCCTGCAGGACAGTCAGCAGGTCATTGTTACACTACAGGAAATGCCTTAGAAAACACAATACCAACGTGAGCCGACAATCAGAAGTATAAGGCTATGTTCACACACGTGTTTTGCTGCAGATTTTTCTGCAAATTTTCAGCTGCGTTTTGCAGTACCAGCAAAGTGTATCAGAAACCAGAATTCTCTGTTCACACTTTTTTTGCTGCACATTTTGCACCTTGGTTGTGTTTTTGGGATATAGAGCATGTCACTTCCAGCTTTTTTGCAGGATTTTTTCACCCATAGGAAGTAATAGGTGGTGAAAAAAGACGCAGCAAAACCTGCATTAAGGCTGCGTGCCCACTATGCGTTTTTCAAACGTTTTGCCCTGGAATTTCCGCAGCGAAAACACTTAAAAAACGCTTGGTAATACGTGCCCCATAGTCCCCATGTGCTATGCAGCATGTCCATTAATTTTGCGGACACGCAGCGTAATCGCTGCCATTGACTTGCATTGGACCGCGTGACATCTGCATCACTACATCTGTACATGCGGATATCACATGGTTCAATGTGCGGATGGTACCCAGGTCTGGAGGAGAGGAGACTCTCATCCAGACCCATGTACCATAGAAAAAAGTAAAAAAAAAAGAAATTAAAATAAAAAAATAAAGATTATCCTTACCTTCCGATGTCCTCCCGGTGTTTTCTCCGCACCGTCTGGTCTGCTCTATGGGTCGCGGTGTTGTGAAGGACCTGCCATGACGTTATTGAGTCATATGACCCGTCACATGACTCAATGACATCACCGCAGGTCCTTCACACCACCGCGAGCCGCCCAAGACACCAAATGCAGCAGAGAAAACATCGGGAGGACATCGGAAGGTAAGTATAATCTTTATTTTTTACCATTTTTTTTTTTAACTAACTTGGTCACATTACTATAAATCCATGGCGGTTGCATGGATTTATATAGTGTGAACAAGTTGTCAAGCACTTTCCAAGT
The DNA here is from genome assembly GCF_046119375.1 of Phyllobates terribilis. NCBI lineage: Eukaryota > Metazoa > Chordata > Amphibia > Anura > Dendrobatidae > Phyllobates > Phyllobates terribilis. Next base: position 278,995,630 of record NW_027362771.1, read on the forward strand.
GATGCTAAAATCACCTGGAAAGCGCTTGTCAACCCGTATGCAGAAATGCATGTGAAGAACGCTTGACAAACGCTTCTACCTGGCGGGAAAAACACATGTACAATCCACATGCGTTTTTCCTGTCAGGGAGAAGTGGAAAAAATATGCAGCGTTGTGTGAACTCAGCCTTAACAGCTGTTTTCCTGTCAGAAAAGTTAGCAAAAAAAGAAAAAAAACCATGGCGTGTGAACATAGCCAAACTGTGCAAAAATAAATCTAGCTACAGCTTTGTGGCCAAGAGCAAAGTAATCTTTCTTGAAAATGGGAAGGACAAAAAATAAAAGGGGGAAATTAAACAAGGCAGCAGGAATGGGGTCACAGTTTATAGAGAAGGGGACTTCGTATAGCTGCTGACTGAGCCCGGATACCAGCAGAGGCAGCACTGCCCATAGTGTCACTGGGGTAGTGACAGGCTGCACCCGAGTCCAGCCAGGCCGTCAGCTGCTCCCCTTCCCTCATGCTCGGCCAGTTCCGGGCACCACAGAAGCCGAGCCGTGCCCTGATAACTCAACTCCGCCACCCTACACTGCGGCCACAGCCATAACCGCCAGCTCCCATGTACCGCCGGGCGGCAGAACAGCTACTAAACACCTCTGCATATGGGGTGGGCACAGCTGCGACCCCGGCAGAGCAGCGCCTACAGCCGGACAATGACGCCCAGGCAGCTGCTCATGTTTTTCAATTTGTATCCCGCGCGTCTAAGTCATCACAGCAATCGAGGCCACGCGTCGCCACTCACCTCCACGCGCAGCCGCCATCTTGTTCCGCCGCCAATCACATCGCCCTGCCGCGACGTCACGGCCTCTTCACGCAGCTCGCCCACTCCAGCCAATCCCCTCGTACTTCACGCCTCATACGTCACCAAGGGGCGGGCTCTCTGGCCGGAGCGGTTAACTTGAACGAAGTGTTTTGCCGCCAATATGGTTTCCTGTTGTCACAGAACAGAGGAGGCTGTAATGTGCGGAAAGTGCAGCGGCCTCTCACCTCAGCGCCGCGCATGACCCTTTGTAAGGCCCCTCAGTGCAGGGCCATCTCTGAAAACGCCCCCAGAGCGCAGTTAATAAATACAACAGAAAAAAAACATTTCTATATCTAGCGCTGTGTTCACATTGTGTCTTTTTTCTAGGCATAGTGAGTGGGTCCACTAAAAAGAACCGTCCGACAAAGCACTGATCACACGCTCAATAGAATGGTGCTATTCATTTGTATGGAAGATTTACTTGTGCATATGTTCTGAGGAGTCAACATACTAAGTGGTTAAAAGTGACACATCCATTCCTCAGGCGTTTTCATACTTTAGGTCACATTTATTATTATAGCGCCATTTATTCCATGGCGGAGGATACAGTAGGTGAGGGTAGAGCTGTTTGTGCAGCGGTATGGTGGAGCGGTGGTTACTGCAGGTTGTACGTTTGTCGGAAGAGGTGGGTCTTCAGGCTCCTTTTGAAGGTTTCCACGGTTGACAAGAGTCTGATGTGTTGGGGTAGAGAGTTCCAGAGTAGGGGGGAAGCACGGGAGAAATCTTGTATACGGTTGTGGGAGGAGGAGATAAGAGGGGAGTAGAGAAGGAGATCTTGGGAGGATCGGAGGTTGCGTGCGGGTATGTAGCGGGAGACTAGGTCACAGATGTATGGAGGAGACAAGTTGTGGATGGCTTTGTATGTCATGGTTAGGGTTTTGAACTGGAGTCTCTGAGCAATGGGGAGCCAGTGGAGAGATTGACAGAGAGGAGAGGCCGGGGAATAGTGGGGGGGACAGGTGGATTAGTCGGGCAGCAGAGTTTAGGATAGATTGGAGGGGTGCGAGAGTGTTAGAGGGGAGGCCACAGAGCAGGAGGTTGCAGTAGTCAAGGCGGGAGATGATGAGGGAGTGCACTAGTGTTTTTGCAGATTCATGGTTGAGGAATGTGCGGATCCGGGAGATATTTTTGAGTTGGAGTCGGCAGGAAGTGGAAAGGGCTTGGATATGTGGTTTGAAGGAGAGTTCAGAGTCCAGGGTTACCCCAAGGCAGCGAGCTTGAGGGACTGGGGAGAGTGGGCAGCCATTGACGTTGATAGATAGGTCAGTTGGGGGGGTTGAATGAGATGGCGGAAAGATGATGAATTCTGTTTTGTCCATGTTAAGTTTTAGAAATCTGTGAATATGAATAGCGGTACCAGAGCGCCAATAACAGGGCAAAAATATTAAAAGGACTGTGTATTAATAAATCAGTCCTTTTAATATTTTTGCCCTGTTATTGGCGCTCTGGTACCGCTATTCATATTCACTGATTGTCCCTTTCCCCCTGTTGGGGTACGGTAGAGCTGCCTTTAATTTATTGTTCTTTTTACTACCTTATCTGGCCATGTGGTGTGTGAGACATGATCAGACACATCCTGTTTCATTTATGAAGAAGGGACTTAAAGTCACAAAGACTATTTCTATAGGGTTATCAGGTGGCCCTTATTATTCTTAAAGGGCCAGCAGTCGGCTAGGCTTTGTTGTTCCCATTATTAAAGAGTGTGTCTCCTATACTGTTATTGGGTATGCAGTGACTGCAAGGGCTGACAAAAATTTGGAAGCACCCCAATACCCCTTTGAAGAGACATAGAGGAGGGTCTCAGTAAAAAAAATGTTCCCATTATAAAGGAGTGGGTCTCCTATGGTAATGCCCATGCAGTGACTGCAAGGGCTGCCAAAATTTAGGAAAAAACAAAATACCAATTTAAAGACACATAGAGTTGGGCCTCAGTAGCGACATGTTCCCATTAGAAAGGAGAGAGTATGCTATCCAGTTATAGGGTATGCAGTGAGTCCAACGGCTGCCAAAATTTAGGAAAAACCCCAATACCAATTTAAAGACACATAGAGCTGTGCCTCAGTAACGATATGTTCCCATTAGAAAGGAGTGGATCTCCCATACTGTTCTTGCTTATGCAGTGACTGCAACGACTGCCAAGAATTTGGAGGAACTCCAATGCCCCTTGCAAGAGACGTAAGGGTCAGAGGGCCTCCTGAAAACAATGTTCCCATTAATAGAAAGTGGGTCTCCCACACGGTTTGCCTATGAAGTGAATGCAACGGCTGCCAAAAATTTGGAAGAACTCCAATGCCCCTTGCAAGAGACAGATATGTTGATATGGTAGATATGGTGGTGGAGGATGAGGAGGAGGACAAGAGCAAATAGACAAAATCAAGAAGCGTATATCCATGTCTGGGTGTGAAGACTGAGGTGCATGGGAATAGAGCTAGACCTCCCAAAAAAAAAGACACTGTATTTGAGTTTATGTTATGCTGCTATCATTCGGTGGTGTTGAGAAGTCTGGCCCAATCCAGCCCTTGTTCATTTTTATAAGAGTCAGCCTGTCAGCATTTTCAGTTAACAGGCGGATGCGCCTATCAGTTATAATTCCATAAGCAGCACTAAAAACCCGCTCTAATAAAACGCTAGCGGCAGGGCAGGCCGGACCTCCAAGGCATAGAGAGCCAGTTCATGCCACGTGTCCAGCTTGGATACCCAATAATTATAATGCACAGAGGACTCATGGAGGACGTTGGTACGGTCAGCAAAATACTCCCTCAGCATCTTCCGAAACTTTTCCCTCCTTGTGAGAGTATCCCGCGCCTCAGAGCCTGTGCGATGGGAGGGTCTGAGAAAACTCTCCCAGAACTTTGACAGTGTTCACTGCCTTTGCTGGATTGCATTTGTGTCTCTCTCGCCTGTACTCCTTGGTTGTCCAACAAACTGTGACCTCTGCCGCCAGCATTTTCAGATGGGAATTTTTTTAATAATTCCGCAACAAGGGCATTCTGGTACTGCCCCATTTTATTAGGCCTGTTTGGTGTGGGAATAAGAGACAGAAAGTTCTCCTTGTAGCGTGGGTCTAGAAGTGTCACCAACAAGTAATCACTGTAACCCAAAATTTGGACGTGAGGGTCATGGGAAAAGCAGTGAAACATAAACTAAGCCATGTGTGCCAGACTGATAACAGGCAAGACTTCCATGTCCTCACCAAGAGAACAACTGACCATGCTCTCCTATTCATCCTCCTCCTCCCGGTCCTCAGGCCTTCCATGCTGAACAGATGGTATGACAGTTGTGCAGGTAGTACCGTCTATAGTGCAGGAAACTAGCTCCTGTTCTTCCTCCTCCTGTTCCTCACTGTCACCCAATCCACGTTGGGATGAGATGAGGCTGGGTGGAATCACCCTGCATAGTTCCTTGCTTCATCTCATCGTGCTCCACCTGCAATGCATCCTCTTTAATTGTGAGCAGAGAGCGTTTCAGAAGACAGAGAAGCGGGATGGTGACGCTAATTATGGCGTCATCGCCGCTCACCATCTTGGTGGAGTCCTCAAAGTTTTGGAGGATGGTATAGATGTCTGACATCCATGTCCACCCCTGAGGTCTTATGTGTGGAGTCTGACCTGAATATCGACGGCCTTGTTGATGCTGGTAGTTAACAACTGACCTCTTCTGCTCACAAATCCTTCCCAACATCTGCAATGTAGAGTTCCAATGCGTGGGGTCATCGCACACCAGTCGGTGAGCTGGAAGCTGCAAATGCTGCTGAAGCACGGCAAGGGCGGCAGAAGCTGTAGTTGACTTTCTAAAATGGGCACATGGCGAACTTTGACAAGCAGATCCGGATAGGTTTTGAGAAACCGCTGAACCACGAGGTTAAGCATATGGGCCAAGTGTGGCACCCCAGGGGTCCGGTTGCCACAGTGGCATTGCCTCCCTCACAAGAGGTGATGCCATGCCTGGAAGCAAGCAGGGTCCCCTAATTAGGTTTTGCTAAGCATGCAACACTGTCCTGGCTCCAGACCAGCAAGGGGAGCACCTCCCCTTAGCAACTGGGATCTGGGGGCGGGGTTAGTTAGACTTAGTGTGAGGAGTTGAAGTGAGAACGTGGAGGAGAGAGGAGCTGGGGAGTGGAGCTGCGCGGCAGTTCACCCCAGAAGGAACCAACACAGAGGAACCGGACACGGGAGTCCGAGGCTGTGGGGCACTGAAGGCCCAGCAGCAGAAACCGGAGGGCAGGAGACTGCAGGTCTCCTGGCCCCAGCAGACGCCTGGAGGCTCAGCAGCACCGCCACGTGGAAGTGATGCATCAGCAAGGCCCGAGCTGCCTGCCATACGGGTGAGCACAAAGACGTTGCACTCAGGGACGAGGGCCACCGCACAGCTACAAGCAGCAGGGCCAAAGAGATTAGTGGAAAGGGAAGGCCTCCAACTTCACCTGGTGAGGTGGATTCCTTTCTTGCTTCCAGGCTGCCCAGACTTCCACTTCTAGCCAGTACCCTAGTCCCGGTTTGCCTAATCACCGCCAGTAAAAATAAGAGGAAACCGCCATTAAGTTGTGGACTGATCATTGCTGCGCCATCAAACCCTGCACTACAACGTCCAGCATCACCTATAACATCTACACTGCCCTGGAGCTAAGCTCTACCTGTGGAGAGCCACACCAGCTTTGCTGCACTAACATCAGCTCCAGAGGACCTGCTCCGCAGCGGCGGCTCCCTTTAGCCGCATGCCACAGGTGGCGTCACGAACTTTGTACATAAAAACTATAAAATCCCCTTTTTACTGACCACCCTGGGTCATGGACCGGGTCACCGCCACTGTGACATCTCCCCCAGCAAGGACCGGCCCGGCACTGAGTACCCCACGGCCCAGGGGGGCGCGTCACAAGCATGGTACGTTTGTGAGCTCGCCTCGCCTTAGAGCCGCCACCAGGCTCCAGCCATTGTCACACATGACCATGCCAGGCTGTAGGGTCAGCGGTGTCAGCCACAGATCTGCCTGCTCTTTCAGAGCTGTCAACAACTCTTCAGTGTTGTGCGGTTTGTCACCTAAGCATATTAGCTTCAGCACAGCCTGTTGCCGCTTGGCCGAGGCAGTGCTTTCAGCTTCTGACTGATGTGGTCATTTTGGAGATGAAGGCTGAGGCTGAAGAGGAGGAGGTGGTGCAGGAGCTGTGGAATGTGGGGGCAACCCTGATTGACCCAGGGCCCGCAATCGTCGGGAGGACGTGTTCTGTCCCGTGGTCCGACTGGGTCCCGGCTTCCACTATAATTAACCCAGTGTGCAGTCAGCAAGATGTACCGTCCCTGCCCATAAGCACTTGTCCATGTGTCCGTGGGTAGGTGGACTTTCCCAGTAACTGCGTTGTTGAGGGTACAGCTAATGTTGTGGGACACGTGCTCGTGTAATGTGGGGATGGCACACCGGGAGAAATAGCGGCGGCTGGGGACCGAGTACCGAGGGACGGCCGCCGCCATCAGGTTGCAGAAAGCTTCCGTCTCCACGAACCTAAAAGGCAACATTTTGAGCACAAGCATTCGCAAAATGTGTGAATTTAGTAGTGTGGCCTGTGGGGCGTTGGCTGTGTATTTGCGCTTGCATTCCAAGGACTGGGGTAGGGACAACTGAACGCTGCGCTGGGACAAGGACGTGTTTGCTGATTGTGCTAGTTGAGAGTGTGCAACGACACGTGCATTGCGGGAGGCATCTTTGCAGGCGCCATGGACAGGGGATTGGCGTGCACGCACAACAGCGGAAGAAGCAGTGATGTCATCCTCAGACACTGTTTCTGGACCCTGGGGTTCAGCCCACTTAGTAGGGTGCTTTACTGTGCGCCGAGCACAGTGATGCTCGGGCGAGTACTGAGTAGTGGCGAGCACGCTTGCTCATCACTATTGGCAGGAGACACAAAGACAGCCCAGGCAAAAACTAACGTATTGTGTGGGACTTGCAAAATATAATTTTTCTATGCCATGCTTGGCTGTAGTGGTAAAAGGACACATTTAGAAAGCTGTTTAGGGGAGTTGATAAAGGGTTGGCAGGAGATTAGTAGGGAAAAAGGCTTGATTGTTAAATTAACCTGAGACAATAATTTGTCAGTGACTATGCACAATTTATTTATTTATTGTTGGGTTTAGTTATATTGACTAACACGGCAGTTAGCCGGTATCAAAAGAAAATTTGTTTCTGCATAAAAGGAAGATGAGTAAGTCAGCCAGGAGACCCTGTTCAACTATTAGTTACCTACCGCAGATGTAAAAACCGAGCAAATGAGAAATTGGTACAGATCTTTGGGGTCTTCTGCCAAATTTTACTTTGCATCAAAATGTAGCATCTTCTTATAGATGCAGCCATCTTGCTTGAGCATTTGCCCTCCTCTGCTAACAGCATTCATGCTTTAGAAGGCCACATGACATAGGAATTGTTTGTTTACCTTTAAGGGAGGGTTTTCTAGGCCTGCTCTGTGATCTGTGCAGAGGTCATTCTGCATGGAGAGAGGAAGTGAGCTGTGACAAATGATATTGCTAATGGTGCGGTACTACCTCATCACTCTCTAGCTTTATTACAGAGGTGTGATATTTCATTCAAATCCTTAAGATATATCATAACAAAAAAATTTAGTCATATATATAGTCATAATATAGTCATAATGTGGTCAGTCACATTACTATTATCCTCTATGAAGTTGGCTTTGAAGCACGATCACAAAATACAGAAACCCCCCAACTCTTTAGTTGACGGTGAATGTCTGTTGGGCTACATTCTTACATCTGTGTCTGTTTTTACATCAGTGTCTATATTTACATCCATGTAAAACAAACCTTTATTTTCTCATATGTCATCTGTATTGCCTCCATGTTGCATCAGTTTTTAAAAATTGAAGTAAACGGTTTAAAACATTAATTTATCTACTGACTCTTCACAATGGATCACTGAGAAACGGCAGTGATTAAGGCCCACAAAGGTCAGAAGCGTTGCCTTATCTTTTTATGGTTTCCCTCTCTGCCTCATGGAGTACTGCTGTGTGAACTGTTGCTGAATTTATCGTTATTGAAATAAACCTTTTTTATGGATGAAGCTAGTGCTGGCTTCTTCCTGGACTTTCTGCTTTGAGCTTTTTTTGACCGTACACTAAACAGGTGAGCTGAACTACAACCTTTTTCTCTAAAGCTTTAAGCTAGGTCTACTTTTCAGTGCAGTACGACAAATGTCGCAATGTAGCCCCAGCCTTATCTTGGCCACACACAAGACCGGTGTTATCTAAACCCTACTTTGGATTTGTTTCCATAATCAGTCAATCTTGGGTGGACAAATGAGACTGGATTGTAATGGGTCTGATCCAAATTCCTTCTATTGGGATTGTTGAGTTGTTCCCATATTAGAAAGTGGTGCTTGAAAGTTTGTGAACCCTTCAGAATTTTCAGTATTTCTGCAAAAATGTGAACTAAAAGTACAGAATTTCTTACAAATCTTCAAAGTAGATAAAGAGTACCAAATAAAACAAAGGGGTGCAAATATTGGACTTTAACTTTTTAAATGAAAAAAAAATATCCAATATCACATGTCTGAGTGGCAAATTTATTTAAAGCTTTAGGATTAGCAGATAATTTTAAAGTGAAATTAGAGTCTGGTGTCAATCAATGGGATGGCAAGGAGGTGTGAGTGAGCGACACATTTTAAATAAAGAAAAGAGATTTATGAAAGTCTGATCTTCACAACATGTTTGTTGAAGTGTATCATGGAAAAAGCAAAGAAAATTTCTGAGAACCTCAAAAGATTTGTTTATGCTCATCAGCCAGGAAAAGGTTACAAAACCATATGTAAAGAGGTTGGACTCCACAAATCCAAAGTCAGACAGATTGTGTACATATGGAGGAAATTCAAGACCATTATTACCCTCCTCAGGAGTGGTCGTCTAACAAAGATCAAGGTATATAATATTCTTTCAGAAAGGAACCCAAGGTAACCTCTAAGCAACTAAAGGCCTCTTAAAATCAGTTAATTTTCATGTAGTCCACCATCAGGAGGAAACTGGACAACAGTGGTGTGAATGGCAGGATTGCAAAGAGAAGACAACTGCTGCCTGTCTGCAGTTTGCCAACCATCACCTGTACAAGCTTAAAGGCTACATGAACAAGGTTTTGTTCAGGATGAGACCAAAACTGAGATTTTTGGTTTCACTGAGAAGAAGTGTTATGTAGGAAGAAAGAAAAAAAACTGCATTACACCAAAAAAACCTCATACCAAATATGAAACATGGTGGTTGAGGTATTATGGTTTAGGCCCATTATGCAGTATCTGGGCAATGATGACTTGACATCATTAATATAACAATGAATTATGAATTATACCAGCAAATTCTAAAGAAAAATTCAGGACATCTAACCATGAGCTGGAATCTCAAGAGCATGTTGATCATCCAACAAGGCAATGACCGAAAGCACACAAGTCGTTCTAAAAAAAGGAATGATTAAAGAACAATAAAAGGTAAAGTTCTGGAATAGCCAAGCCAAAGTTCTGACATGACTCCTATTGGAATAATATAGAAAGACTTGAAGAGAGCAATTCATTGGAGAAAACCCACTAACATAACAGAACCCAACGCTTGTCAAATACACAACCTCGAAATTTTCAATAACAATAGAAGATTCTTTAGATTGTAAATAACACCACTTCCTGATGAAGGAGTAGGTAGTCTATTAAAATATATTTATTAATATGTATATGTTTAAAACTCCTTTAAAAGGGGTTGTCCGGTCTAAAATGAAAAGTTTGCACTCACTCCATGTCACTGAAGGCTTGTGAATCATCCCAGCACGCAACACTGTGTGTTGAAAGGAGTCGCCATTCTCTGTCCTGGGAACGGAGGTCAGGTATGCGATATACACACTCCCTGGCAGAACCCGTCTAGTGGGTGCGGCCTCGCTCAATGTAAGCATAAGGAGCGAGACCGCGCCTTGTGCACAGCCTCGCTAATACCCCATACCTGACCTCCATTCCCGAGGCGGATAACAGCGAATCCTCATAGCACACAGTGTGCGCGCTGGGAGGGTTCACAAGTCTACAGTCACACAGGGTAACTGCAGACTTTTCATTTTAGACCGGACAACCACTTTAACATGTATCTGGTTCAGGCAGTCTTCTAAAAAAAAAAAAAAAAAAAAAAACATTCAATATGTAGTTTTTAAAAAGGATCTGCCAGCTTTTGCACTCACTTATTTTATTTCCGCTGCTCCCCTGAGTAATCAGTTTTTTTTTTTATTTCAAATCTGCCGTTTGGTTTCAGAGATCGAGGCTTTTTAATTTAGTGCTACTCTTTATGGTTTTTACCAAGAGGAAAGTGGCTCATAGGGTAATTATGCAGAGGAACCTAAAGACATGCCCCCAAAGAATTCTTTGAAACACGTGTCCGTGGTGAGGACCATAAGTCTATAATACAAGAGATATACGGCAGAATTTTAAAAAAAAAAAAAGGAATACACAGGGAAGCAGCGGGAATTAGGATCAAAAACTGTCCACTTTTTACCCGGTGACATCTCCTCTAAGTCCATTCTGGTATCTTATGGTAACCTTGTCTATTAATTATACAGTACACAGAAAGTAACCATACCTTCTAATAATTTGGATATTTTGGCTGGCCTAATTTTTCATAAATTAAAAACAGATGCATACTGCTTTGTATCACAAGAAAAAAAAGCAATATTTCAAAACAATAGAGGAGTTGTAATATTGGCAGTATGAATTAAGAGGAGTATTACAATAAACCAAAATATATACACAGAGCCACAAAAGAAAGAATGTTCAATAAACACAATGGTGCAGCTTTATCAAAACGATTACAGGGCATGGTTGGTCCTTATCCACCAAAGTCCAGTCCAATTTTACTAAAGCTCATTGGAAAATTAAGGCATAAACTTGCCTGGCAACTGTAGGCAACTTGATTTGTGAGAAGATTAGTTACGCTTGTTCATGATGCTGCTCCTGTGACAGATGAAACATGTGGTGTCTTTTCAGTCTGCACCCCATCATGGCACGTGACAATTATCACATTCTCCGTGAAACCCTTTAGGGTAACTTTCCAGCTTTCAAGCCATTATGTGTGGATATGAGGAATGTTTCTAGCCATTACTTAACATGAATCCTGCATTTCCATTGCATTAGCACAAGAGCTAAAGATAATCTACATCCCGCACAATGATAGGACAGGTAGAAATTTTAATTGACACTTGAACACAATATAAAAAGTGCCCCAAAACACACCCTTTTATTTTTTTGTGTTATTAAGCTCAATAGGACAGATGGTAAGAGCAGACAAACATTTACTTTGCAGAAATTTGTACAATAAGATGTTGGTTATAATGTAAGTTAATAAGACTAAGTCCCTTGTAGACTGTGCCCTCAGATTTAACAATGACTGTTAAAGAGAGATTGGTTTCCTTTACCACTAAAACTCTTTCAGCATCCCAAGAGAGGCCATGATGGCAGGATTATGGTTATGTTTTTCACTGAATTAAATTTACATAGTCATTGTCTTGCAGTCAGAACTTGCTAGAATTACCAAATACCTCTTTCTCCAATGTAGATTGGTAAGACTTGACTTTTGCTATAGCTCACACACATGAAATACAGTGTAAGCAATGTAGAGTTCATCTGTAGTCCTTGCCTTCTAAGGTCATTGACCATTATAAATGTAATATAAATGTTCGCTTGGCCTCCTTGGAAAAGGAGCTTTACTCTAGCTTCTGACAGAAAAAGTCAGAAAGTGTCCATCAGACTCCCAGTTTCTTCCGAGCACCAGGCAGACGACTCCCAGCAAGGCTGGAGAGCACATCTGAACATCATTAATGTTCTAGGTTCATCCTAAAAACATGAAATGAGTTTCAGCCTCAATATCCTGAAGGTAATTTGCCTAACATTCTGCCTTCTTAGCCCATTGGTTTGGGACATGATGGAGTTTGCCCATCATCTACTGCTTCCAAAACTTCCGGTGGATGTGATGTTAATACAATGGATTTTGTTTCCTCCAGTTAGTAAAGTATGGTAGGGTCAAAGACCCCATCGCTATAATTATGTATTGGTTTAATAGAGATGAATAAAAAACTCTATTGTAATCAAAGAAGCCAAACTTACCAACTTCCTAGTGTAGTTTGCACTGTTCTGACATCCAAGGGACTTGTCTCAAATGTCTGCATTTGTGTGGTTCTCTCTTTGGGCACTTGAGGGAAACCTCTGCAAAAAGGATGAATGAACCTCCTGCTCTGGATCATTCAGCACCTTTTATGCCATCCAGAATAGGTCATGGTGAGATTTTACCATTGCTTAACCCTAAGATTTCCCTTGCTTATCAATATTAGTCATCTTCCTTCTCTTTCCAGTTCTCCAGCTGACTATGCAATGGCAGTACCCTTGTCTTATCCAAGGCCAGTAGCTTGAAAAGAAAATACATTTCTACCATAAAAGAACACATCCTAAAATATCAGCCACACCATTAAAACAATGCTGTAGTAGGCTTATATTTAAAAAATTCTGTAATATTCTAGAAGCATAGTATCTCATCCTCAAGTATTGCATCATGCTCCTTAAGTCAGTGGAGCAAATATGTAAGGTGGCCTCTGGGCCATGCCTAATAGTCTTACATTAAGTAAAGAAAAGTATGTAAAGATATACAGAAATTATTATATTTGCCAGCCAATTTTGAGATATGTGCAGCCAGTCCCTATTAAAAGGTTTTTCTTGTTATATCCCCATCTGTTGTGCTGCTGTAAGGGAAGTGAGGATTTAGAATGTAAATCTGTTTTCCTTAGTCCCGTATGCAGCACAAAGCTCTCATGCCACTAATAAAAGTTTAAAACTTACAATGGGGTGAAATTAGGGTCAACTTATATGTAGTGTTCAGTTATCAGTGAAAATTTATACCTGTCCTATCAGCTGTCAGGGAAGATAATATCCCCATTTGTTGTGCTGCCACATACTAAATCATCACTATTCACCTGTATTCCCTCTCACTATAATTTTCAGTTCTCTCTGAATGAGTGGTTGGAGACTAGCTGTGAAGATACACGGCACACAGAGATGAAATTCCTTAATTTTTCTCTCTGTTTAAGACAGGTTTAAAAAGTAGCTGCTGCATGCAGGAGATTATACATTTGTACTGAGCTGTGTAGCTGTGAATACAGCTCCAGGATGAGCAAAATTACTCACTAACTTTAGCACAATCTGCTTTTGCTTGTTTTTATTCACTCTGCTCCTCACTTCTCTTCCTCCTCTCCATAGAGTATAACAGGAGTAACCTGAAACCTCACTGTGCTAGCAGTCCTTGACCTAGCAGACATAGGTTATGTTCACTAATCATCAGTTAGAACAGATCTAGCAGCAATCCGTTGGCAAGAAAAGTTATGCAGACAACTTTGTCAGTTTTAAAAAAAAAAAAAAAAAAAAAAAACCCCAACTGATTCAGCCAGATCCGTTTTGTTTTTTTGCTTTTTTAACATTGAAGTCTGTGGATCACGGATCTGATAAATAGCAGTCTGTTTTCTTCCATTTGAAACTGATTCAGTAAACAAAAAACAGATCCTTTTCAAATTAAAAGAAAAACGGATGGCTATTTAACAGATCCATTTTCCATAGACTTCAATGTTAAAAAAACGGATCCAGCTGAACTCAGTGTTTTTTTTTGTTTAATAAAAAAAATAAATATATAAATTGGATAAAAAAAAGTTGTGCACACTTTTGACAATAGGTTGCTGCTGGATCCGTTCTAAGTCCACGGCCCCACTATCAGTATTTGGTCAGTATATTTTCTCAGGAGTTGGGGTCAAAACCAGGTGAGGAACAATCAGAGAAAAGGTATAATAGAAACCAGGGCTGTGGAGTCGGTAAGCCAAACCTCCGATTCCGACTCCTCAATTTCCATGCCTCCAACTCCCTCATACATGGCTCATGTTTAAGTGATAAATTTACTGGAGCACAGATTCATCTCAGCTAAAAGTCTAGACCCTTAGATCAGGAATAGGACAGACATTTATAGGACATTTCATAACTTTCCCAAATCCTTATGAAAAAAATATTCCCCACAAATTGCATTGAATTACTGTACCCAATTCATTATATATTTTAGGAGTCGGAGTTGGTCCATTTTATAGAGACACTGACTCAGACTCCACAGCCCTGATAGAAACAAGTGCATCAATTCTGCATTTATCACCCACTCCTGAGAAAAAATACTGACTGAATACTGATAGTGGGGCCGTGGCCTAACAGATGATTACTGGACATGTGAACATAACAGTTTAAGGCTGCGTTCACACATTGCGTATTTTGAAAAAGCGCGCGCGAAAATACGCAATGTGCCTTTTGTCTGCCAGCAAAGTGAATGGGAAATTCACTTTGCCGTTCAGACACGGTGTGATTTTACGCAGCGCGAAAGCGCAGCTGCGTAAAGAATTGACATGTCAATTCTTTTCGCAGCTGCGTCCTGCGCTTTCTCCTATTATGCCCATTATAAGCAATGGAATTATGCAGAGGTGTTCACACACTGCATAATTCCAGCACTTTTTTTATGGAGGCGCAGGAGAAACTATGGATACTCACCTATCCGATGGATGGGAGAGGCATCCGCTCCGGTCCCGCCGCTTCCAGCATCTGCCGGAGAACCGTTCAGCTGACTGTAGCTTACCGGCTTGTAACCGGCTTCCGGTCAGCTGATCTACAAGCCAGTCAGCTGATCGCTTCACGGCAGCTGCTGGAAGCCGCGGGACCGGACCGGACGCCTCTCCCATCCATCGGATAGGTGAGTATCCATAGTTTTTTTCTTTTAAAGCAGTGTATGTACTGCAGCCAGAAGCTGTCTGTACATACACTGCTAGGGGGACACTCACACACACACGTCACAGACAGTACACACAGACACATACATTACATTACATACAGGTATCCATGCTCCTCACACTTCATTTCTCCTGCACCTCCGTAAAAAAACGCAGGAAAAAACGCAGTGTGTGAATGGAGGTGCTTTTTTTTACCTGCGTAAAAAAACGCAGGTAAAAAAAGCAGGAAAATACGCCGTGTAAAAAAACGCAGGAAAATACGCAAAGTGTGAACGCAGCCTAAGGCTTTTTTTTTTTTTTTGAGTGGATAGTGAGTTCAGGAGGCAGGGGAGAGGAAACATTGACTTGTGTGATACATTACAAAGTTTCTTCTATTTGCTTGTAGTATTGATTTATTAAAAGTTTATTGAAACGACAGTGACCATTTCAATTCATCTACCATGTTAAAAAAATGTCTTATAGACCATGAGATAGTTGTATGCAGGGTGTATGCAGGGTACGTATCATTTCGTAAGTTTTTTTCCTAAATTCTAGAGGCTGTATTGAGATGCCAATGGGTGGGTAATAAAGGTTCAGAGACCCCTAAGTGTTCGCTAAAAACTCCACTCTGAAGTGAATAGCTGCTGCAGGAGGGCATGCGCAGAGCGGTGTACAGGCTCAATGGTAAGTCTATAGGTCCAAACACCACTGTGTGAGTGTGACTAAACGGACAAGTCAGAGAAATAAATTATGAAAGGCTAGACTTTTTTTTTTTTTTTTTCAGATTTGGACTGTATACAACATTGTCATCGGCTTCTTTTGAATGTCCGAACTTGTCCTTGGAGTCATAGAAATATGGTATGATTGATCCTTCCTCAAGATTAGTCTTCGACGGTGATCATTTCTGACTTTCCAGTGTCTCTGTCAGTGCAAGTTACATGTAATGAACCATCCCTGTAGAAATAAAGACAATAATGATGAACCAATGTGTTTAAATCCTGCAGAACATGGAAGCAATATCACCCAGTCTTACAGGAGGCTGAATCCTGAGTTTGGTAAAAAGACTATTAAAATCACTAAGTTTACAAGTTATAGTAATATTTTATTTCCCCACAGCTTCAATACATGTAAAAAAAAATAAAATATATATATAAAAACAATCAATAAAAGTGCTTTAATTCCCTTCCAAAAACCTTGCAAATGCCAAAACTTTTAAACCAGCCTTGAAAGATGAAGGTACAGCTGGCCATAGACCTTTGATTGCTAGCAGTGTATCCTGTCACAGAAGGGAATATAATATACTCTGGGTTAGAGAGGTTCTCACTAAAAAAACATATCTGGCTTAATGCCTTGTGCCTTTAGGCAAGCAGTCATTCAATCATAGACAAACCAAAAGCTATGCTTTGTTTTTGATATTCTTAAAGGGCATGTCTTCCCTTGCTCCAATGCATAAAAAAAAATAAGAGCAATTTAGCAGAAAGTCTTCATAGTCTTTTTGTTGGAGTCCACAGCCTTCATAAAAAAAAAAAATTACATTTTTGCCGGTTTCAATGATAAGAAGATGCTACAGCTTGTATACAAAATGGGCTTCCATACCATATGAAAGGAAATAGTACTCCATCTCCTGATAAACCAGAATTCTGACAGCAGCGCACCATGAGGTTTGGTGCATTCTGCTCTAATGCAAGTCTATTTACAACCTCATACATACTGCATTTATTGGAGAAGTAATATATCATTATACAGGGTGTAGGAAAGTGGAGTCATTTAACAGATACTTTTACCTCTTCATTGTAAGTACAGTTACTATGTCATGAACACCATCTTTCTTCTGTAGATCTTTAAGTACAATCTGTGAAAACAAATGACAAGTTATCTAACTATTCACATTAGCATTAGTGCACCTGCTGGATATTCATTCTAGTATTAATTAGTGCTGTGGAGTCAGTGTCAGTATAAAATGGACCTACCCAGAATTCTGAAATATATAGTATATTGGGTACAGTAGTACAATGCAGTATGCGCTGAATATTTTTTCATAAGAATTTGGGAAAGTTATGAAATGTCCTATAAATGTCTGTTCTATTCCTGATCTAAGGTTCTCGGCTTTTAGTTGAGACAAATCTGTGCTGCACTTTATGTACACGCTCAGTAGTGAGGCAGTGCTGCACTTTATGTACATGCTCAGTAGTGAGGCAGTGCTGCACCTTATGTACACGCTCAGTAGTGAGGCAGGGCTGCACCTTATGTACATGCTCAGTAGTGAGGCAGTGCTGCACCTTATGTACACGATCAGTAGTGAGGCAGGGCTGCACCTTATGTACACGCTCAGTAGTGAGGCAGTGCGGCACCTTATGTATATGCTCAGTAGTGAGGCAGTGCTGCATCTTATGTACACGCTCAGTAGTGAGGCAGTGCTGCACCTTATGTACACGCTCAGTAGTGAGGCAGTGCTGCACCTTATGTACACGCTCAGTAGTGAGGCAGTGCTGCACCTTATGTACATGCTCAGTAGTGAGGCAGTGCTGCACCTTATGTACATGCTCAGTAGTGAGGCAGTGCTGCACCTTATGTACACGCTCAGTAGTGAGGCAGTGCTGCACCTTATGTACATGCTCAGTAGTGAGGCAGTGCTGCACCTTATGTACATGCTCAGTAGTGAGGCAGTGCTGCACCTTATGTACATGCTCAGTAGTGAGGCAGTGCTGCACCTTATGTACATGCTCAGTAGTGAGGCAGTGCTGCACCTTATGTACATGCTCAGTAGTGAGGCAGTGCTGCACCTTATGTACATGCTCAGTAGTGAGGCAGTGCTGCACTTTTATGTACATGCTCAGTAGTGAGGCAGTGCTGCACCTTATATACATGCTCAGTAGTGAGGCAGTGCTGCACTTTTATGTACATGCTCAGTAGTGAGGCAGTGCTGCACCTTATATACATGCTCAGTAGTGAGGCAGTGCTGCACTTTTATGTACATGCTCAGTAGTGAGGCAGTGCTGCACCTTATGTACATGCTCAGTAGTGAGGCCGTGCTGCATCTTATGTACACGCTCAGTAGTGAGGCAGGGCTGCACCTTATGTACATGCTCAGTAGTGAGGCAGTGCTGCACCTTATGTACATGGTCAGTAGTGAGGCAGTGCTGCACCTTATGTACATGCTCAGTAGTGAGGCAGTGCTGCACCTTATGTACATGCTCAGTAGGAGCCATTATGAAGTGTAAGTGGATTTAAATGTAGACAATTTTTATTCTGATTTATTAAAGGGTGAAAGAGAGACACAGACAGAGCCAGAGCGCGACACACAGAGCCAGAGCCCAACTCCATGTACTGGTCTCCAGGCAGTAACTTAAGCAACATCCACATCCACATACACATAAAAAAAAAAAAAAAGAAACGCAGTTCTATAAAAATATTTAGTGCAAACAAAACAGACTTGAGCCATGTATAGGAATATTTTCGCTCAATGTGGCTGAGACAATGAGGAAAACTAAGCCACATTAACCTGATAGATGAACCAGTTTGGGATGGGGGGAGGGAGCTAATATTTATTGTTCATTGGAGTGTAATAGAGAAATAGATAGAAACTAGAAGTATATTAGGAACTTTTATGTATTTATAGCTAAACATTAAAAAAAGTAAAATAAAATAAGTGGACAGACCACTTTAGTCTTTCAACCAGAGCCACGAAAAGAGAGCCAGTGTATTATTTAATGGAGACTCGGCTTAGACTTTTCTAACCAATTTAGATGTATTGTCTTTTGCAGTCCCCACATATTCAACTTCCAATTAATTGCAGAAGTCTGAACAGCAAAAAAATAAAAAACAAAACAAAGGGCAATTTAGTTTTCCCCGATCGGATGAATCTCGTGCCTAAATTTTATCTGAAGCCCACTGCTTATTTTCTATGGGCCTGACAACAGTCATGTGTAAATGAGATATAATTCATATCTTACTTGTGCAAATTTTAAGTTTTCTGCTGTACTTGACTGTCTAACCGATTCATACAGTTCCAAGCAAACAGAGGTAAAGTTCCCAGGCGCTTGTAAGGAGTGTTGTCTACGGGCAGGAAGCGGTGTACCTGATGGCAGTAAAATCGAGAACGTTTCAGCGCCTGACTCATCAGCCTCCTGTAAAGATACAAGTGGAAAAGATAGTAAATGCTAAAGTAGTCACATTTGATCATAGACCCCTGCCAACTTCAGCTATTTTTTTTTTTCAACCAAGCCTTCCAAGAATCATAACTTTATTTTTCCATCATCACAGCCATATGAAAGCTGGTTTTAAGCAGGATGAGTTCTGTTTTTTTCATAGCACCATTTAATTGACTGTATAAATTACAGGGCAATATAAGAGTCCTCGGTTGGCATGCCAGGCGTTGTTCATTAGGCCCTAGGCTGCTTGCAGTTGTACTGTAGGCAATCCATCTGCTTCACTACTTCACTGCCGTGGCGGCTATTCATCGCAGGGTCTGAGGTGTAAACTCCAATCCTGGAAGATGCAGGGAGGCGTCTGCTGTATAATACAGCTGGCATCTGCTCCATAATCCCCCAAATGACATGTGACATACATGGTATAATAAAGCAAGCCTTTCCTAGCTCTACATCTTCTCAATGTATTTATGATATTTTGGCAATTGTGCTTTGTTGCTATCTAACTACTGTAGCTGTAGCAAAGACCCCCTGTTGTGAACGCTCTACACTCCTGTTTAGTCGGGTCCTCAGCCTGCACTGCTGGAAGTCAAGATCTAAACAGACTGCAATCAATAAAAACAGACATACAATTTGAATCCTAAGGCTATGTGCCCACGTACCAGATTTGATGCGGAGCGTTTTTTGCCTCTCTGGCAGAAAAAAAACACATGCAGATTTACATGCGTTTTTTTCTGCCAGAGAGAAGCCTTTTTACATGCGTTTTTTCAAGCACTTTTCCAAGCGATTTTGAGCATCACTTGGAAAAGTGCTTGACAAGTTGGTCACACAATATAAATCCATGCAACCGCCATGGATTTATATTGTGTGACCAACTTAGATGCTTAAAAATTGGAATTAAAAAGTTAAAAATAAAAAAAACCTGTATACTCACCTCTCCAGTCTCCTCCCGGCGGCGTTCTCTCTCCTTGGCGTCCTGCGGTGTACTGGCAGGACCTGCGGTGACGTCATTTAGTCAGCTGAAGGTCACGCGACCATCACCTGACGACAGCGGTCGCGTGACCATCAGCTGACTAAATTACGTCACCGCAGGTCCTGCCAGTACACCGGACGCGGCCGGGAGAAGACCGGAGAGGTGAGTATACAGGTTTTTTTTTATTTTTTACTTTATTTCTTTTTTTCACCGCGTGGTAGCCGGGATGAAGAGGAGTTGTAGTCTCCTCTTCATCCTGGGTACCACACGCACCGCGGTTAACACTGCAAATTCGTGGCCATTGAATTGAAATGCAGCAAATCCACATATACCTGCGGGTTTGCTGCGTTTCAATGTTCCTCAATGGCCACGAATTTGCAGCGTAATCGCGGTAGAAATGGTCATGCTGTGTTTTGCAACGCAATGCGAATTCTGCGCGCTAATTAGTGCATCATGTGCACAGCACATCCGAATTCACATTGTTTGCATGGCAGACGGTTTTACAAGTGTTTTCGCGGCCGTAAAAACGCTACAAAAACGCTACTTGGGCACATAGCCTTAAACTAGGACAAAGCTGCATGTAGAGAAAGTCTCTGTGCATGTTCATATCTGATCACAAGTTTCTTTCCCATTTATCTTATTATTTACCCCCATGCAAGTTTTCTATTCTAAATTTCCCCATTTCCTGGAATACAAACCTTAACCAGTATGTCACTGGCCGAGCACTCAATAGCAATGGTGTCCAGTTCCATAGATGGATTTTCTTTGCCCAGTAGAATTCCAGCTTCTATAGCAGCTCCTATGGGAATCACCTCATCTGGTGGTATGCTATTGAGCAGTTCCACATCAGGGAATAAATCACGTATCAATTGCTGCAGTTTGGGCATGCGAGCTGACCCACCACACAAAACGACCTACAATGGCAAGGAAGATTTAGCAATTAGAAAACCGCAAAGAATGCCTCAAAATAAACAATACATGTTTGCATACTATGCAACTCTATTCAAAGTGTTCATATCTGCTGCTGCCAAAGCAAGTAACAGTCCATCAATGGGTGTGCCAGGTGTTGGACACCCACTGATCTCCTAATGATGACCTATCTTATGGATAAGTTATTTATATGGTGTCAACCAGGGCTGTGGATTCGTTAAGCCAAACCTCCGACTCCTCAATTTCCATGACACAGACTCCCTCATACATGGCTCATGTTTAAGTGATAAATTTACTGTAGTACAGATTCATCTCAGCTAAAAGTCTAGACCCTTAGATCAGCAATAGGACATTTCATAACTTTCCCAAATCCTTATGAAAAAATATTCCCTACAAACTGCATTGAACTACTGTACCCAATTTATTATATATTTATTTTATATAATATTTATTATAAATTCTGCTAGATTTCTAAAACTTAACATGGACAAAACAGAATTCATCATCTTTCAAACATCTCATTCAACCCCCACAACTGACCTATCCATCATAGTCAATGGCTGCCCACTCTGCCCAATCCCTCAGGCTCGCTGCCTTGGGGTAATCCTGGACTATGAACTCTCCTTCAAACCACATATCCAAGCCCTTTCCACTTCCTGCCGACTCCAACTCAAAAATATCTCCCGGATCCGCACATTCCTCAACCATGAATCTGCAAAAACACTAGTGCACGCCCTCATCATCTTCCGCCTTGACTACTGCAACCTCCTGCTCTGTGGCCTCCCCTCTAACACTCTCGTACCCCTCCAATCCATCCTAAACTCTGCTATCCGACTAATCCACCTGTCCCCCCGCTATTCCCCGGCCTCTCCTCTCTGTCAATCTCTTCTTTGGCTCACCATTGCTCAGAGACTCCAGTTCAAAACCATAACCATAACATACAAAGCCATTCACAACCTGTCTCCTCCATATATCTCTGACCTAGTCTCCCGCTACATACCCGCACGCAACCTCCGATCCTCACAAGATCTCCTTCTCTACTCCCCTCTAATCTCCTCCTCCCACAATCGTATACAAGATTTCTCCCGTGCTTCCCCCCTACTCTGGAACTCTCTACCCCAACACATCAGACTCTCGTCAACCGTGGAAACCTTCAAAAAGAGCCTTAAGACCCACCTCTTCTGACAAGCCTACAACCTGCAGTAACCACCACTCCACCAATACCGCTGCACGACCAGCTCTACCCTCACCCACTGTATCCTCACCCATCCCTCGTAGATTGTGAGCCCTCACGGGAAGGGTCCTCGCTCCTCCTGTACCAGTCGCTGTAACATTGTGTTCAAGATTATTGTAATTGTTCTTGTATGTATACCCCTTCTTCACATGTAAAGTGCCATGGAATAAATG
This sequence comes from Phyllobates terribilis, assembly GCF_046119375.1. Lineage (NCBI taxonomy): Eukaryota > Metazoa > Chordata > Amphibia > Anura > Dendrobatidae > Phyllobates > Phyllobates terribilis. Next base: position 279,017,719 of record NW_027362771.1, read on the forward strand.
GCGCTATTATAATAATAATAATAATAATAATAATAATAATAATATTATTTTAGGAGTTGGTCCATTTTATACCGACTCCACAGCCCTGGTGTCAGACAAACCTTTTAAGTAGTTTGTGTTTTCTGAATAACTAAACAGCACGTTTATTAAAAAGTGTCTGGACAAGAACTGTCAAAACAGTCAATTATGCAAACTACAGAGGAAAACCAGCATAACTTTTACATTAAAAAATGTAGAGAAATCACATTCGGAATGGTGGTGAACATTTTTTCACCGGTCAATTAGGTAAGACACATAAGACATCGATTGAGGTTGTCATTGCAAACACAACATGCACTTTAACTGTGAGCCGTACAATGGTTCAGCCGGCAGTTATCTCGACAAACTCTCCCATACACAGAAGCACTCTCTGCTGACTGCTCCTGTAGTCTCTTCGAGAGAGCCGCTGCCAGACTTCTCTGGCGGTGGCTTACCTCTTAGAGAACAAAGTGATCGGCCTACCAAGATCAGACATGCAATATCCTTATCTACTCTGGCATCATCTATTGGGGGTGAGCCGGGGCCCCCATACACAATAGACTGTCAAACGAACCCATCGATATTGGCGAATTTAGCAGACTTAAGTGTAATGTACCGTATATTCCGGCGTATAAGACGACCTGGTGTATAAGACGACCCCCCTACTTTCCTGTTAAAATATAGAGTTTAGGATATATTCACCGTATAAGACTACCCCTTTTCCAACGCATACCAAACACCGGTAAAAATTAAAAAAAAAACAGATTTGAATTTAACATGGTCCTTTTTTAATTTAAATTCTTATGACATGCAGGTATATAGCAGGAAAACTGTCACTCATAAACATATTAAAATAGGGGGGACCCCACGTCATTTTTTGGGGGGGTTCCCCATTCTAATAGCTAGTAAAGGCTAGGTATTCAGCTGGGGGCTGATATTAGTAGCCTGGGAAGCTCCGTGGGTATTACCCCCTTCCCAGACTTCAAACATCTGCCCCAGCCGTCTGCTTAACCTCCGCTAGAGACTATAATGATGGTGGATCCCACGCCAATTTTCTTTTTAAAAAATCCTTTATTTTAACACTAAATGACAATTGAGGGGTTAATAAAGATGCAGTCCCTAAATTATTATTAATTTTGTAATTAATTTTTCCCAAAAATGTTGACGTGGGCTTCGCCATATTTTTGTGTCCAGCCAGGTACAGCAGGCAGGAACGGGCTGCCCCCAACCACCAGCTGCCTATTTGTACCTGGCGGACACAACAATATAGGGAAGCCCTTTTTTTTTTTAATTATTTCATGAAATCTTTTTTTTTTTAATTATTTCATGATATAATTAAAAAAAAAAAGACGTGGGGCTTCGCCCTATTTTTGTGTCCAGCCAGGTACAACTAGGCAGCTGGGGGCTGGAATCTGCAGCGCAGGGAGGCCCAAGCTTTCTGGGCCCCCCCCCGCTGCAAATTGCAGTCCGCAGCCACCCCGGAAAATGGCGCGTTCATAGAAGCGCCATCTTCTGGCGCTGTACCCAACTCATCCAGGGCCCTGGTGCGGTGGCTCACTGGGTAATAAAGGGGTTAAGGCCAGCTTGGCATTATCAGCTGGCCCTAAGCCTGAAATTCATGGGGTCACGCCAATATTAGACATGACCGCCATGAATTTCTAGTAAAGTAATTAAAAAAAACACAAACACCCAGAATAAAGTCCTTTAATTGAAATAAAGACACAATCCTTTATTGTTCTAAATTAAACCATACTTACCATCACGCCCATTCCAGCTGAAGCCAACGATCTCCTGCAATAAAAGTAAAATAATAAAGCAACCTCATCCTTACCTTTCCATGGTTCCCAGGACAGCTTCAGCTCTGCTACATCGAGATGACAGGCTGGACCGCAGCAGAACGCCGCCATCCAGCCTGTCATCCCGCAGACACTGAGAAGCGCAGGCATGCTTGTGCTCCTCAGTGTCTGACTGTGACGGCATCCAGATGAGCCGAGATCATGTCCAATGAACTCGGCTCACCTCATGCACGTCACTGACAGCGTGGGAAAATTCTCCTGCTCCCCGCATGCGCAGTAGAAGTTTCCCACGCTGTCAGTGACGGACGTCCAGGAGGTGAGCTGAGTTCATTGTCGGCTCATCTTTATGCCGTCACAGCCAGACACTGAGGAGCGCAAGCATGCCTGCTCTTCTCAGTGTCTGCGGGATGACAGGCTGGATGGCGGCGTTCTGCTGCGGTCCAGCCTGTCATCTCGATGTAGCAGAGCTGAAGCTGTCCTGGGAACCATGGAAAGGTAAGGATGAGGTTGCTTTATTATTTTACTTTTATTGCAGGAGATCGTTGGCTTCAGCTGGAATGGGCGTGACGTAAGTATGGTTTAATTTAGAACAATAAAGAATTGTGTGTTTATTTCAATTAAAGGACTTTATTCTGGGTGTTTGTGTTTTTTTTAACTTTTACTATGGGGTTAGTAATGGGGGTGTCTTATAGACGCCTCTCCATTACTAACCTGGGCTTGATGTCAGCTGGCATTATAAGCTGACATCAACCCCAACCCTATTACCCCCTGCCACCGCACCAGGGCAGCGTGGAAGAGCGAGGCTAAGTGCCAGAATTGGCGCATCCTATGAATGCGCCATTTCTGGGGCGGCTGACGGCTGGTGTTTCTAGCCTGGGAGGGGGCCAATATTCATGGCTCCCTTCCTGGGCTATTAATATCAGCCCCCAGCTGTCTGCCTAGCCTTTGCTAGCTATTAAATTAGGGGGGACCCCACTTCATTTTTTTTGGGGGGTCCCCCATTTTAATAGCTAGTAAAGGCTAGGTATTCAGCTGGGGGCTGATATTAGTAGCCTGGGAAGCTCCGTGGGTATTACCCCCTTCCCAGGCTTCAAACATTTGCCCCAGCCGTCTGCTTAACCTCCGCTAGAGACTAAAATTAAGGGGAACCCCACGCCAATTTTTTTTTAAATAAATCCGTTATTTTAACACTAGATGACAAGTACAGTAACCAGCACTGTCACTGTACTTCATATATATGTGACTGACATGTTTCTATCTATCTAATCTATGTGTGATGCTCTATCTTTCTGTTATAAATTGTCGGGTACAGATGCTGAATTGCCGGCCGGCTTTCTTAAAGAGACGGTGCATGAAAACACTATTATTTGTTTTAATAAATCCTTTACACTAAATGACAAGTACAGTAAGCAACACTGTCACTGTACTTCATATATATGTGACTGACATGTTTCTATCTATCTAATCTGTGTGTGAAGCTCTATTCTTTCTATTCTAAATTGTCGGGTGCCGGCTTATGCCGCTGCTGAATTGCCGGCTTTTCATATATTGTCACAGAAGCGATGCGAACTTCCCTGCTCCGGACACAGCGCAGCGCTTCTGTGACAAGTGAAAGCTGTCGGCACAGAAGCCCTGCGCTGTGTCCGGAGCTGGGAATACGCAGCGATGTGTCAGTTTCAGCACAGAAGCGCTGACTGTCTGGACCTACCGCCGCCGTATTTTAACTCCCTCCACCTTATATTAACTCCGACATGGCAGGGATACGGCCACGGCAGCTTATTAACACCCCCAGAGTATCCCCGCATGTCAATTTCTGAAAGTTCAAAAGCATTACCGGCGTATAAGACGACTCCAGACTAGACAGAAGATTTTTCAGTCTTCAAAAGTCGTCTTATACGCCGGAATATACGGTATATGACATGTGCAAAAAGTTCACCCTGTGTTTGTGTGGGTTTCCTCTCACATTCCAAAGATATACTGATAGGGAATTTAGATTGTGAGCCCCTAGTGGGGACAGCGATGATAATGTCTGTGAAACCCTGCGGAATACGATGGCGCTATATAAGTTAATAAATAAAAATAATAAGCATCCAGGCTTTAATCGTCCCAAGCTCCTGTGTGAATGGAACTGTGGTCACACATGCAGACCACGATCCACTCACACAGGAAGCTTGGAACCCTCTTTCCCAGATCAGTCGGGGTCTCAGCACTAGGGCCCTCAGTGTTCTTACAATAATCACCTATGTTGTAATTTATGGGAGAACCTGTAATAAATATTATTGTGAACACTAAATGATAAAAAAAAATGAGTAGCGTTAGTGTAAATTGATTCACATGTCCTATTCCATCAGCCGCAACAGCGGTTCTGCGGACACTGTCGGGCCACAGGAGTGCCGCCTCGTAACTGACAACGGCGGCTTCCTTTGGATAGGCCGGTCTGTGATATCATTGTTGCGACATGACAAACGTGATGTTGAGGCCGGGTAATTAAAAACCAAGCAGGGTAACAGCAGGTAACGTTCGGTACTCACTCTCGTGCGGTGGCCATAAACCACTGGTATGGCCAATAAATAGGATTTGCACCATCTCTAACACTGAGAAATTACAATAGTGCCACATAAATTCTACGGCACAGCTGGCAAAGAAGCCACGTCTTTAGGAACCCAAGAATAATATGCCCCCAATGTAGTTTATTTAAAATAATGAGATAATAAATGCATACCTGATTCACATCTGTCGCCTTGACACCAACTTGTTCCAGTAGGACTTTTATTGGATCAATGCACTGATTGAACAGCGATGAACAGATAAGCTCAAATCGAGCCCTGAGAAAAATCAATTGCATAAATAGAAAAAAAAGAGGGTAAGAGGGGTAACCAGATTTAAAGACTAAAAAAAAAACAGAACAAAAATACTTACTAATTATTAAAGGATTATAACAACTACCATATATGACGTATTAATATTATATGCTAATACTTTATAACATGTGGAAGCTCCAAGAGTCATATGTTGGAACTTCTTCTGTACTGGGCGGTCCCACGATATGCAGAACATCTCCCACCGGTCATTCACCCGCCGTGAATAATTTCTGTATTGAAATTGACCTGCATTACAGATGTTTTAACTCTGAAGCATGTCAAGTTATTCTACAAATTTCCGCAATAGAGTGTACCCTTTGCAATGTATTGATTGATAGCTGCAATAAAATCCACAATCTACAACAGATTCTTTCTGCCAAATGTATATCTACCCATCGACTACAAAATCCAATTACATCCTACAATAGAGCAAAACACAGAACAAAAATGATAACCTTACCTAGAAACATTGCACTCAAAATCAATGCCATCATACAATGAATCCACAAAACAATTGGCACTTCCTAAATTGGACAAAGAATGCTTGGCCAGATCAGCACTATTCATTAGTTTCATCATTGCTCGGGCATTTCCGATGATGTCTTGTTTGTATGACCTATCCAGGGAGAAAAACAAAAAAACACAAAACACATTATAAAACTTCTTTACCACTCACCTCCCCAGTATATTTTATTCAGTAAATATAAAGTTCACCAAAATTAAGTCTTAGGGCAGTTTTAGTTTGGGTTCACACATATAAGGCATGTAATTTCTGCTTGTACGATTACATCCTGACTAAAATAAGTGAAATTCTTTCTGCAATAAGCCATTTAAAAAGGATATTACTGTACATTACCCACTATATAGTTAGCTGTATAGCAGATAATCACCTCCTTAATCACTGGAGCTATGCAAGGCCTTATTTTTTGCATGTCGAATACTATTCTCTTTACAGCGTTTACCATACAGGTTAATTCATTTTACAGTATTATTCAAAAGTTTTAGGCAGGTGTGAAAAAAATGCTGCAACGTAAGAATGCTTTCAAGAATACAAGTCTTAATAGTTTAATTTGATTAATTAATTAACAACATGCAAAGTGAATGAACAAAAGAAATCCAATTCAAAGCATTTGGTGTGACCGCCCATTGCCTTTAAAACAGCATCAAAGAATCAATTCTTCTAGGTACACTTACACACAGTTTTTGTGGAAACTCGGAATGGAGGTTATTCTAAACATCTTGGAGAAATCACTACAGCTATTCTGTGTATTTAGACTTGAACAAATCTTTGTCACTTCATGTAATCCCAGACAGATTCAATCATGTTGAGATCAAGGTCTGTGGAGGCGATATCATCACTTCCAGGACCCCTTGTTTTTTTTATTACACTGAAAATCGTTCTTTATTGACTATATGTATAGATTTGTTGTCCTGCTGCAGAATATGTTTGGAGCCAATATGATACCTCCCTGATAGTAATGGGATTAACAAGGCTACGGTTAGGTGGATTCATAACTGGCTCACTGATCGTGCTCAAAGAGTGGTGATAAATGGTTGCACATCCAATTGGAAGTGTTTTTCAAGTGGGGTACCACAAGGCTTGGTCCTGGCCCCAGTGTGGTTCAACATTTTTATAAATAGTTTAGATAAGGGAACTGAAGGTAAACTAATCAAATTTGCAGACGATGCAAAGCTAGGAGGTATGGCTAACATTCTAGAAGACAAAGGATTCAGAAGGATCTAAATAACCTTGAACAATGGGCAGCGAGTAATAGAATGGTATATAACAGGGAGAAATGAAAGATTTTACAACTGGGCAAGAAAAACGAAAATTAAATCTACAGAGCGGGAGGAGTAGAATTAAGCAACAGCACATGTGAAACAGACTTGGGTAAACTAATAGAAAACAGACTGCACATGAATCAACAGTACGGTGCAGCAGCAAAAAAAGCAAACACAGTTCTGGGATGTATTAAGAGAAGCATAGAGTCTAGATCACGTGAAGTAATTATCCCCCTCTATTCCTCCTTGGTCAGGCCTCATCTGGAATACAGTGTTCAGTTCTGGGCACCATATTTTAGAAAAGTCATTGAAAAACTGGAGCAAGTTCAGAGATGAGCTAAAAGGAAGGTGAGCGGACTGCAAAGTATGTCCTACGAGGAACAGTTATAGGATCTGAGAATGTTTAGCTTGCAAAAAAGAAGGCTAAGAGACTTAGCTGTTTACAAATATCTGAAGGGATGTCACATTGTAGAGGGATCATCCTTATTCTCATTTTCACATGGAAACACAAGAAGCAATGTAATGAAACTGAAAGGGAGAAGATACAGATTAGATATTAGAAAAAAACTTTTTGATAGTGAGGGTGATCAATGAGTGGAACTGGCTTCCATGAGAGGTGGTGAGTTCTCCTTCAATGGACGTCTTCAAACAGAGGCTGGACAGACATCTATCTGAGATGGTTTAGTGATCCTGCATTGAGTAGGGGGTGGGACATGATGACCGTGGAGGTCCCTTCCAACTCTAACATTCTATGATGCTGCATGATGGATTTGTATCTTGCCTGTATTTCTCAGCACTGAGGACACCAAAAAATGGGCAACACTGAGGACTGTAGGTGCAGTGTTTGGCCACGAAAACTTAGTGCAGTAGATTAAAGACATCATGCTTACTTTCCTTTAAAAATCAAAAGATGTCCAGCAGTGCCATCAGCACAGAACTGGCAACTATTATAACTTCTCGTGGAAGCCTGTTCCATTCATCTAATCTGTATCTTCTCCCTTTCAGTTTCATTCCACTGCTTCTTGGGTTTCCATGTGCAAATGAAAATAAGGATGATCCCTCTATACTATGACATCCCTTCAGATATTTGTAGACAGCTATTAATCCTCCTCTTATCCTTATTTTTTGCAAGCTAAACATTCCCAGATCCTTAAACATACCATTGTGGTAGCTCTTCTCTGAACTTGCTCCAGTTTTTCAACGTCTTTTTTAAAATGTGATGCCCAGAACTGGACACAGTATTCCAGATGGGGCCTGACCAAGGAGAAGTAGAGGGGGATAATTACTTCAAGTGATCTAGACTCTGTTTCTCTTAATACAACCCAGAACTGTGTTTGTTTGTTTTTTGCTGCTGCATCGCACTGTTGACTCATGTGCAGTCTGAGATCTATTAGTTCACCCAAGTTTTTTTCACACATGCTGTTGCTTAGTTCTATTCCTCCCATTCTGTAAATGTTATTTTCATTTTTCTTGCCCAGATGTAGAATCTTGCATTTCTCCCTGTTAAATACGATTCTATTAGTCGCTGCCCATTGTTCAAGCTTATCTAGATCCTTCTGAATCCTGTCTTCTTTAGTGTTAGCTATGCCTCCTTGCTTTGCATAGTCTGCAAATTTGATTAGTTTACCTTCAATTCCCTTATCTAGATCATTAATAAAATTGTTGAACAACACTGGGGCCAGGACCGAGCCTTGTGGTACCCCACTTGAAACACTCTTCCAATTGGATGTGCAACCATTTATTACCAATCAGTGGTACCCAGCTACACCCATCTAATGTCCGGAGAAGTCTGGCCAGCAAGCAGTCTTTGTGGAAGAATTGCGGCCAAAAACCCATAATGACATAGAAACAAGGCCAAGTAACTCAACTATACATGAAAACATGGGAACCAGGATTCAGAAAGATGACATCAGGTGCTCTGGAACAATGGGTCAAAAGTATGAAATATTTGGCTGTAATAGAAGGCATCCTGTTGTGTATGGGCTGGAGGGTGATGCAATAATGAGTGCAGTGCCTTCACAGTGAGTTTCTTTTGAGTTTGGGGCTACATTTCAGCAAATGGGCTCAGCTCCTTTAGTCAGACTACAATATATTTCATTACTGCTTTCTGTAGGTTTTTAAAAAAGACTGTTCAATTGCCTCATATTGGAAATTAGAGCAGTGACCCAGTTTTACATAAAAACGTAACATCAGCTGGGGAATGCATAGTAAATGTACCTGCTGTTCAATACTTATATGCACAAGTTAGTCTAAGGTGAAAAAAGAGGGACTAGGAATCAGTGGAATAAAACATGCAATTGCTATGAAATTGCCAGCTAGTATTTAATACTTATGCACAACCAGTGGGTCGCTGTAAGTACGAAAAAGCACAGAGTTTAAGTGTCTCCCAGATTTTTCAATGGAGTACAGAGCCTAGCTTGGCTGCTGCTGTCAAATAATAAACGCATTAGCGCATAAATAAAACAATTAGACATAAAAGCCAGGGAAACTGCGGAAATTCTCACTTTCCCTACATGTATTTTTTCGCAGTCTGCAGCACTGACTTTGGGAAGCCCATGATGCTCAATCCCTGGAAAATTTGCACAAAAAGGCTAATAAAATAAGTCCTGGCTCCAGAATGCAAGCTCTGATAAGTATTATCCCGTTCTCTATAACTGGCAGCACATTTCAAGGCGTTAGGGCCAAATCACACCTTATAGATAAAACCATATTCACATTTGCATGAAGTTGTGTGGATCCGTACCAACCAGAAGTTATTTAGAAAGAGAGATGGAAGACATCTAAAAGAGGACCTTCTCCATAAAGTACAATGGATTATAGTAAAAAAAAAAAAAAAAAAAAGCAGCTTTAGAATAAAGCATGAATAATATAACTTACCTCTGAAATTCAGATGCAAGGTACTGAGCTAAGGCTTCTGTAAAACACACTCCTCCAATAGTATCATAAGTCTTTGTGGCAAGGACTCGGTATATTCCGCTGTTAACTTCTATCATAGTGACAGACAGGGATGTACCCCCCAGTTTGTATACCAAAACATTGCTGTAAGTAAGGAAAGCACAACGACACATGAACACCTTACAGTCACACTTCTATAAACTAAAGCTGGGGGACATGTAACACCATGGACCATGATTGGTTGAGGTCCACCAAGAAGTTAGTCAAGGAAGAAGAAAAAGCAGCATGTGTGACAAGGACATACAAATGTTATTGCTTAAATAGCATAGTAATACGGAAATGGAATCTGGCAATATAGGGCAAGCTACTGTACCTTTTACCCATGGGTGAATCTTGTCCAATTGAATAGGCCAACAGAGCCGCAGAGGGTTCATGAACCAAACGCAGTATATTAAATCCAGCAGATGCTGCTGCTTCCCTGGATTACAGATAAGACAGTAATTAATGGTACTGCACTTACACTATTGCTGATCGATCACAATATCGAGCTCACAGGTTACACGAAGGTTATTATCTGGCCTCCGCTATTTCAGTGTAGTAATGTCTTCCAACTGTTCCAAAGTGTGTGACCGAAGGAGTAGTATACACAGATAGCGGATATAGATGTGATGGTGAGGAGTGTTTGTGTATGACTACATGACACCGCTGTCCTAACGACTAACTCTGTACAAACTGCTGCTTCAACAATCAGGAGTCGTGTGTAAGGTAGCATTCACATTCTGCAGCTGTGAAGCAGGTGAAAACTGCAGCAGTTCTGAACGACTGCAGTCTTTTTATGGCTTCATGCAAAGTCACGATATTATAAGAAAACTGCTGATTCACCAGCAAACTGCACAGCTTTGAGTATTAGCCTAACCATTAGTATACTGTACTGCTGTAGATGATAGTATGGATCACTTTCTTACCCAAGAGCTTTTTTCTGATTTTCACCAAAATCAAACGGCACAGTGATAACCACATCATTGACATCAGATCCTAAAGCAGATTGGGCCGTCTCTAAGGAGCAATACCAAATTTTGGTCAGCGTGAAACAGACAATAAGGGACATCACTGTGAAAATGGTTCATCGGTACCTTTCATTTTACTGAAGATCAGTTTGGCAACATCTTCTGGACTCACAAGTTTCACGATGTCCCCTGTGTCAATTTCATATCGGAGTTTCCCTCCTTTTTCAACCACCTGCAATTATAAAATAAGTATTTTACAGCCAATGTATATAAAGGTGGTAAACACAAGAAAGTCTAACCTAACGGGATTGTCCAGCTTTAATGCTTTACTGTCATTTTATATAACTGTTCATATGTCAGTCATGTCAGAGGTTTCGATCAGTGGTGGTGCAAGTGTCAAGAGCCCTACAGATCACTAACATGAAGGTATACTTGCTATTGCAATGCAGGGAATTTACGTCTGCAGCACAATCAATTCATTTATGCCAGTAGAATAAAAATAAATGCAATGTGTTCACATCCAAGACATTTCATCTCAACAAAAACTGATCTATCATGGTTTTGCAGGGCAATAATGTATGCATGCTGATATACATGTGCATCTCACTAAATTAGAATATCAAAAAGTTAATTTATTTCAGTTCTTCAATACAAAAAGTGATACTCATATTATATAGAGTCATTACAAACAGAGTGATCTATTTCAAGTGTTTATTTCTGTCAATGTTGATGATTCTGGCTTATAGCCAAAGAAAACACAAAAGTCATTATCTCAGTAAATTAGAATACTTTACAACAACAGCTTGAAAAATGTTTTTAAAATCCAAAATGTTGGCCTCTGAAATGTATATTCAGTAAATGCACTCAGTACTTGGTCGGGGCTCCTTTTGCATCAATTACTGCATCAATGCAGCGTGGCATGGAGGCGATCAGCCTGTGGCACTGCTGAGGTGTTATGGAAGCCCAGGTTGCTTTGATGGCAGTCTTCAGCTCGTCTGCATTGTTGGGTCTGGTGTCTCATCTTCCTCTTGACAATACACCATAGATTCTCTATGGGGTTAAGGTCAGATGAGATTGCTGGCCAATCAAGCACAGTGATACTGTAGTTTTTAAACCAGGTATTGGTACTTTTGGCAGTGTGGACAGGTGCCAAGTCCTGCTGGAGAATGAAATTTCCATCTCCAAAAAGCTTGTCGGCAGAGGGAAGCAAGAAGTGCTCTAAAATTTCCTGGTAGACGGCTGCTCTGACTTTGGTCTTGATAAAAAACAGTGGACCTACACTAGCAGATGACATGGCTCCCCAAACCATCACTGATTGTGGAAACTTCACACTAGACCTCAAGCAGCTTGGATTGTGTGCCTCTCCACTCTTCCTCCAGACTCTGGGATATTGATTTCCAAATGAAAATTGGAACTCTGGGACCTTGTGGAGTGTGTCAATGACTGCCTTCTGGACATCTGTCAAGTCAGTAGACTTCTCCATGATTGTGGAGCCTACTGAAACAGACTAAGGGACCTTTTTAAACGCTTAGGAAGCCTTTGCAGGTGTTTTTTGTTAATTATCCTAATTTACTGAGATAATAACTTTTGTGTTTTCATTGGCTGTAAGCCATAATCATCAACATTAACAGAAACAAAACACTTGAAATAGATCACTCTGTTTGTAATGACTCTATATAATATATGAGTTTTCCTTTTTGTATTGAAGAACTGAAATAAATTAACTTTTTGATGATATTCTAAATTAATGAGATGCACCTGTATGTAGAATGCATGTACACTTACCTGACTGTTCAATCATGCATTCGTGTGCAGTGAAAGCCAAGGTTGCAAAGGTGGCACTGCATGTGACCACTGCCTCCAATACAGCCACCAAAAGCAAAAGGGTTTACATGTGCTCCTATTCCACACTGTCTGTTAAACCCTTAATGATGCAGCCAATTACTGATTTTGTGCTCATTTTCTTCCCCCATAATATTTTCGTATGAGAGCTTGATTGTTTTGCAAGACAAATGACGGTTTTGAATAAAGATTTTTTTTTTTAGGTTAGGACGATGGTACCCTGAATTTCGTAGGTTTCACCTCATAATATCATTTGATGTTTAAATGTGAACTTCCATGTTGGAGTTTCTTTTTTAATTCGTAATTAATGTTAAAATTAGTGAGTAAATCAATACTCATGCAGGACCTAAAAGAATAGGAAACCATAACAGCCATCTACTTACCGTACATTTGCTTTCAGACATGTGTTTCTGGGCGTATGGGTCCTCAGTGCTGGAATGGTATAAAAAAAAAAAAAAAAAAATAGTGCTTTACTTATCTGGTACTGATCAGAGTCTGTATACAGGTCAGAGCTGCAATCACAATTCTGCAGTCTTCATAGCTGCACATTATTTACAGCTCACTGTACACAGAGTTTGCTTCTGGGATCTTTATAGCTGCTGAGGCATTTTAGGAGCCCAGAAACTGGTTGGGATAGGTCTTAGGCTAAGCTCACATTAATTATTATTATTATTATTATTATTATTATTATTATTATACCATTCATTCCATGTCGCTTTACATGTGAAAAGGGGATATGCATAGCACAAACAATTACAATAAATTTTGAACAATACAAGTCGGCGACTGGTACAGGAGGAGCGAGGACCCTGCCCCTGAGCTCACAATCTACAGGGTGTCCAGTAATGATCTGTTAAAACGGATCCAGTAGCAATACATTCACAAAAAATTCTGCAGACAGTTTTTTTGTCCACCTGAAAAAAAACTAAGTTCAACTGGATCTGTTTTTTTAACATTGAAGTCTATGGAAAATGGATCCGTTACTTAGCCATCCGTTGTTCTCCCATTTGAAAAGGATAATTTTTCCACCTCCAGTAAGCGCAAAAAATGGATGGCTATTTAACGGATCCATTTTTCCATAGACTTCAATATTAAAAAAAAAAAACGCATAGAGGTGAAGTCATTTTTTTCAGGCGGACACAAAAGTTATGTCTGCACAACTTTTTTGTCAACGGATTGCTGCTGGATCCATTCTAACAGATGATTACTGGACATGTGGACATAGCCTTAGCTGACAACTGTTTCCACTGATAACCAGGAAAAGTTAGCACAAGTCTGGAACACAAGGAATGAAAACTGAATTGCATTATTGCTCTAGAAAATAGAAATAATTTGAGAATACTTAGTGCATAAATTTACCAATTCATGTGTACCCAGCAACCACGATAAGGAGACTCTCGTTGCTGGGACCCTATCGAGTGTGAATCCTCTCTTATACATGTAGGCTTTAGTCTATGGGAAGGTAGGATCCTGCTAGAATTAAAACCGCCTGAGCCTTATTTATGCGCATAGTATTCTCTATTATTTCTATTTTCTAGAGCAGTAATGCATTTCGTGTTTCATGTTTGCATACTATAGCGTTACAGAGTGTTACTTTATTTGTTATATATGGAGTTGGCTACTCTTAGTAAGCACCTGTACACACCTGTTTTCTGTTTGGAAGTGACTGTCAGGCTTTCTGACAGAGCACTCCACCCCTAAGCCTCAGACGGTTTTAATTACAGCAGGATCCTACCTTCCCATATATATGTAGGCTTCAGTCTAAGAGAGGATTCACACTAGATAGGTTCCTGGTAACGAGAATCGCCTTAGCGTGGCTGCCGGGTACACATGAATTGGCCAATGTATGCGCCAAGTATTCTCAAATTATTTTTTTCTATTTTCTAGAGCAGTAATGTAATTCAAATGTCATATTTTATGTTTGCATACTACAGCACTACAGAGTGCTACTTTATTTGTTAGCTATATATGTATTCGGCTACTCTGAGTAAGCACCTGTTTTCTGTTTTGGAAATGACGGTCAGTCTTTTGATATTTGGAACACAATAAAGGCTGAAACACTGTACAATATAAGTGAAGCAATGTATCTGCAAAGTTATACTCTTAGGCCACGGCCCCACTATCAGTGTTTGGTCAGTACTTTTTCTCAGGAGTGGGAGCCAAAACCAGGAGTGGGTGATAAATGTAGAATTGGCGACTTGTTTCTATTATACCTTTTCTCTGATTGTTTTTCACCTGGTTATGGCCCCCACTCCTGAGAAAAAATACCGATTGAATACTGACCGAACACTGATAGTGGGGCTGTGGCCTTAAAAGGGTTCTCTCATCTTCATTAGTAGATAAAATTGCAAATTACTAGTAAATATAAGCAAATTTGCAATTTACCTTTAATTAAAAATACTCTCCTTTCTCAAGAACAGATGGATTTTTAATTTTATACTGTACAGTTGGTTGCCAAAGTTACTGGCCACCCTGAGATCTTAATGTGGCTACTTGGCTGACCAAGTAGCTTACTTATTCTTCAGCGCTGTTACTCATGATTTAGAGCCGGCTCATGTCACTCTGAAGCTTATTTTATACTACAAAGGCAAAGCTGTCTCTGCCAGCAGCATGGGAGAATGCTCAGTTCAGACCAGTGGTGCGACCATGCCACAGGCCCAAACCGAACGGTCTATCTTCAGGAGCACACTACCCCCCTACCAAACAAGAAGCTGGGAGGCAGAGAAGCAGCGTGCTCCTGAAGAAAGAGTAGTCAACACTTAAGTAGATAAAACTATATATGAACCAGATTTCTATATGTGAGACAATAATAATAATCTTTATTTTTATATAGCGCTAAAATATTCCGCAGCACTTTACAGACATTATGGGCACTGTCCCCATTGGGGCTCACAATGTAAATTCTCTATCAGTATGTCTTTGGAGTGTGGGTGGAAGCCGGAGGAAACCCACGCAAACACGGGGAGAACATACAAACTCCTTAAAGATGTTGTCCTTGGTGGGAATAAGTTTATACATTATTATAACTATCTTTTCTAGACGATAACAATTTTCTTACCTCCTTCCCAAAATCTGTTTTACTTTTACCACAGTATTTGTTGCATTTCTTACTCGACTTTGTTTTGCTGCTAGACCAACGATCTGTAAAAATGAGAAAAATGGCATCAACCATAATAAAGAAAGTCCAAATATTCAAAAATATGCCAGACGTGCATCCTTACCACTTCATTCTCCAAGTACCCAACCACTGCAGGTGTAACTCTGTCACCTGCGTCATTGGCCACCACATCAGCACGGCCATCCTGGAAGAACAAAGAGCTACATGTCATATCCATGTATTGTAAAATAACAAATGCAATAGCTGGTAAATAATGAAACTGTAGGGCTAATTGGGCTTTATTCACATAACAGCTGTATTAATTGAGCCAAAGACAGAATAAAAGGCTAAACATATGGCTTCCAGATAAGGTCACAATACAGCTGTGTGTATGAAACACAAAGGGAACCTGTCACCTCGAGAAATGACATTTACCTATAGATATAGAGGTAATCGTCAGGTAAATGGCGTTTAAACCCTGGAAGAGCAGCTACAGGTGGAAAATGAACTTATCTTCCCTGTAGCCACTCACAGGGCAGTGGAGGGAACGGTTGCAGTCACCACTCGCTTCACAGTGAGTGCGCCTATAATCACTCCCCAGCACTTAGATTGACAGCCTGCACTGCAGCGCATGTATGAAAAGCAATAGTGTCAAAGTGTTGGGGAGTGATCACAGCCATGCTCACTGAGTAGTGAGTGGTGACTGGACCTCCCCTTGCCCCGCCCCGATGACTGGAAGTGAGTGGCTACAGGGAGAATAAAACGTCATTTTCTCCCTGTAGCCACTCTTCCAGTAAGCAGGCTACTAAGCCTTTAAATGTTCTTTAACTGCATATTAACTCTTTATCTGCAGGTAAATAGTGTTTCTCAAGGTGACAGATTCCCTTTAACACTATAGATTACGACCTATATAAATGCATTCTATATGTTGGAATAGGTTTCGGGCCTATTTCAAGATTTTTTCCAATTGCTACCTAGTAACTTAGTGATTATAAGGCAATCAACCCAAAGTCGTTCTGACATGATCTATTGTTTCTGGGTATTAACCATTTCAGGCAAGAGACCATCTGACTATGACCACTCAATGATTGACAGCCTTACCTGAAGGAGCAGGTATACAGAAACAGCTGTCAATCACTATATAGGACCGCCCACTGGACTCCTAAGTATAGAGAGCAGGGATTTCAATCAATACAAGTTATACTGAATCTGTTCCTATAAAGCGATATAATAATCAGCTCTATATCATGCTGCGGCAGAATTTTCCTAGTCACAAGTCTCCTTGAGCCACATTGCAATGAAACATCTTAGAAAGGAACCCGCAAAAAATAAACAAACTACGGAAGTAAATGCACAACCAATTCCCTTTCTATCAAGCGAATAGTCACCAATTTCATCACTGGGGGACATAGGCTAAGACCCCCACGACTGCTATCAGCACTAAAGTGCAACTGCACCTTCAAGTAACATTTCAAAATAAGCTGTCGTGTGTGTGACAATATTTCTGCCCGTTGTGCTCCTTGTATCCTGCCCTTTACAGCAGTCTCTCTTTTATTGCCCTGCCTTCATAGGACTTTTATAGGCAGCAGATGTCATTTGATCTCTCACTGAAGACAAATAAAGAGAGTGAGCCGTTTTGGAGAGGTTAAAGGGAATCTGTCACCCCCTGGCACTTATCTGACCTCTACTATGGGCATACAGGTGATAGAAATGTGAATCTATACTTACCTGTATGGCCCATAGTAGAGGTTTGCTTGCTTTGAAATTGCTTTTTACAAGCTTCCCGTCCGGGGGACACCAAGAAATCCCCACCTATCTACTTCATTTCCATATTCCCCCCTCCCCTGCACATCATAGGGCCCTGTGACGTGCACTCTTCTTGTCCACATCCCGCACATGCCTAAAGCGACTGGCGTGCTTTTTTTTTTGCTCCCGAACCCATTGTTCCCTGCAGTGGTCTAATGCGCATGCGGTACAGTGACTCCCCAGTGCCTACGCACTAGACCACTGCAGGGAAAAATGGGTCCAGGAGCAAAAAAAAAAAAAAAAGCACGCCTCACGTTATAGGCGCTTTACGCATGTGCGGGATGTGAACAAGAAGAGTACACGTCACAGGGCCCTGTGATGTGCAGGGGAGGGGGGGGGGGATATGGAAATTAAGCAGATAGGTGGGGATTTCTTGGCGTCCCCCGGACGGGAAGCTTGTCAAAACTGAATAAAAAACAATTTCAAAGCAAGCAGACCTCTACTGTGGGCGATACAGGTGAGTATAGATTTACTTCTCTATAACCTGTATGCCCATAGTAGAGGTCTGATCTCTCTCAGGGGGTGACAGATTCCCTTTAATGATCAGCGCAGGAGACAAGAAGTGACTAGTGTGGAAGAGATACATAAGGCAGATGACATTGCTTCTTCTCTTTGCTTGTACCATTGATTTAGGAGAAGCATGAAATAGAGCAGCTCATAGAGAGGAGGACATGGCGCTCCTGACATTGTGCAGATGAGTGTGAGCACAACCTGCAGAGCCCCTCAGTGGTGGTCTCAGCTTATGGATCCGACCCATCCTGCCCCCACAATGCAGAGATCTGTCTGCTCAATACGATCTCCTACAGGACAGAGGCAGCACGTGCACTGGGGCCCTGAGACATGTGGGGCCCCATGCTCCCTCTAACACCTATGGGAACACAGGATAGTTCGGGGCTAGTACAGATTCTGCACCGAGGCCAGGACCCCCACGCATCTGCCCCATAGGAAGGGACCCTTCGTGCAGAGCACCTACTGCAGTGAGCACCAGGGTGCCGGCATCGGTGCATGGCTGTAATAGGCCACTGTAGATACATTCCTATGGTCTAATAGCGATCGTCCACAGATAACACTCCCTCCCGCTGATTACCTTATACACGGCAGCACAGGCACACGTGCAGCCCAAATGCACACCGATCGCCGCCATGCCGGTGTCTGGCACTATAGACAGTCCTCCCCAGCCAATGCGGACACGACTGTGTGTATAGGACTGCGAGATGCAGCAGCCAATGGAGGATCGGAGAAGGATCACATGGGTGATTACGGCTCTAGAAGCCAACCAATCAGAAGGTGATATAGAAGGGGCGTGGCTATACGTCCCGTTACTTGACGCTGTTTCCGGTGTGACGTCACTGGCTGTGTAGGACAGTGCTGCTGTGCCGGCCAATATGATGCGTGTGACGCGCGTGTCTGTGAGGACTGCATGGAGGTGTCTGGGGCTGGGCCTGTTCTGGGCTCTGTCAGTGAGAGCAGCTCCTCAGGCAGAGTGTGAAGGTGAGGCAGGTGTGCTCAGTGCTGCATGGCCTGCTGACCTGTGTGCTGCGTGTAGTGCCAGCAGTGTGCATGGCTCTGTGGTCAGTGAGAGACACCATGGCCTCGTCCTATCAGACGGCTGTCCGAGGTCACATGACACGCACTGCTGAAAACGGACACATGGGGCCTAGTCCTGAGCATGGGCGTCTGCGCATGTTTGTCGAGTGTTCCCTAAGCAGCGTCCCTTGTTATATGGAAACTAAGACCACAGAGCTATAATGGAGGCAAATCCTCCGGGGCTCAGGTCATATGATCATAATCCCTGCACCGTGTTATTGTCCACAGCACAGATAGGGCTAGATCATAATCCCTGCACCGTGTTATTGTCCACAGCACAGATAGGGCTAGATCATAATCCCTGCACCGTGTTATTATCCACAGCACAGATAGGGCTAGATCATAATCCCTGCACCGTGTTATTGTCCACAGCACTGATAGGGCTAGATCATAATCCCTGCACAGTGTTATTGTCCACAGCACAGATAGGGCTAGATCATAATCCCTGCACCGTGTTATTGTCCACAGCACTGATATGGCTAGTTCATAATCCCTGCACAGTGTTATTGTCCACAGCACAGATAGGGCTAGATCATAATCCCTGCACAGTGTTATTGTCCACAGCACAGATAGGGCTAGATCATAATCCCTGCACAGTGTTATTGTCCACAGCACAGATAGGGCTAGATCATAATCCCTGCACAGTGTTATTGTCCACAGCACAGATAGGGCTAGATCATAATCCCTGCACGGTGTTATTGTCCACAGCACTGATATGGCTAGATCATAATCCCTGCACGGTGTTATTGTCCACAGCACAGATAGGGCTAGATCATAATCCCTGCACAGTGTTATTGTCCACAGCACAGATAGGGCTAGATCATAATCCCTGCACAGTGTTATTGTCCACAGCACAGATAGGGCTAGATCATAATCCCTGCACCGTGTTATTGTCCACAGCACTGATATGGCTAGATCATAATCCCTGCACGGTGTTATTGTCCACAGCACAGATAGGGCTAGATCATAACCCCTGTACGGTGTTATTGTCCACAGCACTGATAGGGCTAGATCATAATCCCTGCACCGTGTTATTGTCCACAGCACAGATAGGGCTAGATCATAATCCCTGCACCGTGTTATTGTCCACAGCACAGATAGGGCTAGATCATAATCCCTGCACCGTGTTATTGTCCACAGCACAGATAGGGCTAGATCATAATCCCTGCACCGTGTTATTGTCCACAGCACAGATAGGGCTAGATCATAATCCCTGCACAGTGTTATTTTCCACAGCACAGATAGGGCTAGATCATAATCCCTGCACAGTGTTATTGTCCACAGCACAGATAGGGCTAGATCATAATCCCTGCACAGTGTTATTGTCCACAGCACAGATAGGGCTAGATCATAATCCCTGCACAGTGTTATTGTCCACAGCACAGATAGGGCTAGATCATAATCCCTGCACAGTGTTATTGTCCACAGCACAGATAGGGCTAGATCATAATCCCTGCACAGTGTTATTGTCCACAGCACTGATATGGCTAGATCATAATCCCTGCACAGTGTTATTGTCCACAGCACAGATAGGGCTAGATCATAATCCCTGCGCAGTGTTATTGTCCACAGCACTGATATGGCTAGATCATAATCCCTGCGCGGTGTTATTGTCCACAGCACAGATAGGGCTAGATCATAATCCCTGCGCGGTGTTATTGTCCACAGCACTGATAGGGCTAGATCATAACCCCTGCGCGGTGTTATTGTCCACAGCACTGATAGGACTAGATCATAATCCCTGCACGGTGTTATTGTCCACAGCACTGATAGGACTAGATCATAATCCCTGCACGGTGTTATTGTCCACAGCACTGATAGGACTAGATCATAATCCCTGCACGGTGTTATTGTCCACAGCACTGATAGGACTAGATCATAATCCCTGCACGGTGTTATTGTCCACAGCACTGATAGGACTAGATCATAATCCCTGCACGGTGTTATTGTCCACAGCACTGATAGGACTAGATCATAATCCCTGCACGGTGTTATTGTCCACAGCACTGATAGGACTAGATCATAATCCCTGCACGGTGTTATTGTCCACAGCACAGATAGGACTAGATCATAATCCCTGCACGGTGTTATTGTCCACAGCACAGATAGGACTAGATCATAATCCCTGCACGGTGTTATTGTCCACAGCACTGATAGGACTAGATCATAATCCCTGCACGGTGTTATTGTCCACAGCACTGATAGGACTAGATCATAATCCCTGCACAGTGTTATTGTCCACAACACTTATAGAGCTACACGGTGACTATGTGATCATATACATTAGAGGGTTTCTTCCTTACTCGAGCCCGCGCGTTTTATCACCAAGCGCTGCTGTGATTCCTCTGGTCAAAGTTAAAATTTTAAGAGCATCAATTCGGGTGTTGATGACCTAAGGGAGTGAAGGAACAGAAAAGGATCTAAAAACACTGCTGCACCAATACTGAGGCAATACCAGTCTGATTAACTTACCAGGAAGATGTCTTTCTGTATTCCCATACATACATGTTGTCAGGGCCGGCTCCAGGTTTTTCTGGGCCCCGGGCGAAAGAGTCTCAGTGGGCCCCTTTAACACATACCACGATTCATGATGCGGAGAAATTATATATATATTATATATATATATACATACATACATACATACAGTACTGGCCAAAAGTATTGGCACCCCTGCAATTCTGTCAGATAATACTCGGTTTCTTCCTGAAAATGATTGCAATCACAAATTCTTTGGTATTATTCTCTTCATTTAATTTCTCTTCAATGAAAAAAACACAAAAAGAATTGTTCTAAAGCCAAATTGGATATAATTCCACACCAAACCTAAAAAAGGGGGTGGACAAAAGTATTGGCACCCTTTGAAAAATCATGTGATGCTTCTCTAATTGGTGTAATTAACAGCACCTGTAACTTACCTGTGGCACCTAACAGGTGTTGGCAATAACTAAGTCACACTTGCAGCCAGTTAACATGGATTAAAGTTGACTCAACCTCTGTCCTGTGTCCTTGTGTGTACCACATTGAGCATGGAGAAAAGAAAGAAGACCAAAGAACTGTCTGAGGACTTGAGAAACCAAATTGTGAGGAAGCATGAGCAATCTCAAGGCTACAAGTCCATCTCCAAAGACCTGAATGTTCCTGTGTCTTCCGTGCGCAGTGTCATCAAGAAGTTTAAAGCCCATGGCACTGTGGCTAACCTCCCTAGATGTGGACGGAAAAGAAAAATTGACGAGAGATTTCAACGGAAGATTGTGCGGATGGTGGATAAAGAACCTCGACTAACATCCAAACAAGTTCAAGCTGCCCTGCAGTCCGAGGGTACAACAATGTCAACCCGTACTATCGGTCAGCGTCTGAATGAAAAGGGACTGTATGGTAGGATACCCAGGAAGACCCCACTTCTTACCCCGAGACATAAGAAAGCCTGGCTGGAGTTTGCCAAAACTTACCTGAGAAAGCCTAAAACGTTTTGGAAGAATGTTCTCTGGTCAGATGAGACAAAAGTAGAGCTTTTTGGGAAAAAGCATCAATATAGAGTGTTCAGGAAAAAAAAAGAGGCATTGAAAGAAAAGAACACGGTCCCTACAGTCAAAAATGGCGGAGGTTCCCTGATTTTTTTGGGTTGCTTTGCTGCCTCTGGCACTGGACTGCTTGACCGTGTGCATGGCTTTATGAAGTCTGAAGACTACCAACAAATTTTGCAGCATAATTTAGGGCCCAGTGTGAGAAAGCTGGGTCTCCCTCAGAGGTCATGGGTCTTCCAGCAG
Source organism: Phyllobates terribilis (assembly GCF_046119375.1). Lineage (NCBI taxonomy): Eukaryota > Metazoa > Chordata > Amphibia > Anura > Dendrobatidae > Phyllobates > Phyllobates terribilis. Next base: position 279,040,177 of record NW_027362771.1, read on the forward strand.
GACAATGACCCAAAACACACTTCCAAAAGCACTATAAAATGGTTTTAGAGAAAGCACTGGAGACTTCTAAGGTGGCCAGCAATGAGTCCAGACCTGAATCCCATAGAACACCTGTGGAGAGATCTCAAAATGGCAGTTTGGAGAAGGCACCCTTCAAATATCAGGGACCTGGAGCAGTTTGCCAAAGAAGAATGGTCTACAATTCCAGCAGAGCACTGTAAGAAACTCATTGATGGTTACGGGAAGCGGTTGTTCGCAGTTATTTTGGCTAAAGGTTGTGCAACCCAGTATTAGGCTGAGGGTGCCAATACTTTTGTCCGGCCCATTTTTGGAGTTTTGTGTGAAATGATCAATGATTTGATTTTTGCTTCATTCTCTTTTGTGTTTTTTCCTTGCAAGCAAATTAAATGAAGATAATAATACCAAAGAATTTGTGATTGCAATCATTTTCAGGAAGAAACTGAGCATTATCTGACAGAATTGCAGGGGTGCCAATACTTTTGGCCAGCACTGTATATATATATATATATATATATATATATATATATATATATATATATATATATACAGTACAGACCAAAAGTTTGGACACACCTTCTCATTTAAAGATTTTTCTGTATTTTCATGACTATGAAAATTGTACATTCACACTGAAGGCATCAAAACTATGAATTAACACATGTGGAATTATATACTTAACAAAAAAGTGTGAAACAACTGAAAATATGTCTTATATCCTAGGTTCTTCAAAGTAGCCACCTTTTGCTTTGATCACTGCTTTGCACACTCTTGGCATTCTCTTGATGAGCTTCAAGAGGTAGTCACCAGAAATGGTCTTCCAACAATCTTGAAGGAGTTCCCAGAGATGCTTAGCACTTGTTGGCCCTTTTGTCTTCACTCTGCGGTCCAGCTACCCCAAACCATCTCGATTGGGTTCAGGTCTGGTGACTGTGGAGGCCAGGTCATCTGGTTAGCACCCCATCACTCTCCTTCTTGGTCAAATAGCCCTTACACAGCCTGGAGGTGTGTTTGGGGTCATTGTCCTGTTGAAAAATAAATGATGGTAAAACTAAACACAAACTGGATGGAATAGCATGCTGCTGCAAGATGCTGTGGTAGCCATGCTGGTTCAGTATGCCTTCAATTTTGAATAAATCCCCAACAGTGTCACCAGCAAAGCACCCCCACACCATCACACCTCCTCCTCCATGCTTCACGGTGGAAACCAGGCATGTAGAGTCCATCCGTTCACCTTTTCTGCGTCGCACAAAGACACGGTGGTTGGAACCAAAGATCTCAAATTTGGACTCATCAGACCAAAGCACAGATTTCCACTGGTCTAATGTCCATTCCTTGGGTTCTTTAGCCCAAACAAGTCTCTTCTGCTTGTTGCCTGTCCTTAGCAGTGGTTTCCTAGCAGCTATTTTACCATGAAGGCCTGCTGCACAAAGTCTCCTCTTAACAGTTGTTGAAGAGATGTGTCTGCTGATAGAACTCTGTGTGGCAATGACCTGGTCTCTAATCTGAGCTGCTGTTAATCTGCGATTTCTGAGGCTGGTGACTCGGATAAACTTATCCTCAGAAGTAGAGGTGACTCTTGGTCTTCCTTTCCTGGGGCGGTCCTCATGTGAGCCAGTTTCTTTGTAGCGCTTGATGGTTTTTGCAACTGCACTTGGGGACACTTTCAAAGTTTGCCCAATTTTTCAGACTGACTGACCTTCATTTCTTAAAGTAATGATAGCCACTCATTTTTCTTTACTTAGCTGCTTTTTTATTGCCATAATACAAATTCTAACAGTCTATTCAGTAGGACTATCAGCTGTGTATCCACCAGACTTCTGCACAACACACCTGATGGTCCCAACCCCATTTATAAGGCTTGAAATCCCACTTATTAAACCTGACAGGGCACACATGTGAAGTGAAAACCATTTCCGGTGACTACCTCTTGAAGCTCATCAAGAGAATACCAAGAGTGTGCAAAGCAGTCATCAAAGTAAAAGGTGGCTACTTTGAAGAACCTAGAATATAAGACATATTCTCAGTTGTTTCACACTTTTTTGTTAAGTATATAATTCCACATGTGTTAATTCATAGTTTTGATGCCTTCAGTGTGAATGTACAATTTTCATAGTCATGAAAATACAGAAAAATCTTTAAATGAGAAGGTGTGTCCAAACTTTTGGTCTGTACTGTATATATATATATATATATATTAGTACAATGCAAAGATTTCACTTCTTACATTACATGAGTGATATCTATTGTAAATTCCACAATAGCTCAGAAACCGGTGAATCGCTCCACACAGAATACTGGCCCCCATATAAGGCTCCATACGGAATACTGGCCCCCATATAAGGCCCCATGCGGAATACTGGCCCCCATATAAGGCTCCATACGGAATACTGGCCCCCATATAAGGCTCCATACGGAATACTGGCCCCCTTATAAGGCTCCATACGGAATACTGGCCCCCATATAAGGCTCCATACGGAATACTGGCCCCCATATAAGGCTCCATACGGAATACTGGCCCCCATATAAGGCTCCATACGGAATACTGGCCCCCATGTAAGGCCCCATATGGAATACTGGCCCCCATGTAAGGCTCCATACGGAATACTGGCCCCCATATAAGGCCCCATACGGAATACTGGCCTCCATATAAGGCTCCATACGGAATACTGGCCCCCCATATAAGGCTCCATACGGAATACTGGCCCCCCATATAAGGCTCCATACGGAATAATGGCCCCCATATAAGGCTCCATACGGAATACTGGCCCCCATATAAGGCTCCATACGGAATACTGGCCCCCATACGGAATACTGGCCCCCATATAAGGCTCCATACGGAATACTGGCCCCCATATAAGGCTCCATACGGAATACTGGCCCCCATATAAGGCTCCATACAGGATACTGGTCCCCTTATAAAGCTCCATACAGGATACTGGCCCCCATATAACGCTCCATACAGGATACCGGTCCCCTTATAACGCTCCATACAGGATACCGGTCCCCTTATAACTCTCCATACAGGATACTGGCCCCCATATAATGCTGCATGCAGGCTGTTACCCCCCACATAATGCCCCATACAGGCTCCCCCCTTTTAATGCTCCATGCAGGCTGTTACCCCCCACATAATGCCCCATACAGGCTGCCCCCCCTTATAATGCTCCATGCAGGCTGTTCCCCCCCACATAATGCACTATGCAGGCTGCCCCCCCCTTTATAATGCCCCATGCAGGCTGTTCCCCACCTTATAATGCCCCATGCAGGATGTCACCCCCCCCTCTATATAGTGCCCCATGCAGGATGTCCCCCCCCTCTTTATAATGCCCCATGCAGGATGCCCCCCCTCTTTATAATGCCCCATGCAGGCTGTTCCCCCCCACATAATGCCCCATACAGGCCCCCCCCCTTTTAATGCTCCATGCAGGCTGTTACTCCCCCCCCCACATAATGCCCCATACAGGCTGCCCCCCCTTATAATGCTCCATGCAGGCTGTTCCCCACCTTATAATGCCCCATGCAGGATGTCACCCCCCCCTCTATATAATGCCCCATGCAGGATGTCCCCCCCCCTCTTTATAATGCCCCATGCAGGATGTCCCCCCCCCCTCTTTATAATGCCCCATGCAGGATGTCCCCCCCTTCTCTTTATACTGCCCCATGCCTCCATACATTGTCTTCCCGCTCAGCGCTCCCTGTGACGGCTCAGGGGAGGGCGCGGTGTAAAGACGTCACCGCGCCCTCTGACCTGAGACGTCACAGGGAGCGCGCACCAGGAAGACAGCTGATCTGCGGAGGCACGGGGAGAGGTAAGTATCCAGCTGCCGGGGCCCTGAGCAAGCGGCGGAGAAGGGCGGGCGCTGACACCGCTCTCCTCCGCCCATAGCCCAGCGCGGTGCGCGACCGCCAGTGGGCCCCTCTGCCTGCTCAGGGCCCCGGCATTTGCCCGGGTGCGCCGGGTGCTGACGCCGGCCCTGCATGTTGTGCTAAAAAGTGGCTGCTTGAAATCATGAGGCCAAAGTTTATAAATCATGTAATCTCACATGATGGGAAGATAACGTGCATCAGCTTACCTGCCATTACACAGACACATACATGGGAGATTGTCAGAGCCACAGCTGAGGTGACATGGAAGCAAGGACAGATTCCAGAAGATTATACAATCGTTTAAGCTTTCTTCATGTTAAAATACCAAAATGGATCAGTTCCACAAACAAGGGCCCCTAACAGCCCCAAGCACGTTGGCAATACTGCTACTGTATGTGGAACTGATTCATTTTGGTATTTTAACATGAAGAAATAAAGTTTGAACTCTTTTACAATCTCCTGGATGCTGGCCTTGCTTCCCTTTCACATGGTAATCTCGCATTTTTAGCATCCTAAAGGATTTAGGCCTATGGTTTCATGCAATTTTCACATAGACTTTAGAAAACACTGATTGGTATTTTAGTTTAACTAAAAATCCTAAAGGGGTGGCCTGATCTTCTGATGAAAATCTGGAGGGACTGCAGATCTCTGAATCCTGACAGCATACACCATTGCTGGTGAGAGAAGGTGGTCACATGACCACAAGTATTTTATTTGCATACATGTGGTAACATGTCAGCTAGGTGTGCTTGGCTCCTCTCAATTCACTTGTATAGAGAGCAGCCAGGCACGTTTATTTGTATTGTAGCTGGAAGTATGGAAATTGCGTATTTGAGATGACCTGACCGCCAGCTATAACAGGTAATACCAGTGAATTCAGTCAGGATTCAGAAGTCTGCAGTCACATAGTAACTGCAGACTTTTATCAGAACACCTGAGAAACCCTTTAAATCAAATGTTTCCTTTTCATGTATAAAGTGTGCATGTGCTTATAGATGTAAAATAAATTGCAACTTGTTAATGTTTTGAATAAATGAATAATATCTGTGTTTATTAATAATGTCAAGCTAACATGCATTTTGCTAACAACATGTTAATGGTCTTGTTTTTACAACCCCCTTTCTATACACTGTATTAGGCTAGATAGACCTTCCTCTATTAGGATGTATTCAGACATTTATTTTTTTTGGTCTTTTTTATGTATGAAAAACACAGATTTTGATCAGCGTTATTTATCACGATTTTGTTCTGTTTGCAAAATGATATGGATATATGCATAGCCTCAACGACTATAAAGGGTATATGTTCTATCCGTCAAAAATGCAACTAGGACACTTACAGTATAATAATAATGGAAGTCTGAATGTGGCCTTATAGCAGAGACCCTAAAAAGAATACTGCTTGCACCGCTAGACCTGGCACTTCTGTGTTTTAAACAAGAGACCATTGACTTGGTTTTCTTCGTAGCACCAAATCAAGAAAAAGCAATACTCAGCAATCTCTTTCTCTGCTGATCACAGGGCATTGCTGGAGGACTATTGGATAGATGTTGTCCAGAGTAGACACCCTCTTTAATGAGTAGTAAAGGAAGCTAAAAAGTGGCCTAACTTGTGATAGGTTTATTGGCAAGTGTTGTGTGATATGCATGCAATTTTTCTTTACGCCCATGGTTTGTTTAGACTTCATGCACACTAATGTATGCAATACGAGACAGTAAGTACTGCACAGTATTGCTGGTAAAACTGTCATGTTCAAAAATGCTCTGAAACTCGGAAATAATTCAGGCACTGAAGCCATCTAGAGATAAAGTCAGGCAGGATAGGAAGTGTCTGCAGGTCTTTTGAGTGCAAAATACCACTTTGCTATGGGAAAATCCAAACGTTTACAAAAAAAAAAAAAAAAAAGAAATCCCACATGGTATAAGTTTAAGATGTTCCCTTATTTTTGACTTTGAATAGGATATCTGTAATATAGGCGATAACTTATCACTGGAGGTCTGACTGCTAGGACCTCCTGAGATGAGGGATCTGTGAATTGTCAGGGACTGCACTCTACTTTTTCCAGCAGTTCCATAGACCATGTATGAAGTGGAGGTTGAGCATTCGCACCTCCACTCCATTCTGAATTGAGCTTGGTTCCAAAGCTATTATCTTGGCATCGCAGGAGGTTATAGCCTTCAGACCACTAGCAATTAGCCCTTATCCCAAAGATAGGGGATAACTAACTTCTCATTTTGGGAATATCCTTTTAAGAATACCATGTGAAGTGGAAACCCCTCTGTAGGAAAATCTTTAGGAGAAACTCAAAAAGGTTTCACACGTTTGCTAATCTTGATCAAATCAGGGCGTCTCTCAATCAGAGGCAAGGGCACACAAATAGTGTCTTGTCAGCGTACCCAGCTTGTCTGAATCTCAGATGCCCAGTCACAAGTTTTTATTACAGCCAGAAAGAAAAGGGGAATGGCTTAAAGAAGTTGTCCTCTACTTTATTCCCCCCCCCCCCATGTATCCCCCCAGGGCCCCTAAGATTTATTGTAAATACCTTCTGTTGCAGGTTCTGCCTGTGAGCGGTGCTATCGGTGGCCGCTCACAGGCTTCACGTGACCCCGCGCTGATGTCACGACAAGTGAGGCGTGACTCAGCGCTGGGGTCCCCGCGCCGGCTGCTGGGTTGTGGGCGGGGTTACCCCCCGCATCACACCCAGCATCCACCGCGCGCTTTCCCAATTAATGGGGAGAGGCAGAGCGCGCGGTGGATGCTGGGTGTGATGCGGGGGGAATAACCCTGCCCACAGCCTGGCATCCACTGGTGGAACCAGGAAGATCGGGACCCCCAGCTGCTGCCAGCACTTGTCGTGACATCAGCGGATGTCAGAGCCGGCTGCAGCGGGGGGTCACGTGATGCCTGTGAGCGGCCAGTGATAGCGTCGCTATTATTATCAGCAACAGAAGGTATTTACAAGAAGTCTTAGGGGCCCCGGGGGATACATTGGGGGGAATATAAAGTAGTGGACAACCCCCTTTAATACATTACCTAAGGAAAAAATATGTAAGTTGGGAAGAACAAAGTTGTAATTTCTAGATTCTGCAGAATTCCTTCAAACTAGCTCCAGTTTACTATACTTTTAGCAATAAAGTAGAGCTTAACCCAAAGACACCTCTTTATCAGAGACGACACCCTGTGTTATTGCTTTTATGAATAGCACTTATAAAGCTAATACAAAAATATTAAATTATCAAAGATATATAGGTATATAAATTGTCTGAAGGATGGCAAAGTATAAACTACTTACCATAACACATGTAAAATAGCTCCTGAAATAAAGGGTTTGGAGAAACATTCCTATGTTTAATACCAAAAAGCACGACACAAAAATAAGAAAATAAAAACTTTGTAAGAAAAAAAGATACAGAATCGAAAGCAATGCCCAGGAAACAATGACACGCTTTGTGTAAAACAACATAAATCAAGCTAAACCGTGATCGAATAGAGATTAGATTCACCTGTCCTCCTCAGTGCTCACATGACTTTAAGTAGCCTATGAAAGTCGACTTTGTTGGACAAGTTATTCTCTGTTCACAGTGGTATAGAGCTGTGCAGACCTGAAATGCTATTTTTTTTGGCTGCAGCTTTTCAGTGCATTCATTGGGTGAAAAATGCACAGAGAATTGACATGCTGCACCAGTGCAGGTCAAAAATACTCAACGTGTGCATGACAATTCAGGTTTCTCATTCACTTTGCTGGCTTCAGGTTTTGTCACAAATCCGCACCAAATCTGCAACGTGTGCACACATCCTTAAGGTAACATTTCAACTATATATATTTGAGTTTTTGATGTTGCAGCATTTCTGCACTTGTTCAGTTACTTGTTTTTAATTCCTTTTTGATGCTGTGTTTTTTGTCTCTTGTCTCATGTTTTAAGTAACACTGCTTTGTTTTTGATACTTCCCGTTATTTGGCTTTGACAAAATTCTTGTACATGCGTTTTTTACCTGCATTTTCCTTTTTAGTGCAATTGTATAGGGAAAATCCTCACATAAAGCTCAATGTACCATCAAGAGAGTTTGACATGTTGTAGTTTTCAAATGCACCACAGGTCAGTTTATTTCAGCAATGTGTGCATGCATGTATAATATACAGTAGGGAAAATAAGTATTCGATACACTGCTAATTTTGCAAGTTTTCCCACCTACAATGAATGGAAAGGTCTGTAATTTTTATTGTAGGTACACTTTAACTGTGATAGAATCTAAAAAGAAAAATACGAAAATCACATTGTATGATTTTTACATAATTAATTTGCATTTTATTGCATGAAATAAGTATTTGATACAATAGACTATGCAAATTGCCTCTTCAGAGAAAAAGAGGACTTGTACTCTATAGCGCCACCTATTGGAAGCAGCAATCCTACAAGTCACAATCAACCCTTTAATGAGTCATGCAATATGACTTGGGATAAAAGTCAAATCAGAATCTCTCACCTAGCCTAATCAGTTCTCATACTTTGCACTGATGAGGGCCAACAGCCCGAAACACCGTGTCTTGCAAATTGAGATTCTGATTTGGCTTTTATCCCAAGTCATGTTGCATGACTCGTTAAAGGGTTGATTGTGACTTGTAGGATTGCTACTTCCAATAGGTGGCGCTATAGAGTACAAGTCCTCTTTTTCTCTGAAGAGGCAATTTGCATATTAAATTTCCCAGAGGAGCATTGCACGGCGAATAAGCCTCCTTACCTTGACGTGCCAGAGCTGGTGTGTCACTCTCCATAAGGAGAAACGCTACCCCTGATACAATAGAAAAACTGAACTTAATATTTGGTACAGAAACCTTTGATGCAAGTACAGAGCAGAGGTTGTGGCTGTGTGTTTCTGCTCATTGTCATGCTGGAAGACCCAGCCACGACCCATCTTTAGTGCTCATACTGAGGGAAGGAGGTTGTTGATCAAAATTTCACGATACATGACCCCATACATCTTCACTTCAATACGGTGCAGTCGTGCTCCTGTTCCCTTTGCAGAAAAGCACCCCCAAAGTATGATGTTTCTACCACCATTCTTCACAGTTGGCACACTGTTCTTGGGGTTGTACTCATCCTTCTGCCTCCAAACACAGTGAGTGGAGTTGATAACAAAAAGGTCTCATCTGACCACATGACCTTCTCCCATGCCTCCTCTGGATAAGAAAGATGGTCATTAGCAAACTTCAAACAGGCCTAGACGTGCTGGCGTGAGCAGGGGGACCTTGCGTGCCCTGCAGGATTTTCTTCCATGATGGCGTAGTGGGTTACTAACCGGAATGTTTGAAACTGTGGTCCCAGCTCTCTTCACTTCATTGACCAGGTCCTCCCGTGTAGTTCTGGACTGATTCCTGACCTTTCTCAGAATCATCCTTACCCAACGAAGCAAGATATTGCATGGAGCCCCAGACCGAGGAAGATTGACATTCATCTTGTTTTTTCCATTTTCTAATAATTGCGCCAACAGTTGCTGCCTTCTCAACAAGCTGGTTGTCCTGTATACCATCCCAGCCTTGTGCATGTCTACAATTTTGTCCCTGGGGCCCTTAGACAGCTCTTTGGTCTTGGCCATGATGGAGATGTTGGAGTGTGAGTGATTGAGTGTGTGGACAGGTGTCTTTTTTTTTTTTTTTACAGGTAACTAGTTCAAACAGGTGCAATTACTACAGGTAATGAGTGCAGAGTAGGAGGGCTTATTAAAGAAAAACTAACAGGTCTGTGAGAGACCGAATTCTTGCTGGTTTGTAGGTGATCAAATACTTATTTCATGCAATAAAATGCAATTCAATTATTTAAAAATCATACAATGTGATTTTCTGGTTTTTATTTTTAGATTCTCTCACAGTTGAAGTGTAAATACAATAAAAATTACAGACCACTCCATTTTTTGTAGGTGGGAAAATCTGCGGCGTATCAAAGTATCAAATACTTATTTTCCCTTATTATTACATTATACTGTATGTATATATATGTACAGTACAGACCAAAAGTTTTGACACACCTTCTCATTTTAAAGACTTTTCTGTATTTTCATGACTATGAAAATTGTACATTCACACTGAAGGCATCAAAACTATGAATTAACACATGTGGAATTATATACTTAACAAAAAAGTGTGAAACAACTGAAAATATGGCTTATATTCTTAGTTCTTCAAAGTAGCCACCTTTTGCTTTGATGACTGCTTTGCACACTCTTGGCATTCTCTTGATGAGCTTCAAGAGGTAGTCACCGGAAATGGTCTTCCAACAATCTTGAAGGAGTTCCCAGAGATGCTTAGCACTTGTTGGCCCTTTTGCCTTCACTCTGCGGTCCAGCTCACCCCAAACTATCTCGATTGGGTTCAGGTCTTGTGACTGGAGGCCAGGTCATCTGGCGTAGCACCCCATCACTCTCCTTCTTGGTCAAATAGCCCTTACACAGCCTGGAGATGTGTTTGGGGTCATTGTCCTGTTGAAAAATAAATGATGGTCCAACTAAACGCAAGCCGGATGGAATAGCATGCCACTGCAAGATGCTGTGGTAGCCATGCTGGTTCAGTATGACTTTATATGAGAAGGTGTGTCCAAACTTTTGGTCTGCACTATATATATATATATAATATATATATATATATATATATATATATAATACATATATATACATATACATATATATATACATATACACACGCTGCAGAAACGCTTAAAAAGTGCATGGTAGAAGGCCTGCCTTGTTCCCCAATGATAATCCGCATGTGCTGTGCACATGCTGCGGAAATTTCCGCTGCTTATTAACATTGCGGAAAAAAACGCTCACTAACAATTATTTTGCGGAAGTGCTGCGTTTTCGCCGCCATTGACTTGCATTAGAACGCATGGATTGCGCATCACTGTATATGTAGATGCGCATTCCATGCGTTCTAATGTGCGGATGGTACCCAGGTCTAGAGGACAGGAGACTCTCCTCCTGGGTACCATAGAAAACTGTAAAAAAAAAGAATAAAATAAATATGATACTTACCTTCTGGCGGCCCGCGCTGCGCTCCTCCTCGCATGCCGGCAATTCGCGATGTACTGAAGGACCTGCGCTGACGTCAGAGTCATGTGACGGGTCACGCGATGCTGACGTCGGCAGGTCCTTCACTCTACCGCTGCCGGCAGCCGGAACGGTGAAGCAAGACTCCGGGGGCCATCAGAATGTAAGTATAGATTTATTTTTTGACATTCTCTCGGTCACACTATATAAATCCATGCAGTTTGCATGGATTTATATAGTGTGACCAAGTTGACAAGCACTTTCCAAGTGATGCTAAAATCGCTTGGAAAGCGCTTGTCAACCCGCATGCGGAAATGCAAGTGAAGAACGCTTCACATCCGCATGTCCCTGGCAGAAAAACGCATGTACTGAAAAAATCCTGAGCATTTCTGCATCGTGGGCACATAGCCTTTGACTTGGTTTTTTTTCACAGTGAAAATATGCCGCGTCAAGCACTCAACAAAAACTCGTCGTGGGAACTTAACGTAAAACAGTGCTTCTCAAGGAATTAAATTGCCCCCTCATTCAATTGAATTTGCAGCACGGGGGTCCTGGATTAAAATCCCACCAAGGACAACATCTATAAGGAGTTTGTATGTTCTCCCTGTGTTTGCGTGGGGTTCCTCCTGATACTCCGGTTTTCGCCCACACTCCAAACACATACGGATAAGGAATTTAGATTTATTTCTGTCCAGAGCAAATTTCAACTGATTGGTTGGGTTGTTGGTTTTCGGACCCCCACCAATCTCATGTTGATGTATAAAATTGCAGAGGTGATCAGTTGTTAATTCCCTAATAACCGATTTATGTTAAAATTGAAATATTATTATTCCTTTTATTGTTTTATAATTATTCATAGTGTTACAATTATTGTATCTAATTATTTTTTACTCACATTTTACATATTATATATTTCATATTAGTATGTACTATTCCTTTTTATAACATGCCAATTGAAATGTGCAGTGAAATGTATCCTCCAGATGGCGCTGGTGGATTAAAATACTTCTTAATACCTAAAGCAGTTAACCTCGGAAAAATTCAACGTCCATATGCACATAACTAACAGGCACCTAAAGAGTTACATGTGGGACATATGACCAGTGACCATTATGATTACCTTTATTCTTTACCTTTGTAATAGTGCTTGGTTAGTTATGGTGCTAAGAGTTCTACATGATTGCAGTTCGTCATTTTTTTGTATTTTTTTCCAATGTGTAAAGCAGGGGTCTTTAAACACGCGGGCTGTATGCGTCCCTCGAGGCTCCATTATGCGGCCCTGGGACCCTGAGACAATCACGTCCAGCGAGCCAGGGGTCACCGACTTCACCGCTTCTTTTTAACTGAATATGCATCCTTGGACGCACATTCAATTGAAATGTATTGCGGTGCAGAGACCAGCGTGGCCAATCCTGCAAGATTGCTAAATGCCGCCTTTGCTGTGCAGGAGGAAGAGGTCGGTGTTCTCTTAAAGGGGTTGTCCGGTCTAAAGTGATAAGTCTGCAGTCACTCTGACATTATTACAGGGCAGGGGACATCATTAGTACAGGACTGGGGACATTATCACAGGAATGGAGACATTATTACAGGATGCGGGCCAGAATTACTATATGGGGCTAATTGTAAAAATATTTTACTGTATGGGGCCGATTGGGGGTCAAAAAAGGGAAAACATTTAAAAAGAAAAGTAAAATAAAGAATGAAAAAATAATGGAATAATATTTGTCCACTAAAAATGCTGTTTTATGTAAAAATTTAAGTAAAAGAGATGACCTGTACCATAACCCATATGATAAACACCATTAAATAGAATAAAAAAACACGCCAAAGAAAATGATGATGATAAAGAGTTATATAGAGAAATAATGGTATCCCTGAAATTGTAATCTCCCGCACACAACGTGGCCCTTCATAATCAATTTTTTTCTATGTGCAGTCCATTTACCCGGCTGAGTTTGAGACCCCTGGTGTAGAGGATACCTAGGACCAAGAACGGCCGTTTCAGACTAGATCTGTAACTGAAACTATAAAATGGGCTGTACCTCTGTTATATAATATAATACATTTACAACATTACTGAACTTATTGTATAGAGTTATTCTACATAAAATGATGTTGAGCTATCATAAATAAGAATGAAACAATCCTTTCCAGTTTGTACTTCAACTCTGTTTTTGTATTGTAGCATGCTTCCTCGTGCACACACATGCCTCCCCCACTGCTTCATTACGATGAGCGGACCAGTTACATGACTGCTCACACCTTACCAGTGCCTGTATTGATGATACTGCTGACATACGGTACTTGTGTGGAGAAAGATTCAGTATAACCAGTTTTCATTTAAGTCTCTTTCTGGGATTTTCAGTCAAATGGATGGTCCTATTAGGGACTAAAATCTATCTCTGCATGCGCTCTCAGAAAGGGAAGGATGTCAGTCACTGATACAGTTATGTGCAAAATAATAGCAGTCTAACATCACTAATGTGTTTTAATTACTGTGTTTGGCAGAAAAGATCATACGACATGGTGTGACAAAGTCACGGGTAGTGTGTCAGAAGGGAGGTACAGTTGTGCTCAAAAGTTTACATACCCCGGCAGAATTTTTCCTTTCTTAGCCTTGTTTCAGAGAATATGAATGACAACAAAAAAAAAACATTTTTTTTCTCCACTCATGGTTATTGGTTGGGTGAAGCCATTTATTCTCAAACTACTGTGTTTTCTCTTTTTAAATCTTAATGACAACCAAAAACATCCAAATGACCCTGATCAAAAGTTCACATACCCTGTGTTATCTCCTCTCTCCAGTCAACTGTGTTAGGGTATGTGCACATGATGCAGAAATGCTCAGGATTTTTTCCTGAGCGTTTCTGCATCTCTCTGGCAGGAAAAAACGCATGCGGATTGTACATGCGGTTTCCTGCCAGGGACATGCGGAAATGAAGCGGTCTTCACTTTCATTTCCGCATGCGGGTTGACAAGCGCTTCCAAAGCGATTTTAGCATCACTTGGAAAGTGCTTGTCAACTTCACACTATATAAATCCATGCAACCGGCATGGATTTATATAGTGTGTGAATGTCAAAAAATAAAAAATAAATCTATACTTTACCTTCTGATGGCCCCCGGTGTCCTGCTTCATCGGTCCCGGCTGCCGGCAGTGAAGACTTTAGGACCTTCCGACGTCAGCGTCACGTGACCCGTCACATGACTGCCGTCAGCGAAGGTCCTTCTTCATTCAACCGCGAAGTGCCCGGGAAGCCGGCAGGACGCAGCGCGGGCCGTCAGAAGGTGAGAATATATATATTTTTTATTTTATTCTTTTTTTTTTAATGGTACCTGGGTCTGGATGAGAGTTCTCTCATCCACACCCGGGTACCATCCGCACATTAGACCGCATGAAAAGCGCATCAACATATACAGTGATGCGGATTCCATGCGGTCTAATGCAAGTCAATGGCAGCAAAAGAGCAGCGTTTCCGCAAAACTAATTGACATGCTGCGGATTTTTGACCGCAGCGTTTACGCTGCGGAAAAATCCGCATCATGGGCACAGCACATGCAGATTTCCATTGGGGAACATTGCTGCCCTTCTACCACGCGTTTTTCATGCGTTTCCGCGGCGTTTACACAACTGCAAAAACGCCGCGGAAACGCATGAAAACTCATCGTGTGAACTCAGCCTTATACAGTTCAACTCCCTTTTCCCGTAGATCCGTTGACAACTCTTTTGCTTTACCCATGACTCACAATCCAGAAACGTCAGTGGCTGGATGAAAGTTACAATAGTCTGTCTGGATCCCAGAAACGAACTCACTCAGCTTTTATGCACACACACTGATTACAAGCAAACAGGTCACAGGTGAGAATGTTACCTTTAGTAGCCATTCAAACTCATTTGTGTCAAATTCTGTGCATGTTATCAGAACTTTTGATCAGGGTCATTTGGATATTTTTGGTTGTCATTAAGATTTAAAAAGAGAAAACCCAGTAGTTTGACAATAAATGGCTTCACCCAACCAATAACCATGAGTAGAGAAAAAGTTTTTTTGTTATCATTTATATTCTCTGAAACAAGGCCAAGAAAGGAAAACTTCTACCGGGGTATGTAAACTTTTGAGCACAACTGTATGTGTTGCTGAGACTCTTAGCCTCAGTTATCTGAAAACATGCAAGTTCTCCAGCACAAGTAGGTGTAGACAGAGTTAATAGAACCACATATACAAGGGAATATTTTCAGTGGATAACGAAGTGTAGGGAGGGACGCTATCCACCAATCAGGGGAGTGTCTGGGCTTTAATTAGCCAGCCCTGACATTCAGGTGTGTTCAGTACCTGTGGAAATTTTGCTCCAGGAAGGAGCTAGCACCTGCTGTTCTGAACCTGTGTGTGGCTAAGGCTATGTGCCCACGATACAGAAATGAAGCGGAAAATTTCCGCATGTCCTTGCCCGGGAAAACTCGTGTGGAATTTGACACGCGTTTTTGAAGCGTTTTGCACATGCAGAATTGCCTTGCATTTTTCTAATGCATTGAGAAGGCAATTCCGCATGTGTAAACGCACAAATAATGTAATAATGAAAATTATGCAGCATGAGCATTGAAATTGCGGAATTTCATTGGGGACCATGGGGGAAGTATTACCAAGCGTTTCCCAAGCGTTTACGCAGCAAAAACTCCGCAGCATAAACGCTTGAAAAACGCATCATGGGCACGGACCCTTAGCCTCAGTGATGTAAAAACATGCAAGTTCTCCTGCACAAATAGGTGCAGAGAGAGTTAATAGAACCACATATGCAAGGGAATGTTTTTAGTGGATAACGAAGTGCAGGGAGGGACGTTATCTACCATCCCTCCAATCAGGGGAGTGTCAGGGCTTTAAATAGCCAGCCCTGACACTCGGGTGTGTTCAGTACCTGGGGAAATTTTGCACAGGCTGTGCTGAACCTGTGTGTTGCTAATTCTGAGTGGTCAGACCTTGGCCGAGATACGGACTGTGCTGCAAGTTTTGTATTTTGTTTTGTCTCTTTAGCCGAATGGGCTGTGTTTTCTTTACGGACTCCAGGGTAGTTTACGACTGCTAAATAAACTAACTCGAAAATTTAAAGAGACCGTATCCCATGTTTTACCTCCGAATATTGTTGAGCTTATCGCTATACCACAATGGAAAAAAATGTATGACTACGTGTAGGCAAGTAATGGGCAATCATCAGTAATGACATGCAAACTGCTAATTCGGTGTAATTTACTCATTTAATAAAAGGGTATGTTCTAATTAATATCGGTGCGTAGTTCAATTAGAGAGGTCATTCATTCTGTGAAGAAACCGATGTCAATCATGACCCTTATTTAAAGAAGAAGGGCAGCAAATGGTATCTCTGCTTTTAGCCCTTGCTCAGTGAGTAAAATGGGTCATTCCAGACATTGTACTGAAGTAGAAAGAACGTTGATCAAGAAGTTGACTGGAGAGAGGAAATAAACAATAAATATATAATAAAGCGCAGAAAATAGTTGGCTACAAAGATTTCCAATGCTTTAAAATGGAAAACAAAACCCGAAACACAAGGTAGAAAAATGCAAATTGCCTCTTCAGAGAAAAAGAGGACTTGTACTCTATACCGCCACCTATTGGAAGCAGCAATCCTACAAGTCACAATCAACCCTTTAACAAGTCTTGCAATATGACTTAGGATAAAAGCCAAATCAGAATCTCAATTTGCAGACACGGTGTTTCGGGCTGTTGGCCCTCGTCAGTGCAAAGTATGAGAACTGATTTGGCTAGATGAGAGGCTCTGGACTGAGGTCTAAGGGGTAAGGTAGAAAAAGAAATACTACCATCCGTATCGATCAAAGAATCACAAAAATGGAAAAGAAGCATCCAATGACCAGCTCCAGGGATATCAAAAAAGATCTCCAATTACCTGTGAGCCCTGCAACCATCAGAAGATGCCTACTGAAGCCAAATTATTTGCATGAAACCCTGGTAAAGTACTATTGCTTAAAAAAGAACTGTTAAAAAGGTTACAGTTTGCCAAAGAACGCAATGAAGGGCCCAAAGAGAAGTAGCACAACGTTCTATGGACAGATGAGAGCAAGATTGTTCTTATTGGGTCTAAAGGCCGCCGAAAATATGCGAGATGACCCATAAAAACTGAATTCAAGCCACAGTATAGTGTGAAAGCTGTAAAACATGGAGGTGCAAGCATAATGGTTTGGGGATGTTTCTCATACTATGGATTTGGGCCCATTTATCACATACCAGACACCATGGACCATCTTAAATATATCAAAATACTGTAAGAGGTCAAATGTATATTATATATATATATTTTACTACACATTTTTTCATTTGAATGCAGCAATGTTGCCCTTGTAAACTAGGATACCTCTACCTGTGGGGTGTATTTATATAGTGCTGTTCTGGGCAGCCCTCCTAATTTAACAGTATGGGCGTCACTAGCAGGCTGTTAGCCAGACACAGCGCACTACATCTGTGTGACTGGCGCCCTATACCAGCCTTATCCGTGTGCAATTCTAATACTAGGTGACCACCCCCTCCATGGATGGTAGGTGAGTGAGTGGTTGTTTCATCAGTATTTTGCACCTTTGTTGCCTCTGCTATTATCATGGGGCTGCTGCATCTTGTAGTGCATTAGTATAGTGTGACCTGTGTTGGTAAGTACGGCTGCCTTTTTTCTATGTTTTTGAATTTTTTATCTCCTTTAGTGGAAAGCTAACATTTAGGCCAGTGAGTTGAGAAACTGCACAATCCTAATAATAGACTACAAAGGATATATAGTAAATCACTGCCCAGTTTTTGTGACTCGGTTTTCGCATCTTGCAAAATGGATGTTTCTCTGAAGCACTGCAGATGTCCACGATAAACTCTGTGCCAGCTCTTATCTGTATAATGGATCTCTGCCATCTTATGCTGTATCTTTGATTAGCCCGTACGCTCCTAGGAAAGTGTATTACAAATCTTTGCTGTGATGTCACATTGTCATGTGAAAAGGTTGTGGACATCTGTCAGCATGATCCAGTGACACACAGTGGGAACTGGAAAATAGTTTGCTGGTCACATGTGAAGCCGAGTTTACAGCTGTGGGAAAGCTGCACACATGATGTTACACAGGAAACTCTCCATAGCACAAGGATCACATGTATACAAACTTCATGCTCTGACATTGTTAGATCCGTCATGCCGGGTGACACCAGCTTTTGGCCTCAACTACACTGCAGATGTCTCATTGCACATTGCTGCATAGGTTTCAATAACGATGTGCCAGTTAGGTTCAATGCAGCAAATTGCCAAGCCATTTTATTCCATCGACAACCAATGCATATTCTATAGATTCTAAAGATATTTTTATTTATTTATTTTACTTATATAGGGTCATCGTATTCCGCAGTGCTTTACAGACATCATCATCACTGTCCCCAATGGGGCTCACAATCTACATTCCCTATCAGTATCTCTTTGGAGTGTGGGAGGAAACCCACACAAACACGGGGAGAACATACAAACTCCTTGCAGATGCTGATATAGATAAAACCAGAAATAAGTGTTTTCAAATATACTGATGAGATCTATTGAAATGAAACACATACTCATAGCTCTCTATTAAAGTAACGGCATGTCATATCATGTCTGACTTAAAACACAAAAGCCTAAAGACTAGGGATGAGTCCAAAATTCGGTTTGGGTACCAGAACTTTCCCCGAACTTGAACCCGAAACCCATTGAAAACAATGGGGGCCCGAACTTTGGAACTGGAAAATTCTCTTTCTCTCTCCCTCTCACTCCTACTCTTTCTCTCTCCATCTCTCTCTCTCCTACTCTTTCTCTCTCATTTTTCACTCCTACTCTTTCTCTCTCCATCTCTCTCCTACTCTTTCTCTCTCCTTTCTCACTCCTACTCTTTCTCTCTCCATCTCTCTCTCTCCTACTCTTTCTCTCTCCTTTCTCACGGACTTACTCCGGAACTCTGAACATTAAAACAGACTTGCTGGAGAAGGTTCGCTCATCTTTACTGATGACACCAAATTGCACACATCGCAAAGACAATACATTGAAAAATTGGGTACCCAGTATTCTACTCATGATGTGCTTTTTTTCCTTCAACAATTGTTTGTTCTATATCCCTTATTCAGTGAGCGCTTTTTGCACTGACATGTTATTTTTTTCCCATCGCTTTCTTTAACCGTGATTAATCTCTTGTAGTATAGTTCTCACCCCTTTAGGATGTATTGATAATGCACTGGTGGTATTTTTGATATATAGACTGATTTTGGTATTTTGTTGTTTATTAGCTTTAGGGCGCAGTCGGACGGCCATGTAAAACGGACGATGATCACATCATAATGCTCGGACTGGCCATCGGCTCTCCTCACCCATGTGTGACAGCTATCATGCTCGGCCAGTCCGTGCCCTGCGACGCAATCGTCGTCTGTGTTATATAGCCGCCTGACTGCGCCCTTATTCACACGCTAGCTGGATCCCCCCCACATTGCTTTATTGAGTGGTGCCAATATCTCTTTGCTATTATTGCAGTATATCACGCCTTCCCCTTGAATCAAATGAGAAAATAACTGCAAAGAGTGTCTTACAATCGAGTCAACCCAGATCGATTATGTATTATATGATTGGCCATACAATTTCATGAAAAATGAGCAGACCCACTAATTTTCCCCTCTCAACAAAAGCGGATTACCGGGGATTAGAAGATTCAGATCCACAGTAATTGTTTGAATCCTGAGGAAATGGCGGTGTATAGTGATGATCGAGCGTGTATTGTTAACCCTTTCGGCGAGCATGCTTGGGTGCCCGTCAAGTATTTACGGCGTGCTCGGCATCGATGTTAGTGTCCCCGCGGCTGCATGTATCATGGCTGTTAGACAGCTGTGACACATGCAGGGATTGCCTAACAAACAGGCAAAATACTCGCCGAAAAGGTTAACAATAAACACTCTATCATCACTGGCGGTGTAACATCTAAGGGTATGTTCACATAGAGTTTTTTATATGGATTTTGAAGTGAATCACCTCGAATTCACAGAAAAAAATCAACATCCTATTGCTGATCATAGAGCAAGGTTTTAGTTTCTGAAAAGCACAGTACAAAAAAACATGTCATTTCTTTGATGCAGCTTCCTTGTAAAATTCAAACAAAACCTGACATTGAAGTGAAAAAGGCTGCAAAAAAGCGTTGGGGGAAAAAAAAAAAACTTCAGAAATCACTTTGAAAACCTCATCAGAACTAGAATTCTGGTACAAAAAACACATGGATTTCTAATGTGGATTTCTCTTCAAAACGACTTTGGATTTTCCTATTTAAAAAAAACCAACTTCATGGATAACCATAGCAGATCCGTTTACTAATTCTGGACGACCCCTTTAAATCATTGTAAGAATAAATTCAAATTCTGCTTGTGCTTTGGTTCGTACATTTTGCATGCCTCAGTTTATTGCCATATTATTACTTACCGGCCAAATTACATTGCGTACATTGCATTACGTCAAGTGTATGAAAAATAGTTTGTCCATCCAGAAAAAAATGGGCAAAGCTTTTTGTATGCTGTATATATTCCGTTTGGTGTTTTTCATAATCTTATGCCATCTGTATGTCTGTTTTTGACATTCATATGATCCTTTTAATATATTCACATATAAAAAAATATGAAAGGCCCAATACAGTACCCGATATCATTCCAATGGATCCATTAAAAATGGATGTCATTCAGATGGTGTCTGTTTCTCATCTGGTGTTTTTATGCATCCATTAAGTGTAATGGGCGAGTTTGATCGGAAAATCTGATCAGGATTGTATGTGCTGTAGTTTTTATACATATAGATCATTGGTCCATGTGTAAAAATCTACATATTAGCTATCTTATCCAGTTGCATTGGTCTGTTTGGCACACGGGCATCATACCGACCGAAAACATGTTTGTCTGAAAGGTCATCCTAGATTCACAGTCTGTATACGGTCCACAATTGCCCAGACTAACCGCATATAGAATAACTCAGGTCAGGGGTTCCCAAGAATTGTGGTCCATACACGGGTCTGGATACTCTGCTGTGTGATGCTTCCCTAAAGCAGCTGAAAATTTAGATTTTGAAAAATAAATGAATTTATGAAGAAAGATACAGGGAAAAAATGCATGTTTTGGATATTTTCTATTATTGCATATATTTCTTTTATCTCTCACCACAGTCTGTAAAGAATATCTGCACAGATTTTACCAGTCTTTGCTCGAAAGAAATATTGACTTTACTCCAGCTGCCATAGAGAGCGAATTAATCGACACATGCAGAGATTCTACAGGAAAAGAAAACCGCCTGGTAAGAATCAGCATGAACACGTCTATCTGAGAGGCTGGAGTTCAAAGCATGCCTGGCCCAGTGACAAAATTCACATACAAAACCCATTGATCAGCAATGGAATATGCAAACTAGTACCCTGCCTTGTAAAGATAGGGAAATGGAAACTAACTATTTTATAAGAATGGAAAGTCCAATCGCGTCACAATGGACGGGTTGTCATAATGACACAAGGAAGCAGATTTTTCATAGGTTAATAAAAGCAATAAACATTATTCAGTCAAATATTGTCAGTAATTGCAATGAAAACATTCAAGGATTATCTGTTTCACGGGATGCAACAGAATAGATCTTCCACAATCCAGAGACCATTCAATTCATGTATTGATGACACATATAGTAAGCTAGAGAAAAGTGGACTGACACTGCCTAGATGACTTGGTGCTGGGCCGTACATCAAAAAGCATAATCTATAAAAAGGAAAAATGGTGTGCTAAGGCACTAGCAAGTAATAATACATCAAACAATCTGAATACTGTGTTTGCGTGGGTTTCCTCCGGGTTCTCCGGTTTCCTCCCACACTCCAAAGACATACTGATAGGGGACTTAGATTGTGAGCCCCGATGGGGACAGTGATGATAATGTCTGTAAAGCGCTGTGGAATTAATGGTGCTATGTAAGTGAGTAAAATAAATAAATAAATTAAATCTAAAAAAGTGAACAAAAAACACAAGCACGTTAACAATTAAACAGCAAAAACAAATATTTTTGCAAATAGGATTAAAATTTCATTGATATATATGATTGATGTTTTTTTTTATTTATGCACCTTAAACAGGTATAACGCTCTTCTATACAGTATTATACTATATACCCCCCCCACCCTTTTTTGGTATCTTTGTATTTTGCTCCTTATTTAGCAGCCCATTCTTCTTGAACAATTGGTAGTATATTCCTACCCTATGTGCGCTCTGTGCCTTTCATACTGTATCCACTGACTCTTCTATATATATTTTTTGTAATGACCATTTTCGGTGATGTGTTCCATTGTGACTTGCTCGCCATTTCTTAGCATTTGTGGACATTTCTGGATGTGATGAATGTTGTTTTCACAAGTAGCACTTCACACTACCATGCAAGCCATGACTATATCTTGTGTGGACATGTTGATACACATATGTCATTTCTGGTGAAATTACATGCCATTCATGCTTTAGTACAGCTACACCCTTGTATTATACTTGTCCTTGTTAATTGACATCACTTCCGGTGCTGCCATTGGTTATTTTTGGTGGTCCATATTGACACACATGCCATAAAGGATAGCCTGACGTTACATGGCGAACTGCACCCGCTGTTCGCCACCTACTCCTAGCTTATTACCATTTACATCTGCGCTCACAGGCAAATTATATTACTTTATGCACCTGAACCTGAAGAAGCCACAGGCTGTTGGCGAAACAAATGGGGTTCATAGCCTCTCCCTTTTCCTTTACATACAGTACAGACCAAAAGTTTGGACACACCTCATTTAAAGATTTTTCTGTATTTTCATGACTACGAAAATTGTACATTCACACTGAAGGCATCAGAACTATGAATTAACACATGTGGAATTATATACTTAACAAAAAAGTGTGAAACAACTGAAAATATGTCTTATATTCTAGGTCCTTTAAAGTAGCCACCTTTTGCTTTGATGACTGCTTTGCACACTCTTGGCATTCTCTTGATAAGCTTCAAGAGGTAGTCACCGGAAATGGTTTTCACTTCACAGGTGTGCCCTGTCAGGTTTAATAAGTGGGATTTCTTGCCTTATAAATGGGGTTGGGACCATCAGTTGTGTTGTGCAGAAGTCTGGTGGATACACAGTTGATAGTCCTACTGAATAGACTGTTAGAATTTGTATTATGGCAAGAAAAAAGCAGCTAAGTAAAGAAAAATGCGTGGCCATCATTACTTTAAGAAATGAAGATCAGTCAGTGCGAAAAATTGGGAAAACTTTGAAAGTGTCCCCAAATGCAGTTGCAAAAACCATCAAGCGCTACAAAGAAACTGGCTCACATGAGGACCGCCCCAGGGAAGAAAGACCAAGAGTCACCTCTGCTTCTGAGGATAAGTTTATCCGAGTCACCAGCCTCAGAAATCGCAGGTTAACAGAAGCTCAGATTAGAGACCAGGTCAATGCCACACAGAGTTCTAGCAGCAGACACATCTCTACAACAACTGTTAAGAGGAGACTTTGTGCAGCAGGCCTTCATGGTAAAATAGCTGCTAGGAAACCACTGCTAAGGACAGGCAACAAGCAGAAGAGACTTGTTTGGGCTAAAGAACACAAGGAATGGACATTAGACCAGTGGAAATTTGTGCTTTGGTCTGATGAGTCCAAATTTGAGATCTTTGGTTCCAACCACCGTGTCTTTGTGCGACGCAGAAAAAGTGAACGGATGGACTCTACATGCCTGGTTCCCACCGTGAAGCATGGAGGAGGAGGTGTGATGGTGTGGGGGTGCTTTGCTGGTGACACTGTTGGGGATTTATTCAAAATTGAAGGCATACTGAACCAGCATGGCTACCACAGCATCTTGCAGCGGCATGCTATTCCATCCGGTTTGCGTTTAGTTGGATCATCATTTCTTTTTCAACAGGACAATGACCCCAAACACACCTCCAGGCTGTGTAAGGGCTATTTGACCAAGAAGGAGAGTGATGGGGTGCTACGCCAGATGACCTGGCCTCCACAGTCACCAGACCTGAGCCCAATCGAGATGGTTTGGGGTGAGCTGGACCGCAGAGTGAAGGCAAAAGGTCCAATAAGTGCTAAGCATCTCTGGGAACTCCTTCAAGATTGTTGGAAGACCATTTCTGGTGACTACCTCTTGAAGCTCATCAAGAGAATGCCAAGAGTGTGCAAAGCAGTCATCAAAGCAAAAGGTGGCTACTATAAAGAACCTAGAATATAAGACATATTTTCAGTTGTTTCACACTTTTTTGTTAAGTATATAATTCCACATGTGTTAATTCATAGTTTTGATGCCTTCAGTGTGAATGTAAAATTTTCATAGTCATGAAAATACAGAAAAATCTTTAAATGAGAAGGTGTGTCCAAACTTTTGGTCTGTACTGTATATGTGGGTATTACCAAAATGTCACACGCCTACATATGATCTGTTATTTATACTATTTATTTGAATTTATCCTTTATCTGCTATTCTTTTGCTTTATCCCAGTTATTACTGATATATTTCATCTACGGTCCTTTTCTGGGTATTATTCTGATTGGAGTCTTTTTACTCATTTCTTAGTCATCTAGCTGTTTATTATACTACCCCTTTACATATTGATATTTTTATTTGTAGGTAGATATCCACATATATATTGCATGGAGGAGATCCTGTCTTTTTGCAAACCTATTTGTTTTTGCTTTTTAATTGGTTTTAATGTGTGTGTTTTAATTTCTATGTGATTAAGTAATGAAGTTTTATATTCTTTAGTATTCAGATTGTATGTTGCATTATATGGGTGCTAGTGCCTTTGCACATCATTTTTCCCTTTTCTGCATATAGTAATCTGGCACACATTATTTTATTTCCAGTAATTCCTCTGTCTGATTTGTGACTGCACATGATTGTCTTGGTTAATCATGGTAACCATGCAGCTTGCCAGAAATATGAGAGTAGGACTAAACAATTATATATGTTTTGAGCGAAATTGAAATTTCGTTCTCGCATTGCGATATCAGATCTCATTATTTCCTATATTGTCACATGGCGACCTTCCGAGGCTGCAACAACGTAGAATCACAAATGTTTCCAAATGTGATGGATCTTCTGTCTCTTGTTGTCAGTCATGCA
The DNA here is from genome assembly GCF_046119375.1 of Phyllobates terribilis. Classification (NCBI taxonomy): domain Eukaryota; kingdom Metazoa; phylum Chordata; class Amphibia; order Anura; family Dendrobatidae; genus Phyllobates; species Phyllobates terribilis. The sequence goes on from NW_027362771.1 coordinate 279,065,274, forward strand.
CAACTCTCTTGCCATAGACTTCAATTCAAATCGAATGCAACTGTGACTTGCAGGCAACTTGTTGGCAATTTTATATGGTTATTCCTTTACTTAACAATCTGTTCAAGCTCTAAAACTCCTGTCAATCACTAGAAGGAAGTAGAAAATAAATGTGGCCGAGTTGAAGTTCTCTATGCTGTAAGCAATGTGGTCTATTAAAAGTCTGTGTAGGAGCATCAGCGATTATGTAGCATGCCTCCATTCACTCAGAGGATTGGTAGGGGTCCTTGTAGTCCTAATCTCACTGATCAGAAAGCGATCATATATCCTCTCCATATGCCATCATTACTTCTTATGGTAAAGACCACTTAAATTTATATATTTTGGTTTTCTTAGTTTTGAATTTCAGGACTTCCAATATCCATAGCTTTCCATTATTTTGTAAGTGGACAGTTAATAGTTATTGAAAAAATGAAACAACCAAATATTTTTTATAATGTGTATTTTATTGCATTGCTGAGACCAATGTTCCTAAAGTAGTTAATTGCATACTCGTTACTTAAAGTAAAGATTATTTCTTCAGAACGTTTTATCTCAATGCACAGCTTTTAGTGCCATATCTTATACTAGAGAGATAATTACAGGCTTATGTAAAAATTGGTTTGAGTTCAATGTGTGTAATCTTGTCCTATTGCAACTTATATATTACAGCGGGTAAAATAAGTATTGAAAACGTCACCCTGTTTCTAAATAAATCTATTTCTAAAGGTGCTATTGACATGAAATTCTCACCCGATGTCGGTAACAACCCATCCAATCCACACAGACAAAGAAATCACCATAGATGTCCATAAATTAAGTTATGTGTAATAATGAGAAATCACAGGGAAAAAGTATTGAACACACGAAGAAAGAGAGGTGCAAAATCTATGGAAAGTCATGACACCTGCTGAAATCTATCAGTGATTAGAAAGCAATCCTGCCACTTAGTGACAAATAATATCAGCTGGTTCCACTGATGGCCTATAACAGTGTTCTCCAACTCCGGTCCTCAAGAGCCACCAACAGGTCAGGTTTTCCGGATTTCCTTAATATTGCACAGGTAATGGAATTATTGCCTGTGGAGGGGATACAATTGTCACCTGGGCAATACTAAGGAAATCCCGAAAACATGGCCTGTTGGTGGTCCTTGAGGACCGGAGGTGGGGAACACTGGCCTCTAAAAAGGTGTCTAATTACTAAGGTGGTGCCACACCACACGAAACATCTCATGAAGGGTAAAACCAGTGAGCTGTCTCAAGACCTTCACAACCTTACACAGCCTTCACACTGTATATCATAAATTTAATTGATTATGCAAGATGAAATTTAATTAGAAATGTTTTAAATATATTTATTATTTTTGTATCTTTCAGAACAGTTCCAGACATTACAATGAACATAAACTTATTTGTAAAATGAATGCAATATTAGACTTGTATCTTTATTATGTTCCATTTATAGCTTACTGTTTTTATTGCCCCATTGTAAAGTGTCTAGTTTCTATATTTAGTGCAATATATTGCCTCAGTTGAGCCGCCTTTATCTGTATAAGCCTTCACGCTGCGGTTCTTGAACTTTGGTACTTTTAATAGATTATGTGACATCACTTTCCATGTCTTATTCGAAAGTATTACTCTTATGTGAGGAATATAAAGATAATTGCACATATGCTTGATGATGAGTTGTTTGACTCTAAAAAGTTCCTACGTGTCATTTTGCATTAATTCATAATATACATATTTTTAATATAAGTAATTGTGTGAATAATACAAGTTTTTTTTTCAAGTGTTATTATTTAGGGGCCACAAGCGATGCAGCTACAAAAATTGTCAGTGAGGTTACTCGTCCGATGAGTGCCCATGTTCCGACAAGCAAAATTTGTGACAAGCTAAAGAAAATCGACATTCAGATTTGTGAACTAAAATATGGTATGTATGAGGTCAAGCACTCAATGCAATGTGACTTAGCACTCTCTAGATGCATGTTGGTACATTTATAAACCAAATATTTAAAACTATTGCAAAATTATAGAGGAGAATGCAGAAGAATTTGCAATGGAAATCATTAAACAGCCTTAGATCCAGATTTTGATCACAATTTGACATTAAAGAGGTTGTCCATTATCATAACTCAATTACACCCAGGGCCGGCCTTAGCCTGAATAGTGCCCTGTGCAAAACTGCCCCTTAGTGCCCCCACCCTATTGATTTTTTTACCCAAATTCCTAGGACACAAACTTGGACATGAGCCTATTTATCTATTTTTTTTATATCCTACAAAAATTGATTTCTTCACATATATTGTACTATAAACTCCTCTGAATTTGTAGTGAGGAATCTGCACCTCAAATCCACATTAATTCCACAACATCTGAACTTACCCTTACTGGGGTATTTTATCTTGTGTATTTATGCTGTATCCATGGATATTACATAATGGATAGTATATGTGGATCTTCCAGATGGGACCCACATGTATATCGAGAATAAGGCACTGTTGCTTTTCGTGGAGAGGTGGTATAAATTCCTATACACATGAATGGGAATTCTGCTATCTCTTGGCTGAGAGTTGCGCATGTCATGGCCCAGTTGGTGGGATCCGCATCCCCTATATACCGTTCTACTATACAAGATGATGCATAATGTAGCTGGTGCCCTGCTCTGCATGTACTCAGGGCCAAACCTGAGTCAGTCACTGCAGAACCTCATAATACTCACCTCTGGTGCTACAGAACCTCATAATACCCTCCTCAGCTGTTGTAGAACCTCATAATACCCTCCTCAGCTGCTGTAGAACCTCATAATACACACCTCAGCTGCAGAAATTCATAATAGACACCTCAGTTGCTAACGCTGCATTAAACTGATAGCATGGCTTTCACCTAAGCTTCTGCAGAACCTCAACATATACCTCTGCTGCAGAACCTCATTATAATCACCTCAGCTACTACAGAACAACATAATACCGACCTCAGTTGCTATTGGACCTCATATTAGACACCTCAGCTGCTGCAGAACTTTATTATACACATCTCAGCTGCTGCGGAACCTCAAAATACACAACTCACCTGCTGTAGAACCTGATAATATGCACCTCAGCGCTGCATAATACACCTTATCGCTGCTCATAATACCACAGCTGCTGCAGAACCTCATATTAGACACCTCAGCTGTTATAGAACCTCATATTAGACACTTCAAATGCTGCAGAACCTCATATTAGACACTTCAGCTGTTACAAATCCTCATAATACACACCTCGTCTGCTGCAGAACCTCATCATTTACACCTCAGCTGCTGCAGAACAGCATAATACACATCTCGGCTGCTGCAGAACAACTTAATACACACCTTATCCGCTGCAAAACATAGTTCAGCCACTGTAAAACCTCATAATACACACTTCAGCCACTGCAGAACATACCTCAGCTGCATCAGAACACCATAATATACAGATGCTTTTCGCTAAATTAGAATATCATCAAAAAGTTAATTTATTTTCGTTCTTCAATACAAAAAGTGAAACTCATATATTATATAGAGTCAATACAAACAGAGTGATCTATTTCAAGTGTTTATTTCTGTTAATGTTGATGATTATGGCTTACAGCCAATGAAAATACAAAAGTCATTATCTCAGTAAATTAGAATACTTTATAACAACAGCTTGAAAACTGTTTTTAAAATCTGAAATGTTGGCCTACTGAAATGTATGTTCAGTAAATGCACTCAATACTTGGTCAGGGCTCCTTTTGCATCAATTACTGCATCAATGCGGTGTGGTATGGAGGCGATCAGCCTGTGGCACTGCTGAGGTGTTATGGAAGCCCAGGTTGCATTGATAGCAGCCTTAAGCTTGTCTACATTGTTGGGTCTGGTGTCTCTCATCTTCCTCTTGACAATACCCCATAGATTCTCTATGGGGTTAAGGTCAGGCGAGTTTGCTGGCCAATCAAGCACAGTGATACTGTTGTTTTTAAACCAGGTATTGGTACTTTTGGCAATGTGGACAGGTGCCAAGTCCTGCTGGAGAATGACATTTCAATCTCCAAAAAGCTTGTCTGCAGAGGGAAGCATGAAGTGCTCTAAAATTTCCTGGTAGACGGCTGCGCTGACTTTGGTCTTGATAAAACACAGTGGACCTACACCAGCAGATGACATGGCTCCCTAGACCATCACTGATTTTGGAAACTTCACACTAGACCTCAAGCAGCTTGGATTGTGGCCTCTCCACTCTTCCTCCAGACTCTGGGACCTTGATTTCCAAATGAAATGCAAAATTTACTTTCATCTGAAAACAACACATTGGACCACTGAGCAACTGTCCAGGTCTTTTTCTCCTTGGTCCAGGTAAGGCGCTTCTGGCATTGTCTATTGGTCATGAGTGCCTTGACACAAGGAATGTGACATTTGTAGCCCATGTCCTGGATACGTCTGTGTGTGGTGGCTCTTGAAGCAATGACTCCAGCAGCACTCCACTCCTTGTGAATCTCCACCAAATTTTTGAATGGCCTTTTCTTAACAATCCTTTCAAGGCTACGGTTATCCCGGTTGCTTGTGCACCTTTTCCTCCCACACTTTTTCCTTCCACTCAACTTCCCCATGATTGTGGAGCCTACTGAAACAGACTAGGGGACCTTTTTAAATGCTTAGGAAGCCTTTGCAGGTGCTTTTTGTTAATTATTTTAATTTACTGAGATAATGACTTTTGTGTTCTCATTGGCTGTAAGCCATAATCATCAACATTAACAGAAATAAACACTTGAAATAGATCACTATGTTTGTAATGACTCTATAAAATATGAGTTTCTCTTTTTGTATTGAAGAACTGAAATAAATTAACTTTTTGATGATATTCTAATTTAGTGAGAAGCACCTGTACATGTCAGCTCCAGCAGAACATTCCACAAAAGCTGCAGAGCATCAAAATACACTTCTCACCTGCTGGAGAACCTCATAATACACATCTCAGCTTCTGCAGAACCACATAATACATATCTCAGCTGGTAGAGAACCTCATTATACACTCCTCAGCTGCAGCAGGACATCATAATATGTACCTCAGCTGCTGCAGAACATCATAATACAAACCTTAACTGCTGCAGAACCTCAAAATACACACCGGCTGTAACGGGTCTGGGAAGCGGAACCTCTGAGCTACTATACAAGGGGGCGGTCCTTGTAAGGGAGCGGGTGGCGACCAGGGAAGACGGGCAGGCAGTCACAGCAGGTGACCGGGACAGTCTCTGAGTGAACGGGCTGGAGGTCACGGCAAGTGACCGGGGCAGTCTCTGGATGAACGGGCAGGAGATCACGGCAAGTGACCGGGGCAGTCTCTGGATGAACGGGCAGGAGGTCACGGCAAGTGACCGGGGCAGTCTCTGGATGAACGGGCAGGAGGTCACGGCAAGTGACCGGGGCAGTCTCTGGGTAAAGGGTAGGTACGACCTGTGATGGCAGAGCCTCCAGGTAGGCTAGCAGGCAGATGGTTGATTTGTGCTCCCAGGTGAGCAAGCGAGAGTCTCTGGAATGGCAGGTGGTCACAGCACGTGACGGCGGAGCCTCCAGGTAGGCTAGCAGGCAGGTAACAGGTGTGCGCTCCCAGGTGAGCGGCCAGGAGTCTCTGGAATGGCAGGTGGTCACAGCACGTGACGGCGGAGCCTCCAGGTAGGCTAGCAGGCAGGTAACAGGTGTGCGCTCCCAGGTGAGCGGGCAAGCTGGTCCATAGACAGACTGACAGGAGTTGGAGGGCAGACCGTCGGACCTCAGGCTAGCAGGCAGGTAGCAGAGGAGCGCTCCCAGGTGAGCGGGCAAGCTGGTCCTTAGACAGACTGACAGGAGTCGGTAGGCAGACCGTCGGACCTCAGGCTAGCAGGCAGGTAAGCAGAATATCAGGCAGGAATCAGACAGCAAACTGGCAGGAATCTGGCAGGTAGCTGGCAACGGGACCTGAGGGCTGAAGCAGAGTAGTGAACAGTGCAACAACATTGCTCGGGCACCTCCATTTTGGAGGAGGTGCCTTATATATGGTGAAGTCCTCCGGCCATTGGCCGGGGACTCCTTAGGATGACGCGCGCGGCCCCTTTAAGAGGGAGGGAGCGCGCGCCCTAAGCACAGTGGCCGGGAAGGAGCGCGCGCTGCCAGCAGAGCGGGAGGAGGACGCCGGGCTCGGAGCAGAGGGGTGAGGGGAACAGCGTCCCTGCCTAGCAGAGGGCAGGGACGCCGGCGCTACAGTGGCTCATCTGCTGCAGAAACTCACAATACATCTTAGCTGGTATTGTTGCATTAAATTAATAAAATTGCTTTTACAGTATTTCCACATTACATGTAATCTGCAGAAAGCAGTGACGCCATGTAACTTATGAGTCTTCCAATGTTATTCTGCCACAAGATAAGTCACCTGACAGCTGATTCCTAGACCACGAACCTCGGGCAGCATGAATCAGACTTTCGGTCCATTATTGCATTTGTGAATGTTTTACTGTGATGCTGCAGTGTTTCAGAGAATGATTAGCCCTAGAGGCCAGTCCTTGGAGTCTACTCTCTTCTCTGCTCCCCTAAACTGACAGGTGTCCCCCTGTGTTTGTAATTCGGCACATTGACATGCCGAGTCCTAAAGGTGTGTGGTGTGCAATATGCTCTCTATTAGGATTTCACTCCACTTTCCAATTTGTGCAGTTGTCACACGATCGCTCACATGCGATTTGCAGGCTTGTGGTCATGTGCTGACTGACGTCTCTTTCTGCTTCTCTCAGTGTTCTAATTTTCAATTGAGAGAAGCAGGAAAAAATGTCAGTCGGCACATGACCACAAGCCTGCAAATCGCATGTTAGCCATCACGTGACGACCACTCGAATCAGCAAGTAAAGCGAAATCCTTACAGAGCATATATTACACACCTTTAGGATTCTGTAGAAATATATGGCACTCCGTTAAGGAGAATGTGGTGCTCTAGTAGGGGTCCAGTTCATACAATTAGTGAGAGAAACTCAGCATTCGATTTTGCAGTACGTGAGCAAAAGAGTTTTAATGGAAATCCAAAACAATATAATGTCTCAGTCCTAATCCGGACCTTCGTCAGAACTGATTGCCGCAGTGCAGGGGATCATATGCAATATGTCAGCGGAGTGGAAGTGTGTCATAAATAACGCTATACCAAGGCGACTTATGATGCCTTGGACATGCAGAGTTTGTCTCACACCTTTAGGATTTGGTAATGTCAATGTGCAGAATTACATATATGTAAATTACAGCTATATTTTACACACATACACATTGCACTCTACACATGCCCTGCACCTACTCTACAGCCAGGGGCCTATCAGATGCCCACAGCAGCAGAGCACACTGGCTGTCATTATGCCTCTCAGAGACCCGCAGCTGGAGAGCAAGTGCAGGACAGGGAGACAGTGGCTCTCTGATCCGCAATGGTTTTCAAATGGAGGTGCATCCAAGGAAATAGCAATGGCTTCCCTAACTCATGGGCACGGTCGTTTCACCTCTGTATATATTACACCCTACACATGACTTATATATACAGTGGGTACGGAAAGTATTCAGACCCATTTAAATTTTTCACTCTTTGTTTCATTGCAGCCATTTGGTAAATTCTAAAAAGTTCATTTTTTTTTTCTCATTAAAGTACACTCTGTACCCCATGTTGATGTAAAAAAAAAAACAAAATAAAGACATTTTTGCAAATTTATTAAAAAAGAAAAACTGAAATATCACATGGTCATAAGTATTCAGACCCTTGGCTCAATATTCTGTAGAAGCACCCTTTTGAGCTAGTACAGCCATGAGTCTTCTTGGGAATGATGCAACAAGTTTTTCACACTTGGATTTGGGGACCCTCTGCCATTCTTCCTTGCAGATCCTCTCCAGTTCCGTCAGGTTGGATGGTAAACGTTGGTGGACAGCCATTTTCAGGTCTCTCCAGAGATGCTCAATTGGGTTTAGGTCAGGGCTCTGGCTGGGCCTGTCAAGAATGGTCACAGAGTTGTTCTGAAGTCACTCCTTTGTTATTTTAGCTGTGTGCTTAGGGTCATTGTCTTGTTGGAAGGTGAACCTTCTGCCAAGTCTGAGGTCCAGAGCACTCTGGAAGAGGTTTTCATCCAGGATATCTCTGTACTTGGCCGCATTCATGTTTCCTTCAATTGCAAGCAGCTGTCCTATCCCTGCAGCTGAAAAACGCCCCCATAGCATGATGCTGCCACCACCATATTTCACTGTTGGAATTGTATTGGGCAGGTGATGAGCAGTTCCTGGTTTTCTCCACACATACCGCTTAGAATTATCACCAAAAAGTTCTATCTTCGTCTCATCAGAACAGAGAATCTTATTTCTCATAGTCTGGGAGTCCTTCATGTATTTTTGAGCAAACTCTTTGCGGGCTTTCATATGTCTTGCACTGAGGAGAGGCTTCCATCGGGCCACTCTGCCATAAAGGCCCTACTGGTGGAGGGCTGCAGTGATAGTTGACTTTGTAGAACTTTCTCTCATCTCCCTACTGCATCTCTGGAACTCAGCCACAGTGATCTTGGGGTTCTTCTTTACCTCTCTCACCAAGGCTCTTCTCCCACCATTGCTCAGTTTGGCTGGACGGCCAGGTCTAGGAAAACTTCTGGTCGTCCCAAACTTCTTCCATTTAAGGATTATGGAGGCCACTGTGCTCTTAGGATTTTTGAGTAATGCAGAAATTCTTTTGTTACCTTGGCCAGATCTGTGCCTTGCACAATTCTGTCTCTAAGCTCATTGGGCAGTTCCTTTGAGCGTATGATTCTCATTTGGTCTGACATGCACGGTGAGCTGTGAGGTCTTATATAGACAGGTGTGTGCCTTTCTAAATCAAGTCTTATCAGTTTAATTAAACACAGCTGGACTCCAATGAAGGAGTAGAACCATCGCAGGGAGGATCACAAGGAAATGGACAGCATGTGACTTAAATATGAATGTCTGAGCAAAGGGTCTGAATACTTATAACCATCTGATATTTCAGTTTTTCTTTTTTAATAAATTTGCAAAGATTTCTACATTTCTGTTTTTTTTCAGTCAAGATGGGGTGCAGAGTGTACATTAATGAGAAAAAAATGAACTTTTTAGAATTTACCAAATGGCTGCAATGAAAGAGTGAAAAATGTAAAGGGGTCTGAATACTTTCCGTACCCACTGTGTGTGTGTGTGTGTGTGTGTGTGTGTGTGTGTGTGTGTGTGTGTGTGTGTGTGTGTGTGTGTGTGTGTGTGTGTGTGTGTGTGTGTGTGTGTGTGTGTCATGTGTAGGCATACAGTTGTGCTCAAAAGTTTACATAGCCCGGCAGAATTTTTCCTTTCTTGGCTTTTTTTCAGAGAATATGAATGATAACAAGAAAACTTTCTCCACTCATGGTTATTGGTTGGGTGAAGCCATTTATTATCAAACTACTGTTTTTTCTCTTTTTAAATCTTAATGACAACCAAAAACATCCAAATGACCCTGATCAAAAGTTCACATACCCCAGTTCTTAATACCGTGTATTGCCCCCTCTAACATCAATGACAGCTTGAAGTCTTTTGTGGTAGTTGTGGATGAGGTTCTTTATTTTCTCAGATGGTAAAGCTGCCCATTCTTCTTGGCAAAAAGCCTCCAGTTCCTGTAAATTCCTGGGCTGTCTAGCATGAACTGCGCGCTTGAGATCTCCTCAGAGTGGCTCAATGATATTGAGGTCAGGAAACGGAGATGGCCACTCCAGAACCTTCACTTTGTTCTGCTGTAGCCAATGACAGGTCGACTTGGCCTTGTGTTTTGGATCATTGTCATGTTGGAACGTTCAAGTATGTCCCATGCACAGCTTCCGGGCTGATGAGTGCAAATTTCCCTCCAGTATTTGCTGATAATGTGCTGCATTCATCTTTCCTTCAACTTTTACCAAGTTTCCTGTGCATTTGTAGCTCACACATCCCCAAAATATCAGCGATCCACCTCTGTGTTTTTCTGTAGGAATGGTGTTCCTTATGTGACACCCCAGGGGTCTGGTTGCCACAGTAATAGAGATATTACGTCAGAGAGCAGGTGGGAGGTCTCTTGGTCAGGAATCCTATGCATGCCACACCTCCTGCCCAGTCCTGGGAGGGGAAGAACTTCCCCTATAAAAAGCTGGGGCTGAGGCAGGGTTAGTGAGAAGAGTAGAGCTGAGAAGAAGAGAAGCAGCTATAGAAAAGAGAGATCAGGAGCTCTGGGGAAGTCGTGCTAAAAGGAATCAGGGGCTGGCAGCTGTAGAGCTCGCCCTGATTGAAGAGTTACCACCGGACCCGGAGTCCGAGGCTGTGGGGGCTAATCCTTACCCAGCAGCACCACACGGTACACTCAGGGATGTGGGCTACTTTTACCCGCCTCTAGCAAGGTAGCCAGAAGAGTACAATTAGTTGGGGAGGCCTACAACTCCGCCTGGCCAGGGGAGATCCCATCTGCTCAAAGACTGACCAGGCCCCGATCGCTAGCCAGTACTCCGGGAGGGTCTATCTTTATCACCAGTAAAGACCCTGAACTACACCGCATCGTCTCTGAGTGGTTCCTGCTACCCCCATCATCCACGTCGGCTGCCCTGAGGCCATACCCCTCCCGTTGGGGGTTATACCATCTACGCTGCACAATCGTACCACCGGCCTCAGCGGTCTACCCTGCAGCGGCAGCTCCATAGCTGCATTCAACGGGTGGCGTAGTCGTCCAACATCTACTGCTAATACTCAGCCACACAGTTTGACTCCCTGGGCACGGACCGGGTCACCGCCACGAAACTACTACCTCCAACAGGCCCGGCTCCGGGTAGTCCCCGCGTGCGCAACGCTACACTAAGTAGGCCCAGGGGCGCGTCAACTTTTGGCGTAGTCGGCAGGATCTCGTGCCCGCAACCACCGGGTACTGCGTGCCTGAAAAAGACTGTTCAAACTTACCAGTGGTGAAGATTCCCGCCATCCGTGGAGGTTTCCCGCCATCCGGCGCCATCTTCTACCTTCTTCCCGCCATCCGCGAAGTTTTCCCGCCATCCGGCGCCATCTTCTGCCTTCTTCCCGCCCTCCGTGGAGTTTTCCCGCCGTTGGACGCCATCTTGAAGACGCCGCGCGGGAAGAAGAGGGGCGTGGACTCTGAAAGCGCGCGAGAACTGAAGCCCCACCTCACGTCCGGACGTTGCGTAAGGTCCTGGAAGGAGCCCAGCAGACGCCGACGTCACAGGAGCGCGACGGACTCGACCCTGACGATCCACTGCGGAGCCGCGGCCTACGGAAGAGGATCATCGCAAGGTAGGCCACGGTCCACTAGGGGGGAGAAAGATGTCGGATACGGAGGAGAGCTTCACTGCCTCAACCCCCGCCAGCGCCACTGCTGCTGCAGTCATGCCTTTCACCATGCCCTATATCCCGGGAGCAGCCTGGCTACCCCAGTACTCAGGGGAGTCACATACCCTGAATGACTTTAAAGAAAAGCTGGATAGCCTCTTCCAGGTGTACCCCCTCACAGAGGAGCAAAAAGTGAGCATCCTGGTGGCCCAACTAACCGGGGCAGCCCAAAGGGAGGTAAAGTCCTGGCCACCTGGGAGGAGGACTGTCGCAGGGATACTAACCCGGCTGAGGGACACCTTTGATACCCGCACCTCAGCCGAGATTAAGCTTAGATTCTATGGGTGCAAGCAGCGAGCACATGAGAGTATAAGGGACTATGCACTAAACCTACATGAGGCCCTGAGAGCCATTAAGCAGACCGACCCTGACGGCGTGGGAAATGAGGACAGGCTGTTGACCGAACAATTTATAGAGGGACTATATTGCAATGCCCACCGAACCCAGTTGCGGGCAATGGCCTTACAGGATCCTCATCTGGACTTTGCACAGTTCAAGGACAGAGCCATCCGGGTGCTCCGAGAACCGGCACCGGGTGGCGTGGTGACCCACAGGCGCCCTACTACCGCTTACCACCAGGAGGCGGCGCCCTTGTCGACAGGGCCTGTGGGAGCTGACACGCAGGCTTTGAACAATGACCCGGCTCCGGACCTGCACCATCAGGTCCAAGAGCTAGCTAAAAGCGTTGCTGCGCTAACCCGAACTGTGCAGTCTTTACAGGTTTCCACTCCAGGGAAGATCCAGCTGGCATCCGGACCGGAGGACATCCCGTGGCGTCGACCAAGGAGGACCCCACCGGCCAGAGGAAGACCCAGCGACCGATACAACAAGGACGGACAACCCATCTGCCGCCGCTGCAATCAACCCGGACATATGGCAAGGTACTGTCCTTTAAACTGGCACAACCTGGGGTAGAGGGCCAACCCCCAGGAATAAGATCACCAGGCCCATTGAACTGGCGTGACAAATATGTGGGAGGACGTCCAGTCTTGCCTGTGGTACTGGATGGCATTCCTATGAGTGCCCTACTTGACACCGGGTCACAGGTCACCACCATCCCGTACGTGCTCTTTAAGCAGTACTGGAATGACTCGGATATAACCCGCTACCCTGACGACGACTTGAGTATCATCGCCAGCAATGGTCAACCCGTGCCACAGATCGGATTCAAAGAGGTGACCATTAAAATCGGTAGAGTCGAACTGGCAGCACAGGGACTGATCATTGTAGACATTGACAAGCGCGAGAGTCACCCAAAGATAACTCTAGGAACTAATGTGATTGAAAATTGTCTTGCAGAGGTGATTTTCATTTTACAGCAGGTTGCCAAGAACGCCAGCTCCGGCCAGCAGCGAGTGCTCCAAAAAGAGATCCGGGCACTGATGCGACGGCAACAGGTGGAACTCTCCGGTGGTGAGATTGGTAGCGTAAGAATGTGTGACCCTTTCCCTATTGCCATGCCCCCGAAAAGTGAAATGATGATTTGGTGCCGGGCAGCTATTGGTCTGAGAGGTAGAGATTACCAGGCCATGGTAGAACCAGTCTACTCAGACAGTAGGCCCACCATTTTGACAGCACGGGGGGTAGTTGATGTACGCCATGGGAGGGTACCCGTTCGCATAATAAATATTGGGAAAAGGGAAGTATACCTGCCCCGGTATGCTACGCTAGCCAAATTATATACTATCAACCAAAATTCTATACAGTCTGTGGAACCCTTGCCTCCATCTCATCCGGAGGAAGGTAACGGCTCTGAGAAAATAATGGAGGATTGGTGTCAACAACTACATTTGGGTACTGACTCCACTCCCTCCCACCAGAAACAGGGAGTCTACCGGGTGGTTCGAGAGTACGAGAGAGTGTTTAGTAAACACCCGTTAGACTTCGGGCGAGTAAAGGGGGTAGAACACCACATCCCCACGGGAGACCATCCTCCCATAAAGGAGAGATACCGACCCGTATCCCCTGCACACTACCAACACGCCAAGGGGATGCTTAGAGACATGAAGGAGGCTGGGGCAATCAAGGATAGCTGTAGCCCCTGGGCAGCTCCACTAGTCTTGGTCAAAAAGAAAGACAACACCATGAGAATGTGTGTAGATTACCGGAAAATAAACCGTATCACACACAAAGATGCGTACCCCTTACCAAGAATAGAGGAGTCTTTGGCTGCTTTAAAATCTGCTAACTTCTTCTCCACCTTGGATCTCACTAGCGGGTACTGGCAGGTTCCTGTAGCAGAGGCGGACCGGGAGAAGACCGCATTCACCACCCCGATGGGACTTAGAGAGTTTACCTGCATGCCGTTCGGACTCTGCAATGCACCAGGAACCTTCCAGCGATTGATGGAATGCTGTCTGGGACACCGAAACTTTGAGACGGTCCTGTTATACCTGGACGATGTCATCGTCTATTCCAAGACCTACGAGGACCACCTGAAACACCTGGCGGAAGTGTTCGAAGCTCTGGCAAGTTACGGCCTAAAGGTGAAACCCTCCAAGTGTCACCTCCTGAAGCCAAAGGTGCAGTACCTGGGACACGTGGTGAGTGCTGACGGAGTGGCTCCCGACCCTGATAAGATCACCGCAATTAAGGAATGGCCAAGCCCCTCCAGCGTAAAGGAAGTGAGGCAGTTCCTCGGGTTGGTAGGCTACTACCGAAGATTCATTCCCGGTTTCACCAAAAAGGCAACTCCTATGCAGGACCTCCTGATAGGCCAGTCCAGGAAGGCCAAGAACCAGAAGCCGCCCTTCAGATGGGAGAAGCTGGAAGAAGAGTCTTTCCGCCAGCTGAAGATGGCCCTCACGGGGGATGAAATCCTGGCGTACCCGGATTATAGCCAGCCCTTTATCCTCTACACCGACGCCAGTAACATCGGGCTAGGAGCCGTACTATCCCAGATCCAGCAGGGGAAAGAACGGGTAATTGCTTACGCCAGCCGAAAACTGCGACCCACCGAAAGAAACCCTGAGAATTACAGCTCATTTAAGCTAGAGTTCCTGGCAGTGGTGTGGGCAGTCACCGAACGCTTTAAGCACTACCTCGCTTCTTCCCGGTTCACCGTGTACACGGATAACAACCCGTTGACACACCTGGACACTGCAAGACTCGGTGCCCTAGAGCAGAGATGGATGGCCCGCTTGTCCAACTATGAGTTTACAATCAAATACCGGGCAGGACGTTCCAATACCAACGCAGACGCCCTGTCCAGGATGCCAAACCTACCGGACGTAGGGGAAGATTCAGAGGAACTGGAAGAAGTTGAGCTCCCCGCGTTCCACAGTCATGGGACTATCCAGTATTCCCACCGTGTAAGGAGTAAGCAATCCGCTACGTTCAACCTATTACCTCATTACAACTGGGCGGAGACGCAAGACAGTGACTCTGCCGTCCGACTGGTAAAGGAGATGCTGACTCGGCCAGATGCACGCCTTGACCCAGACGCTCCGGAGGAAGCCAAGCAACTGTGGGCTGAGAAGAGTCGACTGTTCCTTTACAAGGGAAAGTTGTGCCGCAGAATGGTTAACTCCCGGACGCATGAACTAATCTGGCAAGTAGTGGTGCCAAGAAGAGACGCAGCTATGGTGATGGAGGCATACCACGACGGAGCTGGGCATTTCGGATGGAAGAAGCTGGAGTTCCTGCTGCGCGGGCGGTTCCATTGGGTAGGCATGAGAGGAACCATCGAGAGGTGGTGCAGAGACTGTGGCCCATGCAACTTAAGAAGGAGGGACCGTGCCAGCCAGAAGACTCCCCTGCGGTCCATCATCACCAGACAGCCGTTGGAACTGGTAGCCTTGGATCATGTAAAGCTGACCCCAAGCAGAAGTGGCTACGTCTACGCATTAACCATCGTGGATCACTACTCCCGGTTCTTGGTTGTCGTCCCCGTCAAGGACTTAACGGCTCACACAGCAGCTAGAGCCTTCCAGCAGCACTTCTGCCGTCCGCATGGATACCCGGAGCAGGTGCTGACGGACCAGGGGCCTGCCTTTGAAGCGGAGGTCTTCCAGGAGTTCTGCACCCTGTATGGATGCCGGAAGATAAGAACAACACCCTATCACCCGCAAACTAATGGACTTTGTGAGAAAATGAACCAGGTGGTGATAGATCTCCTGAAAACATTGCCCCTGGAGGAACGCAGTCTGTGGCCTGAAAAGCTGCCCGACCTGGTGGACCTATACAACCACATCCCTGTAGGTTCCACCAACTGTACCCCGGCTTACCTAATGAGGGCAAGACCTGGTAAGCTTCCTGTTGATCTGGAGATGGGAGTCCTGACACCCGAGGACACTTCACCAGAAGCAGACTGGGACACAGAGAGGCAGCAGCAGTACCGGAAAGTACAGGAGAGCGTGGAGCGAAGTCTCTGTCAAGCTAGGGAAAGACAAGAGAAAACTTACAACCAGTATGCTCCCGCTGTTCCCCTGGTGCCCGGAGAGCAGGTCTTGAAGAGGAAAAGACGGCTCCACAAGTTGGACGACCAGTGGGAGAAGGACCCGTACACCGTACTGCCCTCAAGCCACGACAACCCAAAGATCTGTACAATCAGTAAAGACGGAGGGGAAACCACAGCCATTGTATCCCGGGATCACCTGAAGAAGTGTCCTGAACAGCTACGGAACCCTGAAGAGGAACAAGAGGACCCTCGACCCGTAGAGGAAAGGGAAGATATGGTTAGTACTGTGCTCGGAGACTTCCCTCGGTCTTGGACTCAAGTCAATGGTGCTGTTGTGGTACCCGTCCTCACGTTCCTCCAACCAGCATCCCAAGTGCCTACGGAGACGCAGGTAGAACTGGAAGAACAGCCGGTCCAGGAGGCAGAAGGCCCCACACAAGCAGACCAGGAAAATCAACCCTCTGCTTATAGTGAGCCTGCCATACCCCTAGTGAGCCAAAGAGTCCGTAGACGGCTGCCCAGTTTACCCTTGACAGCTCCTATACCCTGTAGCTCAGGACCAATCAACCAGCTCCGTAGGTCCACTAGGGTCACTAGAGGCCAGCTGCCCATACGGTGGAGGATCTAAAATGTTCAAGCTATTTTATTAATGTTTACCTGTTTATTGTTGCTTGTGTATAATTATGTGTTTCTAGTTATTTATAGGAGTCTTTGGTGGATTTACCGGGAATCCTTTGTGTATATAGTTGGAGCGTAACCCAGGACGGACTGAAAGACTGTTAAGGACTCGGGGCAGGACAGACCCCTACCTGGTTACGTCTCCCTGTGTTGGTGAAATGGACACCCTTGTTTTCTTGAAAAACTGCACCCGGTTGCGGACACGCCGTGACCATCCTAATGTTTTTCTTTATTGCGTTGTTTCTGTTTGTAATTTGTTATGTTACAAAAATATGTTTAGTCCCGGAGTACTAAATTTTACTAGGGGGGAATGTGACACCCCAGGGGTCTGGTTGCCACAGTAATAGAGATATTACGTCTGAGAGCAGGTGGGAGGTCTCTTGGTCAGGAATCCTATGCATGCCACACCTCCTGCCCAGTCCTGGGAGGGGAAGAACTTCCCCTATAAAAAGCTGGGGCTGAGGCAGGGTTAGTGAGCAGAGTAGAGCTGAGAAGAAGAGAAGCAGCTATAGGAAAGAGATCAGGAGCTCTGGGGAAGTCGTGCTAAAAGGAATCAGGGGCTGGCAGCTGTAGAGCTCGCCCTGATTGAAGAGTTACCACCGGACCCGGAGTCCGAGGCTGTGGGGGCTAATCCTTACCCAGCAGCAGAAACCGACACCGGCAGGGGATTTCAGGTCCTCTGGCCAAGAAACCCGAAGGCACGGTCACACGCGTGGGACCAGCACCGCCGTCGTGGAGCGGAAGCCACTAGAAGGCCCCGAGTCACCGGCCATACGGGTGAGCACCACACGGTACACTCAGGGACGTGGGCTACTTTTACCCGCCTCTAGCAAGGTAGCCAGAAGTGTACAATTAGTTGGGGAGGCCTACAACTCCGCCTGGCCAGGGGAGATCCCATCTGCTCAAAGACTGACCAGGCCCCGATCGCTAGCCAGTACTCCGGGAGGGTCTATCTTTATCACCAGTAAAGACCCTGAACTACACCGCATCGTCTCTGAGTGGTTCCTGCGACCCCCATCATCCACGTCGGCTGCCCTGAGGCCATACCCCTCCCGTTGGGGGTTATACCATCTACGCTGCACAATCGTACCACCGGCCTCAGCGGTCTACCCTGCAGCGGCAGCTCCATAGCTGCATTCAACGGGTGGCGTAGTCGTCCAACATCTACTGCTAATACTTAGCCACACAGTTTGACTCCCTGGGCACGGACCGGGTCACCGCCACGAAACTACTACCCCCAACAGGCCCGGCTCCGGGTAGTCCCCGCGTGCGCAACGCTACACTAAGTAGGCCCAGGGGCGCGTCACTTACATCATAGGCCTTGTTGACCTCTCTACAAATGTAACGTTTATGGTTGTGGCCAAAAAGTTACATTTTGGTCTAATCACTCCAAATTACCTTGTTCCAGAAGTTTTGAGTCTTGTCTCTGTGCTGTTTGGCGTATTGTAGGCGAGATACATTGTGGCATTTGCGCAGTAATGGTTTTCTTCTGGCGACTCGACCATGCAGCCCATTTTTCTTCAAGCGCATCCTTATTGTGCATCTTGAAACAGCCACACCACTAGTTTTCAGAGAGTCCTGAATGTCAGCTGATGTTATTTGTGGGTTTTTCTTTGCATCCCGAACAATTTTCCTGGCAGTTGTGGCCGAAATCTTTGTTGGTCTACCTGACCGTGGTTTGGTTTATACAGAGCCCCTGATTTTCCATTTGTTAATCACAGTTTAAACGCTGGTGACTGGCATTATCAATTCCTTGGATATTTTTTTGTATCCCTTTCCTATATTATACAGTTCAACTACCTTTTCCTGTAGATCCGTTGACAGTTCTTTTGCTTTCCCCATGACTCACAATCCAGAAACAACAGTGGCTGGATGAAAGATGCAAGAGTCTGTCTGGATCTCAGAAACTCACTCAGCTTTTATGCACACACACTGATTACAAGCAAACAGGCGAGGATGTTATCTTTAGTATCCATTGAAACCCATTTGTGTCAAATTCTGTGCATGTTATTAGGCCAAAATCACCAGGGTATGTGAACTTTTGATCAGGGTCATTTGGATGTTTTTGGTTGTCATTAAGATTTAAAAAGAGAAAACACAGTAGTTTGACAATAAATGGCTTTACCCAACCAATAACCATGAGTGGAGAAAAAGTTTTTTTGCTATCATTCATATTCTCTGAAACAAGGCTAAGAAAGGAAAAATTCTGCGGGGATATGTAAACTTTTGAGCACAACTGTATATATATATATATATATATATATATATATATATATATATATATATATATATATATATATATATATATATATATATATATATATATATATATATATATATATATATATATATATATACTGTCCGGTCTAAAATGATAAGTCTGCAGTCACTCTGACTGCAGACGTGTGAATCTTCCCAGCGCGCGCACTAAAGATAGCACAGATCGGCAGACAGGCAGATTGGTAGATAGATAAATATGGTATAGGTAGATATAAGATAGATAGATACTGTCATGGTCAAAAGTGTTGGCACCCTTGAAATTTGTTCCAGAAAATGAAGTATTTCTCCCAGAAAAATGATTGCAATTACAGATGTTTTATAAGGCTATGTGCCCACGATGCAGAAATGCTCAGGCTTTTTCCTGAGCGCTTCTGCATCTCCCTGGCAGAAAAAACACATGCGGATTGTACATGCGGATTGTACATGCGTTTTCCTGCCAGGGACATGCGGAAGTGAAGCGTTCTTCACTTGCATTTCCGCATGCGGGTTGACAAGCGCTTTCCAAGCGATTTTAGCATCACTTGGAAAGTGCTTGTCAACTTGGTCACACTATATAAATCCATGCAACCGGCATGTATTTATATAGTGTGATCCGAGAGAATGATTAAAAATAAAAAAATAAATGTATACTTACCCTCCGATGGCCCCCGCAGTCTTGATTTCCTCCGTCCTGGCTGCTGGCAGCGGTAGAGTGACGGACCTGCCGACGTCAGCGTTGCGTGACCCGTCACATGACTGACGTCAGCGCAGGTCCTTCATTCCATCGCGAACTGCTGCCAAGCAAGGAGGAGCGCACCGCGGGCCGCCAGAAGGTAAGTATATATTTATTTTTTATTTTATTCTTCTTTTTACAGTTTTCAATGGTACCCAGGTCCGGAGGAGAGTCTCCTCTCCTCTAGACCTGGGTACCATCCGCACATTAAAACGCATGGAATGTGCATCTACATATACAGTGATGCTTAATCCATGCGATCTAATGCAAGTCAATGGCGGTGAAAACGCAGCGTTTCCGCAAAATAATTGGTAGTGCTGCTTTTTTTTCCGCAATGATGATCCGCAGCGGAAATTTCCGCAGCATGTGCACAGCACATGCGGATTATCATTGGGGAGCATGGCAGGCCTTCTACCATGCGTTTTTTAAGCGTTTCTGCAGCGTTTTTGCCGCTGCGGAAACGCTTAAAAAACGCATCGTGGGCACACAGCCTTATACACATATTTATTTCCTTTGTGTGTATTGGAACACAAAAAAACTGGAAAAAAGGAAAATTGGACATAATTTCTCATAAAACCCCAAAAATGGTCTGGACAAAATTTTTGGTACCCTCAACTTAATATTTGGTTGCCCACCCTTTGGAATAAATAACTACAATCAATCGCTTCCTATAACCATCAACAAGCTTCTTACATCTCTCAACTGGAATTTTGGATCACTCTTCTTTTGCAAACTGCTCCAGGTCTCTCATACTTGAAGGGTGCCTTCTCCCAACTGCAATTTTAAGATCTCTCCACAGGTTTTCAATTTAATTTAGATCTGGACTCATTGCTGGCGACTTCAGAAATCTCCAGCACTTTGTTTCTCTGTTTTTTTTTTGTGTTGTTCCAATACACACAAAGGAAATAAACATGTGTATAACAAAACATGTCTAATTGCAATAATTTTCTGGAAATACTTTATTTCCTGGAACAATTTCAAGGGTGTCAACACTTTTGGCCATCCCTGTAGATAGATATATATATTAAAAAAAAAAGATGAATCCGCACAAGGTAAAACAAAAAGCAGATGATAGGTGCCAGCCTGCAGGTTATAGCCCAGTAACCTAATAATATAAGTATAAAAAAGCAGGAGAAATGCTTCATTTTCTGAAAAATTTTCCAGGGTGCCAACACTTTTTGTCAAGACTGTATACTAAAAAAGTTCTTTGAAGAGAAGACCATGTCACATGGGTATGTTTTATTACACCTACGATATCTCATATTCTGTTGTAAAAAAAATGGCATAGTAATTAATATAGAAACTGGAAGGACTCAGAGGAGAAAGATGCCGGGCCTAAAAGTAAATCCACATCTGACATTTCTCAAAAAATAATATTATAAGAACTGAATGAAAGAGAGATGTATAATATTAATTGTGGGTGGGTCCATACATCTTGAAAAAGCCCTCCTGTGAAAGATAGAAATACGAAGTAAGTACAAAAAAGTATTTAAAAACACCAATTACAACTTCTAAGAACATCCTGATGCACCAACAACCTCTGAGAGTCCATTTGGTCTCATTATTTTGAGGGTATGTGTCCATCTCAACTCCTTTAATTTTAGAATACATCTTCTATCACCTCCACATATCAATGGGGCAACCTAATCAATAATCTGAAAACGGAGATGTTTCGAATCCACAAAATGTTTATGGACTGGGAGGTCCATCCTTTTTTGTCTCATAGTATATCTATGATGATTTAGGCATGTTCCAAATTCAGTGTCATCTCCCCTACATAATAAAGGCTACAAAGGCAATATAAAAGAGAGAAAACAAAGTTGTCAAAGTTGCATGTCAAAAATGCTTAAATCCTAATTCCTTACGTGTATGATGTGAGTGTCGAAAACTGCTACCTTTAACCATCAGCGTGCAATTGACACAAGAAAAGCATGGAAAACAGACCACTTTTGGTGGAGAAATGTAAGATTGTATGTCACGCTTAGAGCTGTCTACATCAGAAGAGACTAATTTATCAGTCAGACTTGGAGAACGCCTTTATCAAAATAGGGGAGGTTTTTGTAATTCGGGGAAATAGGAACAGTGATCAGTGTTTGTGAATTATTGAAGCTATGTTAATACTTGTATCATTATAAGTGGAAAAATGGAATCTGTTTGTTGATACTGTTTCAAATTTATATCCATCTTTGTAACTTGTCTCTATACAAATCCTCAACCTTCTTCCTTTGTTTTAGGCTATGGTCACACCATCAGTATGTGGTCAGTATTTTGCATCAGTATTTGTAAGCCAAAATAATCAGAGGAAAAGTATAATAGAAACACGTCACCACTTCTGTAATTATCACCCACTCCTGGTTCTGGCTTACCAATACTGATGTAAAATACTGACCAAATACTGATATTGTGACCGTAGCCTTAAAGTAAGACCCTGTGGATAGGTGACTGCTCTTGTAGCGTAATAATTAGTTTTTTTTTGTAGGTCGATTTAAAATAGAGATTAGTTGTAATGTTGTCCTGTGTATAACAGTGATTTGTGAAAGTATTCATCCTTTTGGCTTTTTACCTATTTTTTACATTACAACCTGTGTTTAAATATTTTTGTAATCCGGTTTGTGTGTGATGCATCAGCACTAAATAGTCTAAGTTGGTGAAGTGAAGTGAGAAAAATATAGGCATAAATTTAATTTATGTGATCAAATAACTAAAAATTGGCATATGCATATGTATTCACCCCTTCTGCGATGAAGCCACTGAAAAATTCTGGTACAAGTATTTACCTTCATAAATCACATGCTTAGTGAAAGAAGTCCACCTGTGTGTAATCTAATTGTCACATGGTCTGTCAGTATATACACACCTTTTCTGAAAGGTCACAGAGGCTGCAACACCATTAGGCAAGAGGCAGCACTAACCAAACAACACCATAAAGATCAAGGAGATCTCCAAACAAGTCAGGGACAAAGGTGTTGAGAAGCACAAGTCAGGGTTGGGTTATAAAAAAATATTGCAATCTTTGATGATCCCCAGATCACCATCAAATTCATTATCATCAAATGGAAAGAACATGGTACCACAACAGACCTGCCAAGAGAGGGCCGCCTATCAAAACTCTCAGCCCGGGCAAGGAGGGCATTAATCAGAGTGGCAGCACAGAGACCAAAGATAACCCTGAAGGAGCTGCAGAGTTCCAAAGCAGAGACTGGAGTATCTGTCCATACAACCACAATAAGTTGTACACTCCATAGAGGTGGCCTTTATGTAAGAGTGGGCAGAAAAAAGCCTTTACTTACACACACAAATTGTAAGGCTCGATTTAAGTTTGCCAAAAGACATGTGGGAGATTCCCCAAATGTATGGACGAGACCAAAATTTAACTTTTTGGCTACCAAGGTAAACGCTATGTTGGGCGCCAAACCAACACAGATCATCACTCTAAGAACACCATCACCCACAGTGAAACATGGTGGTGGCCGCTACATGCTTTAGGGATGTTTTTGGCAGCAGGGACAGGAAAATGGTTCGAGTCGAGGGGAAGATGGATGGTGCAAAATACAGGGATATTCTTGAGCAAAACCAGTTTCAGCCTGTCAGTGATTTGAGACTGGGACGAAGGTTCACCTTCCAACAAGACAATGACCCAAAGAATACTGCTAAAGCAACACTCCAGTGGTTTAAAGGGAAATGTGTACATTTTTTGGAGTGGCCAAGTCAAAGCCCAGACCTTAATCCAACTGAGAATCTGTGGTCAGACTTTTTGACTTGAGGAATGGGCAAAACCCCCCTTGACAAGATGTGGAAAGGTCTTAGAGACTTATCCAAAGTGACTTGCAGCTGTAATTACTGCAAAAGGAGGCTCTAGAAAGTACTGACTTTAGGGGGATGAATAGTTATGCACACTGAAGTTTTCAGTTATTTTGTCCTATTTGCTGTTTGCTTTACGATAAAAGAAAACCAAATGTTTACAGTTGTAGTCATGCTCTTTACATGAACTGATGCAAGCCCTCAAATAAAAACTGTGAAATTCGAGGTTGTGAGGTAGCAAAACACAAAAAAATGGCAAGGGGTTGGTGGTGGGGATAGTGAATACTTTCGCAAGCCACTGTGCATAACATTGTTCTCGGCAGCACAGGTCCTGTTTATACCAGATGATGTGCTGCCAAGAGCAATGATCTTTAGAGCAAATTAAAAGATAATTTCACCCGATGAACGAGCATTTTGCTTGCCTTCAGGAGATCATCAGCTTGTTTACATTACATGATCATCGTCAAATGAGCATTCTTTGGAATGCTTGTTTCACGATAATGGTGCAGTGTAAACTTCTTTTGTTATCTCTGAATGATCTAATGAGGCATATGGAGGTGGGTTGTCTTGAGACAACCAATTGACTAGTTGGTGTTCTCTTCAGAAATATTTGATAGATAATTTGCATGTGCCATATGACATCATTTCTAAATATGTTCTCCTAACCTTATATATTATGTTACTTAGAGAAGGAGATAGATCTAAACTCTGTGGACCTGGCTAAGATGAAGGTGGCAGACTTGAAGAAGATACTAGACCGATGGGGAGAAGCATGCGTAGCCTGCATAGAGAAAACTGACTATATACAACTCGTAAAGGAGCTGACTCCAAAGTATGCTGTAAAATGCCAAAAGGCAGATCTCTGAAACCTACATTAGGAAATATGCCATTGAAAGACAAAATCTGGACCGGTTAACGTTTCTGTACCTAAATTAAATCAATTCATACTGACATTTTACGTGTAATTTTCTTTATTAGAGTAGTTGTGGATTTTAAGATGTTGATTCTTTATTTTAATAGTGAAAACCTTAGGTTGAGATATTTATTAGACTGAAAATGATCTAAAATGATCTGGCAATTCTGAATGTGTATGCTTCCTTCAGTCTCCTAAAACAGAAAATTGAGTCTGGCTTAGGGATGGGCGAACCTGAACGGTAACGTTCGGGGTCCGTACTGGACACCTAGTGTCTGTATATGGACCCCGAGCACAGACTTCTCCTGGAAGTCTGTGTTACTGTTCGGGTTCGGCAGCCCGAATAAAATTTGTTGAAAGGCTGCAGCGCAGCCAATCAACAAGCTTTTCCGGTGTGGGCACTGATGATGTATTGTAAGCTTGTGAGCTAGGCCCTCACTTTTCTTGGTATCTGTTGATTTATGTGAATGTAAAGTGCTGTGGAATATGTTGCTGCTATAGAAATAAAAATTATTATTATGTATGAATGTACTGATGATGGTCCTGGTGATGTATTAATGTAGATGTTGTAATCGACTGAGCAAGCATATGGGAGTGTTGGCTGAAAGGCTGTCCGCTGAATGATCGGCTGAAGCATAGTTCGGCCGACAGTCATCCAATGTGTATGGCCGGCCTTAGGGTATGTGCACACAATGTCTTTTAGATTTCTGCAAACTGCAAATTTTTCAGGCAGAAATCACTTCTGTACACAACAGCATTTTTTTTGTCCTGAAGCAACTTTTTTTTTGCTTCTTTTCAGTTGTCTTAAAAGAAACTCAAAAGCCTAAACATATGCGCTTGCAAGTCATTTTTACATTGCATATGTTCATTCTGTTCGGATTTATTTAGTGCTTTTTCAGGCAGGTTCCAGGTGCCAAACACATTCTCATCTGCTTCTCATCCATTTCTCTTCATTTTCTATTGAGAGAAGCAGATGAGAATGTGTTTGGCAAATCACATACTTAAGGTTACGTGACAACTGCTTGAACCGCCTAGTAAAGCCAAATCCGAACATTACACTCTGTTAGTAGTCACACTGGCATGTAACACGGCCGAATGCTATCCCATGTTTTATCAGATACCACTCGGACCAATGTTTTACTATGGGACAGTGCAGATCTACCTTTTTTTTTATTCTACAGACTAATTTGGTCTGTGAAAAAAAAAATCTCAGCATGCTGCGAGTGGCTCCGGAAATTCAGATCACACGCACTAATACAAGTCTATGGGTGCGTGTGAAACATCAGATTGCCCTCAGATGTGATCCGAGTGCAATCTGATTTCCGCAGACACAGACAATGGAAAAGATGGAGAAATTAAGTTCTAAGTCTTCTCCACACCTGGGCTGCCATTCTCTCATGCGAGAGAATTGAAATCACAGTAAAATGACACTTGGCACAGAGTTTGAGCAGAGAGCCATTACAATAATCAAACCGATTCTCTGAGCGTTTAATGACCACATTAACCACATTAAAAAAAAATTAAAGGGGTTGTCCAGTCAGGAGATATTAATGACCATTCCACTGGATAAGTCATCAATGTGAGATCTGTGGTGTTCCAACACTCAGTACCCCTCCTAATCACCTGTTAGGGTATGTGCCCATGATCAGGAGCCGCTGCGGCCCCGACGCTGCAGAATAGACGCACCACTTCCGCCCTCATTATGCAAATAAGCGGCCCCAATTTTTTTTTTTTTCACATGCGGATTTTCCTCATTGATGCAAGTCTATTGGGAAAGTCCATATGCGGACTCGCAAGAGAAATTGACATGCTGCGGTCCTGAAACACCGCCGCATGTCAGTTTCTGCGGGTGAGCCGCAGGTGCACAGAGACGCATAGTGGACATGGGATTTCTTGAAATATGCTGTAACATCTGGACGCTGCTGGTCTGACATTGCATAAACCCACAACTTCAAACCTGCATCAGCTCCTGACCGTGTGCACGTACCCTTATTTTTTATGGCAGCTGACAGAGGTAAACACGCTGAATGGAGCTGCTTAGCGCCTCAGAAACGCTTCTATTCCAACACCCGGTAGCAGCCAAAACACATTCAGAGAATTTACCTCCTGCAGGTGCCATAACAAAAAACATCTGATCATTGGAGGTGCTGAGGGTCAGACTCCTACGAATCTCATATTAATTACTTTTCTGGTGGCGAGGTCATTAATATTTCCTGACTGGACAAACCCTTTAACTTGGGTTATGTTTACATGGACTGTCAGGCAGGACTAGATGACCACCAACTCGTAGTCCTTTAGCGATTGGTGGTTGTTTATTAGCCTGTGTACACTGGGTGACTATGGTAAACGATGCTCATCCCTATCACCTACAGATGCTGACTACAGCATCAACAAAATATTGGGGCCTAAAGTTATCTTTGTAGGGGCTGATATGACTTCTATAAGGCCTGGACAATCAGTCCCTATAGAAAATCATATCTTCTTGGCCAAATAAGTTCCTGGTGCAAAACTGGCCGGAGGACTGGCCTTTTTTAGTAGGGGAAAATATAATTATATTATATTATTATATACAGGTGCATCTCACAAATTTATATAATCAAAAAGTTAATTTATTTAATTTCTTCAATACAAAAAGTGAAACTCATATATTATATAGAGTCATTATAGAGTGATCTATTTCAAGTGTTTATTTCTGTTAATGTTGATGATTATGGCTTACAGCCAATGAAAACACAAGTTATTTTCTCAGTAAATTAAAATAATTAACAAAAAACACCTGCAAAGGCTTTCTAAGCATTTAAAAAGGTCCCTTAGTCTATTTCAGTAGGCTGCACAATCATGGGGAAGACCTTTGACTTGACAGATGTCGAGAAGGCTGTCATTGACACACTCCACAAGGTCCCAGAATTTCATTTTGATTTGGAAATCAAGGTCCAGCCTTCCCAGCGCCTGCGCACAAGTTCCCTGCTCCACAAGGCTGTACAGATGGCAGGGAGAAGAGCTCCGTCCGTACAGGGGAAACAGCGCAGGCGCGGGATCTGGCCGGGAACTGCACGTCACAGGGCCCTGTGGTGTGCAGAAGAGGTGGGGTAAGTATGATAATAGGGCTAGTAGGCGGGGATTTTAGCAGAAATCAGTTAATAAAAATGCGATTACACAGAAACCAGACAGCTAATATGGGCCATACAAGTAATTCATATTTCTATAACCTGTATGCGCATATTAGCGGTCTGAAAAGTCCCAGGGGGTGACAGATTACCTTTAACTCACCCAGTGACCCAGATTGCTGCAGTTTGGGGTAGGAACGACAACACACTGCAGCTGACTGCTGGTCTGGGGTTGATTAGATGGCCGCCAGGGACCTACATAGAAATCATGGGGCCCCATAGCAAAAGTCCTAATAGTCTTGCACATAGTATGATGGCCCCACAA
The DNA here is from genome assembly GCF_046119375.1 of Phyllobates terribilis. Taxonomy (NCBI): domain Eukaryota; kingdom Metazoa; phylum Chordata; class Amphibia; order Anura; family Dendrobatidae; genus Phyllobates; species Phyllobates terribilis. Next base: position 279,092,882 of record NW_027362771.1, read on the forward strand.
ATAGTCCTAAACATAATGTGATAGCCGTACAAATGATCCTGCTCATAATATGATGGCCCCACAAATAGTCCTGCTCATAATATGATGGCCCCACAAATAGTCCTGCACATAGTATGATGGCCCTACAAACAGTCCTGCACATAGTATGATGGCCCCACAAATAGTCCTGCACATAGTATGATGGCCCCACAAATAGTCCTGTACATATTACGATGGCCCCACAAATAGTCCTGCACATAGTATGATCGCCCCACAAATAGTCCTGCACATAGTATGATGGCCCCATAAATAGTCCTGCACATAGTATGACGGCCCCACAAATAGTCCTGTACATATTACGATGGCCCCACAAATAGTCCTGCACATAGTATGATGGCCCCACAAATAGTCCTGTACATATTACGATGGCCCCACAAATAGTCCTGCACATAGTATGATCGCCCCACAAATAGTCCTGCACATAGTATGATGGCCCCACAAATAGTCCTAAACATAATGTGATAGCCGTACAAATGATCCTGCTCATAATATGATGGCCCCACAAATAGTCCTGCTCATAATATGATGGCCCCACAAATAGTCCTGCACATAGTATGATGGCCCTACAAACAGTCCTGCACATAGTATGATGGCCCCACAAATAGTCCTGCACATAGTATGATGGCCCCACAAATAGTCCTGTACATATTACGATGGCCCCACAAATAGTCCTGCACATAGTATGATCGCCCCACAAATAGTCCTGCACATAGTATGATGGCCCCATAAATAGTCCTGCACATAGTATGACGGCCCCACAAATAGTCCTGTACATATTACGATGGCCCCACAAACAGTCCTGCACATAGTATGATGGCCCCACAAATAGTCCTGTACATATTACGATGGCCCCACAAATAGTCCTGCACATAGTATGATCGCCCCACAAATAGTCCTGCACATAGTATGATGGCCCCATAAATAGTCCTGCACATAGTATGACGGCCCCACAAATAGTCCTGCACATAGTATGATGGCCCCACAAATGATCCTGCACATAATATGATGGCCCCACAAATGATCCTGCACATAATATGATGGCCCCACAAATAGTCCTGCACATAATATGATGGCCACACAAATAATCCTACATATAGTATGATGGCCCCACTTATAACTGCTTCTTCTGATGTCACGTCGACAGAACAGCTGATTGTTTTCCACCCTGTTCTATCGACGGGGCGTGACTTCCGACGTCATTCTGACAGCTCACTGATCGTTCACTGACCTGCCTCCTATTTTTCATAATGCATCTAGTAGTGCGGGGCTAGGTAAAATAGGAGACAGGTCAGTGAAGGCACCGTGAGCTGTCATAAGAGCATACAGATGAATATGTAAGCAGAGAACCAGATAGAGCGCCCCCACATGTCACCCCGGAGGACGAGCATATCATTATCTACAAACTGAAAATAAAGATTACACAAGAACCACAGGACGGATTTCATCAACCAAGGTATCATATTAATCAGTGTAATGTCGCCCACCTGACAGTGTATGTTGTTTACTGAGCATAATCCTGCTGACAGGTGCGCTTTAAAGGGTGATCAAGTATTATTAGATAATATTTTACTAGGTACTCCTAAATTGACTTTTAAAAGAAATGAAACAGGATTTATTGATGAATAGTTACTTGAAAAGATATAAACATGGGAAGTTGATGTCATATCAAGGTTTCTTTCCAAGAAGTTGATGGAAAGTAAAAGAATCCCTCTCTAAATCACATTTCACAGATAAATGTTGCAAAAAAGTTGCACTTCTTTGTGACTACTATAGTTATTTTGTACTGGAGACATTGGACATTTTTTCACATCATTTCCATTCACACTAAGGACTCTTTCACACGTCAGTGTGTCCGGTACGTATGGTGACAGTTTCCACATGTACTGGAGACACTGATACACGCAGACCCATTCAAATCTATGGGTCCGTGTACCCCACACGCTGACATGTCCTTTTTTTTTTTACACGCTGGATGGTCCACATAATGTCCCACACTGAACACACACGGATGACATCCGTGTGTCATCAGTGTGACACGTACTGGCGCCTGGGAAACAGTGTACAGTTAGCGCTGTTCCCAAGCGCCGGGTGCTGAACACTGCCGTCATCATTGTCCCCTGTTTACACTGTGATCAGCACGAGTAAGGGACAATGTTGGGACCCCTGCTGATCAGCCAAGTAAAGGAGCTACCTGCTATCTTTTAGGCTCTGTGCACACATTGCCTTTTGCTGCGTTTTTTCTGTGCAGATTTGTCACAAAATCTGAAGTGTTTCCTGATGCTAGCAAAGTGAATGAGATTCCTGAAGTCTCATGCACACATTGCTTATCTATGACTTGCAGATTTGGTGCAGATTTAAATCTGCAACATTTCAAGTCTTTCAGCATTTTTGCTGCAGATTTCACCTATACTAATGAGTAGAGCAAAATCTGCACCAAAAACGCAAGTAAAAAACACAGCAAAAACGCCCATTTTTGCCACTGCGTATTTCCTGCCAAAACATGCAGAAATGGTGCACAAATTTCTGCACCAAATAATTAACCTTATTGTTTATCAGGCAAAGTTCTGCTGATTTTTAAGATTGGGCATGGTAATGCAGCTCATAATCAAATGAAAATGACTGAGCTGCAATACTATTTACAGCCACTACAAAATCTGCAGCGCTGTGACTAGTAAACAATAAAGGAGACTGTGCAGCTTCTTCAATCTGATGATTGGCAGGGGTTCCAAAGTAAACTAGTTAAAGGGGTGTTCTGGGCTTAGAAAGGTCACAATTAAGGACATTCGTCAATTAGCCAAAGAGAAAATCATCTCTTAGGGCTCTTTCACACGTCAGTGTTTCTAGTACGTGTGGTGACCGTTTTCACACGCACTGGAGACACTTAAACACGTAGACCCATTCAAATGGTTCTGCTCACATGTCAGTGTGTTTTCATGGACCTTGTGTCCGTGGGCAAAATACACTGACATGTCCATTTTTTACCCACAGTACAGGCTGCAAAACGTCCCCCACATGTGGACACTGATGACACACGGATGACACGGCTTCAGGAAATTAGATGTAAGGGTGAGTATAATGTTATTTATTTTATTCTTATTTTTACACTTACTGGACACAGCGAGGGCAGAAGGCTGCTCTCAACATTGTCCCTTGCTTGCGCCAATCGTAACGCTGACAGGAGATAATGATGACAGATGCTTCCAGCCAGGGGTGGATTAAGAGTAGCCAGGGTCCCGGGCAGTTTAGAAGGTGTGGGCCCCCCCCAGGTACCCGATGTGTCACGTGACATGTCACATGATCTCATTTGATAGATTATGTGATAGGTCATGTAACACACAGGTGCTCTGGTGTACATATGTAGATGGAAAATGACAGAAATAGTGGCGTGCATAGCGCACCGTGCAAATTTTTCCCTTATATACAGCACTATACACAACACAGCAATATACATCATAGGGCAGGGGTGGGAGATTAATTTTCCCAAACAGCCACATGAGACACTGTAACTGTTGTGGAGGCCGAGCGAATAGGCTGAAATTAATTTAGCTCAATATTAATTATAATGATTTTTTTTATATTAATTGTATGACTTAATATTGAGCACAATTAAGTATCCTGACATCCCCCTATATACAGTATGAGCCCCCCACATACCCCCCTGAATCAACAACCAAAGCGATCAACCTTTGGGGCCCTTATTTTTGTAAACCATAACAAAATAAGACCTTAAAAAAATGTCATTAATTGGCCAATTTTTCTCATTTATTTCTATTTTCTACAGCAGTAATGCTATTCAAATTTCATATATTTCATGTTTGCATACTTAGCGTTACAGTGTGCTGCTTGTTTGTTAGTTATGTGATGTCTTTGTCAAACCCTTCAAATCATAAATGGCCAGTCATGTGGCAGTGCAAATAACTCCACAAAGCAGCAAGCGGTGTCCTGTCACTCATTTAGCGCAGCTCCGAGGCCGTTCGCTGCAGCGCCTCATTCTCCCCGGCTCCTCTGTTGATCGGTTGCATGGATTACAGCGGGGGACACTTAGGAGAGGTGAGTATAAGGATTTTTTATTTTATTCTTATTTTTACAGTTGGGCACTGCGGGAGCAGACACTGCTACCCTCATCATTGTCCCTGCTGGTGCTGATCGCAGCGCCGGCAGGGAACCATGATGAGGGCAGTGTTCAACACCCAGTGCTTGGGAACAGCGCTAACTGTACCGCTGATTCCCAAGCGCCGGTACGTGTCACACGGATTTTATCCGTGTGCGGTGACCCATTCACTTGAATGTGTCCATGTGATCAGTGCTGCCGTCCAAAAACAAACATGTCAGTATGTGGATCACATAGTCCGTGGAAACACACTGACATATGCGCAGACCCATTCATGTGAATGGGTCTGTATGTGTCAGTGTCTATGGTATGTGTGGAAACTGTCACCACACGTACCGGACACACTGACATCTGAAAGAGGCCTAAAATGGGGTTGTTTGAGTAGTGGAAAACCCTGCGTCCCGACACTGACAGCCGCTCAGCATTAGGGCTCTTTCACATGTCCGGATATTACCGGTATTGGAAAAAACAGTACTGGAGATATCCGAGTCAGTGTGTACCTGTGTGGAATACATATGGCAACCGTGTGCTGCATCAGGATCACACGTGCTGACGCTTGGGAATTAGCGCTACAGTTAGCGCTGTTCCCAAGCACGGGGTGCTGGAGGCATCCCTCATCCTTCTCCTGCTTGCGCTGCAATTAGCGCCAGCAGAGGACAATGTTGAGAGTTGTATTGTACCGCCGCTGTGTCCAGCAAATGTTAAAATAAGAATAAAATAAAAAAATCCTTATACTCACCTGTCCCACGCTGTAATCCATCTGGCCGACAGGCGACCGTATACGCGAGGAGCAGAGCAGAATGACTCGCAGCGAGCGGTCCTGTCACTCAGCTCAGTGCAGTTCAGAGTCCCGCTCGCTGCAGCTAGTCATTCTGCTCTGCTCCTTGGTGTGTGCGGTCGACTGTCTGTCAGAAGAGTTACAGCATTGGACACTGGATTTTTCCAACTTCAGATAGGTGAGTATAAGGATTTTTTTTCTTTTATTACTTTTACACTTTCTAGACACAGCGGAGGCTGAATACAACTGTCAACATTAATTCCCTGCTCATGCTGATCACAGCGCCAGCAGGGAACCATGATGAGGGCAACGTTCAGCACCCGGCTTTTGGGGACAGCGCTAACTGTACACTGATTCCCAGCCACTGGTACGTGTCACACGGATGACACATGGATGTCATCAGTGTGGGATGTTTTGCGGCCCGTGTGGTGTGCAAAGAACGAACATGTCACCGATTTTTGTACACTTACACACGGTCCGTGGAAACACATTGAGATGTGCACAGACCCATTCATTTGAATGTGTCTATGTGTATCAGTGTCTCCGATGCGTGTGGAAATTGTCATCACACGTACTGGAGATACTGACGTGTGAAAGAGGCCTTAAAGCCGGTTTTCAGTTAGTGCAGGAGCGCAGTTACAGTGTACATGTATAGTAATAATGGCTCATGAGTCCCCAGCATCACTTATGTGATCGGCCGTTCATGTGACCACATTTGCTATTTGCATGTGTTGACTACACTCTTTCTGCTTGTCTCAATTCTCTTCTATTGAGAGAAGCCAAACCGACACAAGCAAATAGCAAACGTG